>NW_021620899.1:1592714-1662144 GCF_004785775.1 Grammomys surdaster | reverse complement strand
GAGGGGAGGGGAGGGGAGGGACAGAAAGAAAAGAAGAAAAGAAAAAACAGAAATAAAGAAGGGAGAGAAAGACAGAGAGACAGAGAGAAGCTCATTTAACTGTGTCTTGCTAGCCGATTCACAGGTCAGTCCATTTTCATCAGAGCAGAGCATGGTGGCACACAGACATGGTGTTGGAGAAACAGCTGAGAGTTTTATATACTGATTCATAGGCACAGGAGACTGAGACACTGGGCCTGGCTTTGAAATCTCAAAACTTACATTTAGTGAAACACTTCCTCCAACAAGATCACACCACTTCAAATAGCAACATTCCCTCATGGCTAAGTATCCAAATACATAAGCCTACAGGCTCCATTTTTTTCAAACCACCATATTCCACTCCCTGGTCCCCATAAGCTTGTAGATACATCTTAATGCAGAATGTGTTCAGTTTAATTTCAAAAGTCCTAATATTCTATCTCAGTCTCACCATTGTTTAAAAGTCCAAACTTGTTCTTAGACTCATGGCAGTCTCTTAATTGTAAGATGCTGGAAGATCAAAATAAAAACAGATCACATATCTCCTACGTACAGTGCCACAGAATACACATTACCATTCAAAAGGGACATAAGGGCTCATAGGCAACAAATACCAGACCAAAGCAAGTCTGACACCCAGCAGAGCAAACAACAAATTCTATATCTCCAGGGTTGATGTCGAAGCACTCTTCAGAATCCAGCTCCTTCCAGCTTTGTTGACAGGAACACATTTCTATCTCTTCAGCTGGCTCCACACTTGATCTTCACCTCTCATTGGAAGATACCTTACGATCTTGGCATTTCCAGCATATTGTGGTCTCTAACGCTCCAGGTTTGACAAAATGGCCTCTCCATGTCTCCATGCAGGGTGATCCCTGACACATTCTCTTGGCTGTGGCAGCTTTTCTCTCTAAACCAATGAGAGAGGTTTCACAATCCTTTTCTTGTATTCTTAACCCTAAAGCCAGAACCACATGGTTAAAGCTGCCAAGTTTTGCTGCCTGATGGTAGCAGAACTTGGCCTCCTCATTCGTTTCCAGCATCTTTCTTTCATTGATGATTTCTTCTACTGTTTAAGCTTTAATTCCTTTTGGCAAGGTGGAAGCTGAGCTGGGTGGGGCCTTGTCCTGAGGACACCTCTTCCTTTATTTTATTTGGCATCAAGGTCTTTAAACTTTTTATCTCCTTGAGCAATGGATTTAGCTACACTATACCATCTGGTGCTCGTTTTCTTCCGAAACTATATATATTATATTTCTCTCTGTACAGCTTTCTCTCTTTTATTACAGATGTGCATAAGACCAGTCAATAATAACCACATGTCACAGTCAGTAGTAGCCTGTCTTAAAATCTTCTCTGCCAACACCATTAATCCAAAACTCTATATTTAGCTTCAGATGAAAGGGTGTAAAAATTCATAGAGAAGTTTGGGACCCACCATCTGAATTAAGGTTAGCAAGTTCACAAGCTCACAGGTTTCAGGAACTAGCTGGTCACAAGCCAGAAGGCAGGTCAGCTAGGTCAGTCTGGGAACTGGCTCACCACAAAGGATAGCAGAACTAAAGATACAGGTTGGCTGAGTTACTCCAGGAACTGGCTGCTTACAATGGTCAGGATAAGGTCACATTCCTGAATAGAATGCATAGAGGATGCTACTCCCTCCCCACCCTGGTTTGTGACTAGCCGAATAAGAGGTTGAAACTTTCCAACTATTTTTATGATGTAGGTTGGGATTTCCCTACTCTCCCCTCTTGGCTTCCCCCTTCACCCCCCTAGTTTGTGGTTTTCTCCTTTAAATACCCCTTGCTCCCGAGCCTCAAGGTTGACACTCCTCTTGGGAGTCTAGGCCTCAGTTGACTGATATCCCGAAATCCGGAAATAAAGCCTTTTGCAGTTTGCAGCAAGTTCGGTCTCTCGCATGATTCTGGGTAGTCATAATCTCCTGTGGTTTGAGGGGGGTCTCCCCACTCCAAGGGACTTACACAGGCAGATGTTACTTTGGACAATGTCAGAAAGCAACTACATTCTTCACCAAAACATCACAAGAATATTCTCTTGGTAATTTACTAATATTCTACCCTTCTGATATTTCTTGTGTTTGACCCTCACAGTTCCACTCATTCCAGAGTGTGGTTCCAGAGTGTGGTTTAGTTGCACTAAACCCTGCATAAAGCATTCAACTGATACTCTAGTACAAAGTCCACAAAGTCTTTCATATTCCTTCAAAAAAGAGCATGGTCAGGCCTATCACAGCAATATCATATTTTTGATACCAACTTTTGTATTAGTCAATGTTTTGTTCCTGTGAAGAGACATCACGACTATGGCAACCTTTAGGGGGAAAAAAGCACTTAATTATGAGCTTGCTTTGTTTAACAGGTTAAAGTGTTATTATCATGGTGGAGACATGGTAGCATGCAGCATGAAATGATACCAAAGTAGCTCAGAGTTCTACATACTGACCCATAAACACAGCAAGACACTGGGCCTAGTGTGAGCTTTTGAAACCTCAAAGCTTATCCCAAGTGACATACTTCCTATATGAAGTCTACACCTATTAATCCTTTTCAAATAGTGCCACACCCTGATGATCAAGTAGGATAAGTATCATTATGTAAACAATGTCAACTATTATTTTTATTCACTTTTGAAGTATTAAAATTTAACATCTTGCCTGTTTAAGTAAATAGTTATTGTATATATTTAATATATTCTTATATCCACTTAAAGTGAAATAATCTTGATTCGTAAATCTACCTTCCTGTGTTACTTAGTGGTAGTTCATCTTTATACATTAAATTTTTAATGTAATTGGTATCTTTTCAGGCAATGTTTTACTCTATAGACCTGATTAGCCTGGAACTCACTGGGCAGGTTGACCTCAAACTCCTGATAATTCTTTTCCCCATATCCCCATGGATTACAGGAATGTGCCAAAGTATCTGTCTAAAACATGTACTATCACTTTTAAAATGTATAGTTAAAAGTGTTTCTTTAAAAAGTCCCTATAACACAGTAATTAAAAATCATAACCAACCACAGTGACCTTGAGATTCTGCTGAACACTGCAGAATCTGGGTCTTCATTTTTGCCACCTACAGAGGCCTTAGTCAGATCCTAGAGCTCTTGCATCTCACCTAGGTTTGCATATCTTTCAATTTTTCTGTCTCTTGCATTAATAATTGATGAAAATACATAGTCAACCTAAGCTAATGTAAGAAGCCTATTGTAGAAGAAGAGAAAATACTGAAAAGGCTGACCTTCCACAAGAGAACAGTCTATTTAAATTTCAAAGTGCCAACTGGAAGGAGCGTGATTTTCTCTGAGTAAAGCAGGGTTTCATTCAGGACAATCTTTCTTCACTGAACTAGGGTAATGTCAAGTCAACTTCTGAGGAAAAATCACTTGTTATACTTTCTTAATAAAATTCCTTATAAGCCCGAAAAATTTCATGTCCAACAGGCCTAGCTATCATTTGGGAGAAAGCAGCTACAGAGTCCCTATCCTATTCACCAAGTCTACTTTTATCACAATCTTGTCCCTCAAACAAGCAAAGATGAGAGTATTTTATGGTGGGAGAGCTACGGTTTAGGAGCGTGAACCATGCCTCTGTGTGACTAGTGTGTAGTTGTAGTTAGGAAACCAGGCTTTCCTCTGTGCATACACTTCTGAACAAAAGAATACTACTTCCTTCTCGAGGTGCTAATCATTTTCATGAGCGGTGGACTTCCTCAGATCAGAAATAACTGCAACTTCAAAACATCCCTTTTGATTTCCTGGAGAGGGTCAAACTCAGAACGTTTCATCTTCCTGAAAATACTAGAGTGAAAAATTTATTCCCAAAGCCACGTAGTATGTGTACGTGCTAAATCTGCTCTAAATCTGCCTTCTCTCAAATTTACATTTATCATTCATTCACATCAATTTGGAATAGTCCTGTATAGCAGAGGCATTTCAAGACAGATGGCCATTAGACATCCTGAAGAAGCTCAGCCTTCATTGGAGATTTTGCAGAAAATGCCTTCATTAAAGATGTTCAATTTCTTTTATTTTCTTCTCCTTTAGAAGAATTTTGAATTAACTATACACACGTTCACACTTTAAAATTTGAATTAAAACTTTGTATTGTTAGCTGAATTATCGCTTAATTTATAAAAAAAAAACATGTATCCTTGCATGTGATATATATCTGCCTTAAACAAACCTCTCCTAAGCCTTGGAATTATAGTTTAGGTGCTCCAACTATGAAAAACATTTGACATAACAAATCAGGTGTACACTGATCAAATGATCATACTATACATGTTAGCACATCCCTGCGACAACATGGTCACATGGGAACATTAATCTTAAGTTAACAAGAGAAGGAAGTGAAGGAGGAGAGCAAAGAACAGCATGACAATAAGATAAAATCCTCTACCTACATATTCTACAATGATTATAAATACTGTTGTGCTTTTTATCATTCATTTTTTTAAAAAAAGTTTTAACAGGTCTTACATCTACCTTTAATTGACTCCACAGGCATGATTTCAAAATAAGAAATTAAAGAATCCCCCATAGCTTAGAGTACTAGAGGGCAATTCACTCCACAAAGGAAAGGAAATCAATTGTTGTGTTTTCCTAGATTTGCATGTGAAAACGGTTAATATGACACTAATTCTACAAATACGACATGAAAGTTGCACCTCGAATTTTAATCATCTTTCTAATCAGTCCTCGGGGCTCCATTTGAGGTGATGAATTCAGTTTGCAATATAAATATGATTTCTATGTTTTATGAAAAACTCTTGAGTTCTGAGTCACTTTCAGACCTTCAGAAGGACTTTTGAGTCAGACTGGTGCCTTCTCAGTGCCCACTAGGGGTGCAGAGGAAAAAAAGAAAAGCAGAGGAAACAGTGTTGTCCCCAAAGAAACAGGCACTCTAGTAGGCAATCAAGCTTTGTACATAAAAATCAAATAAGACTGGTTCTGGGGAGACTGACCTCACTTGCCTCAAAATATAAGGAAGGGGAAGATTGAAGACTGAACTTCAACCTCTGGCCTTAAGAAGCATATGCACAGCCAGCCCTAACGTATTTGTTACAAGTATTACATCCTTACAGAAAATTGTGCCAAGACCTCGGTTTTACCTAATTAAAGGAAATTAAATGAATATAGTGGCAAGAATGTGGCAAGTAAGACTCAATAAATGGCAAGTGTCACTGTTTTGTAAGAAGGTATACTTTGAATCAAATTTATAACTGTGAAGTTTCGAGTGCCTATAGAAGGTAAAACTTACTAGGATAGGTGATTAGGTACCTTAATAAAATCGAACTATTGGTGTGGTTTTACCTATATCCAACTTTATACAATTTATCATGCATAAAGTTTGGAGAACTGGCCACAAAAGTAATTGTCTATTTTGTGACATTGGAGTAGATGGTGACACATTTTGTCTTATCTGCTAACAGTGTTCTTTATCCTACCCCATCCATGTCTTGTCCTCCAACTCATTAAGTCTTTGTTTAAATGTCACCTTCTTCACCATTCATCCCAAAACCACTTGTAACAGTATAGTTAAAGGCACTTCTTATGATCTAACTTTCCCTTCAGATTTTGAACTAAAGATATGTCCAGTAATAAGAATATAGAATAGTGACAATGGGTTGTACAGAGTGAATGCTTGTAACCAAGGTAACAATAAAAGAATGCCAGCTAGTGTACCCCAAAACAAAAGCAACTACCAGAAGAAAACTTCAGCTCTCTCCTTTCAACCCACCATCACAACTTGTAACATTCACTTCTAACAAGCTTCTGAATCACCTGTAACAAACCGACTACTCTGTACAAAACATGACTCTAGAAATGGGGCAGGGAGATAGTGGTAAATCCTATGTAAACCGAGAGATAACCATCTAGAAGTTCACAATACATGCAATTCTAACACGAGGCAACTCTGAAGATGTTAAAAGATTATAAGGGCTCTAAGGTCTCATAGAGGTTTACAAGATTAAAGAATAATAGGTGGCTTAGGAAGGTATGAAAAGTCCTAGAAGAGACAAGATTTAATCTGGTTCCTAAGTCATAATAAATCTTCAAAAGATGACAGAAGCAGACTATTTCAGCCCAGACCAAAAAAAAAAAGTCATGGCAGGAGACTATATAACATGTTTAGTGAACAGCAATCTTACTCAACTCTGATGCTGAAGAACTGTGGAAATTGTGGAATCAAATTAGATGGAAGTCGTGGCCCTATGTCTCATTGTCTATTATTTCTTCTCTTTATTAACTACTTTCTGTGTCTCTGTGAAAACACATATCAGACATAATTAACTTAAAGAATGAGTTATCTATGTTTATATCATAAACACAAATACTTCAATCCAGGATTGCTTGATCCCATTTACTTCATAACCTGCTTCTTCTAACTAGGACCCTTCATGATTTTCAGAACCTCCACCAAAGTGTTCTCCACATGAGCCCAAGGGAGATCGTTCATATTCTAACAATAACATTCTCTAAACCTCAACTTTCTCATCAGCAAAATGGAGATAAAGGTATATTGACTACCTCAACTCTCTCTTTTAGAGGCCAAACATGGTAAAGCATGCAGTGAGCATCTGCTCCTGCTGCCCTTGTTGTCTTTCCTTTATAACTCCAGAGATGAGAAACAGTACTCTATTTTCTTCTTTCTATTTCCCTCGTGTTATTTTGAACTAAGCTATTCCCTGGTAGCAAATGAAACATTTCTGAAGCTGCATGCATGCTTTAAAGCTTCTGGGTACCGTTGTGTACACAGAAGCAGTACCTAATTGAATAGTAGCCTAATAGCCTCAGAAGCTGCTGCAATTAAACCAAAAAAAAAACTGTTGATTTAAAAATAGCAACCTTTAGAGGAGTGGAGGAATGAGCTCCTGTGTGTTGCCCTGACATTCCTCTCAACACTATTTTTAAAAGAGCAAAATTAAACTAAATAAATGTCCAAATCTAAATTGCTCACCAGTTTAAGAGAATTGGAGTCAATGACTGTGAAAAGGTCCCCACCCTCAGGAAGCATCATTGATGAGGCCAAAACAGACCTAAGTTAAAATAAATACACAAACATACAAAATCAAATAATTAATGTATTCAACTGGGAGAGTGTGGATTTCTGTTCTTTCAGAATTATTTTTAAGTGAAGAGGCTGAATTTATCATTTTCTTTTCAGGATCTTAGTGTTCTTCAGTATTGGATAAAGCAAATACTGCATCTCATGGTAAAGGGACTTGAAGGTGAAGGGTCTAATTTTGCCAATAAAATCCAGACATAACTTCCTTCATGAAATAGACACAATCTAAAGTAGCTAGTCCATCCAACTCTTCTTCATGGCTTAAATGTAATGTACCCTTCTCTAGAAACAGAAGCTATGGTCGTAGAATATGACCACCTGGAGCCTTTGCCTGGTGTCCACCTGAGAAATGGACTCTTTTATGAAGCAAATGGAGCATGAGACTGCTATGTCACAGCTAGTATGGGAGCCTTCTCTGGTAGCAGGAAGTTCTATAGGACAGTGCTGGGAGTCTGACTGCAGGAGGGCAATACAAGGAGGTGAATGCTGAAACTTACCTTAGCATTTGTGTCGCTAGAGAGGCTTGCCCACTAATATCAGATTCACTTCAATATCTAAATGACTACCTGAGAAGTCTGTGATGCTATGAAAAGAAGGAAGCCTGAACATAAGCCCAGCCTTTAAGTTCATGGCCACTTGGGACTCACTGTGGTACCTCCTGGCACTGTCCTACAGAGCTCTCTGATACCAGGGAAGGCCTCCATATTTGTAGTGACTCATGAAGTGGCTTCATGCTCCTTTGATCTTGAACCACTCTCTACATCAAGTGTGGTCTGTGAGACTATGGAACTGGGCTCATTTAGTCAGCTATACATAAATTTTATTTAAATTTTATACCATCTTTTGGTCATATTCTTTTCCCTGTTATACTTCATGTTGTTTTTCTTTCAAATAAAACCAAACGAGCAAACAAAACAACAGCACCAAACAAAACAAGAAAATCGAAAGAAATAAAAAAATACCAAAATGAAACAAAAAACAAACAAAAAACATGGAATACATTTTGCGTTAGACAACTACTAGTGGCCATAGGGTCTGCCCTGGAGTGTGGTTTATATGCCCACTGGCAGTTCACCGGAGGAAACTGATTTTTCCTTTTCCTAGCAAGTATCTATTGTAAGTAGTTTGCTGGTTAGTAATTTTGTGCCCACTTCTCTTCTCCAGTCTGGGATTTTTCAGTTTTCAACTTGTGGAGGTCTTACTCATGTCACTGTGGTCTTTGTAAGTTCATATATGTTCCAGCCCTATTGTCCCTGGATGATGATGTCCTTAGAGTCATTCTTCTTCCCTGGCTTTGACAATCTTCCTGACTCTGCTTCCATGTAGATCCTGAGTCTTGAGTTAGGTTTCATGGAAATATCCCATTGGGGTGAGTGTCTCATAATCTCTCATAGTCTGTACAGTGTCTGGTTGCTGGTCTCTGTGTTAATTACTATCTTCTGCAAGAAGCAGCTTCTCAGATGGGGATTGAGCAGTGCACTGATCTATCAGTATAGAAATACATCATTATGAGTTATCTTACTGTTATATGGCCTTAGCAGAATAATAGTAGCAAGTTTTCTTCTAGGGCCCATGAACTATCTAATCTGAGGCTTTTGACTACTTCATCAGTGTCAGATGTGAGCTAGAGAAACCTGTAGTAAATAGTTACACATTTGTCATCTAACAAATAACTGTGTGTTGTCCTTTCCCCAAGCTCACATGTCAACAAATTCAAGGCAGATCCCATTGTTTGTTGGAGGCATATCTTCTACTGACACTGGTGTTCGAGCTAGAGCACAGTCTCTTTCCTCTTCGTTTTGTTGGAGCTGGACAGATCCTTGTTCTCCATCTCTGCTGTGTATCCTACCAGCATCTCTGGTCTTCTACATGATGCCATCCACACAGTTTCCAGACATTTTATAACATTGTCTGATAAGCATAGTTACTTTCTTCCTCTAAATAGCAACACTGCAGAATCCAATCTTACAACCACAGGAAATTACAGTTTCCAGAAATTTCCTTCTAAAACCTTACACCCTGTGGCTTAATATAATGGAAGTAGCCTGGCCTGCCAAACAAAGACATTTCAGCTCCACCTCTCCACTCCTTGACTCTGCTTCTACCTTAGGTGTCAAGTTTCATCTTATACATTAAGTTTAGTCTCCTTTTATATTTTTCATTGGAAGTCTGGTTTCCAGAGCCCAGAGGACAGAAAAATATTTTAGAAGTTAAATTTTTATATTTCTAAAGGTCAGTCATCCAAGTGTGAAAGCAGGCCAACTTTATTCCACAAGAAAATGTGTTTGGAACCTTTCTTTCTGCACTGATAGAGACACACTGTATTATTCTTAAATTACAAAGTGGAAAATCTTAAGTTTGTTTGGTGTGAATGTCTATAGGATGCTAATAAGAAAAGGGTTGGTATTTTTTAAGAAAGGAGGTAGAAGCTAATGTGAAAAGAATTTTTTAAGAAAGGAGGTAACATGAACATCATAAACAAATTATACATCTACAGATATTATTTATACAATTGTAAACAATGAACTGACAAAAAGCTACAATTTTCACAATTGTATAGTTACATTTTAATTGTTCCTTTCTGTTTCTCTTACTCAAGTGTAATTTTACACCAATGAGAGAAACATGCAGCTGATACTAAGAAGTGGGTTCTCCATTACCATCTCTGTCCTTTGTAACTTCAAAGTGCATTAGGCACATAGCCCAAGCTACATGAACTTCTCATGAAATTTAACAGGCTTGAGGAGTTCAGGACATCTGGCCTAGGATCCTTGAGCAGGTATGTTCTCAAAAGTACACATTCCTGATCTTCTGTACAAAGGGGCCACCATGCAAAGACAACAGGGATTCAATTTACTTCCCTGTACAAGAATCTGACCTTCCCTGCTGCTACCCTTAAAACATCCTGCAAATTCTATCCTTTAGTTCAAGAAGTTTCTGCTACTCAGACATAAGAGTAGCCTCCGTAAAATATATTAAATACATTTAGAAAATACTCTACCTCTGAAAAATGCAGCATGTGATTAAGAATTAGAATTATACACACAAAGCCAGGGAGTTCAAAATGAAGAGTCCCAGAACAAGCATTCACAAACAAATGTCACAGATATATTAAGGTTATAGAAACTCTGTGCCTGGGATATGACGAGGTAGTGAGGAGAAATGTCACTTTGAAATCTCTGGCATGTGTGTTTCCAACCATATTTTCAAATTAGTTATTGCTAAAAATAAAAAAGGATAGAATTTTCAACCATGTACATTTTGATCCAGTTTTGTTAAGCTATTCCGGGTTATCATTGAATGTGTATGGACAAATACACACAATTACTTCAGATGCTTAAGCAAAATTGATGATAGACTCTTCGCAAGAGCTGGGTTGAATTGTCTTTTAATTTTTATTCATAGATTTATAAGTGAAAACTTGACATGCCTTATTCCCCACACATCAGATATATATCACTGCTCAAAAAGAATACAAATATGTAAAGAAAATGCTTTGAAAATCACTAAATTTGAAAATAAATTTTATGATTTGTTTTAATTATAGTCTATATATACATATGAATACATCTAAATTATAATATAGTGTTTAAATTTTCTATTTAATGTATCTCCACTCACTATCCCATTAACATGCCATCCCTATCCCCAGACTATGGAACCATAGTTTCCTTGAGCCTACATTCCATCTTTCAGTTTGCTACCTCATCTCCAACAATAAAAAAAGCCCACTTCATCTTTGTTATCTTCACTAAACATTCCAGTACTTTGAGTTCTCAATTTCTCTCTAATCTTGTGTCCTCATTCACAAATCAGTAATACAAGTTCACCCCAGAGAATATATGGGATTTTGCTGGTTAATTTTCAATGAATCAATTCTAAATTTCATATAATATATTCTTTCAGGTCCAGAAACAATTTTTTTGCATGGCAGCCTCCATACACAAACTTCCCCGCTCTCAGCTTTGCTCTCCTGTTTTGGTACCATTTCCCAAAACAAAAATATTTGAGTTAAAATTTTCAGTTTCAGATTTCTTATATTTTTGAATTGTACTATCTAGTCTGCTGTTTCTGTTATTATATAACCAACAAAGGCATGCTGTGCCTTTGATAAAATCCTTCACTTTTTCTCCATCTCTATAGAATTTTACATAGAGTAGAATTTATGTAAAAATATCAATGCCTACACAATATCAACTTTTCCAAGGTATTATTCTTAGTATTCCCATGAAAAAATATTTTAGGAAGAAATCATCATAATTTTAACTGAGAATCCACCTAGTCACTTGAAGAAGTAGTCATTTCCAAAACTCAGTAAAACCCTCCTGATAAAAATGTATCTCCATCACAAATTGCAAGTTGGCATGAGAAGGAATCTGAAAAGATTGCCAAGGCTGGCAGTCTGCCTCTCCTGCCCAGTCACTTAAGAGAGTAATACCAACTAATTGCAAATGTTCCAACATATGTGATGTACACATATCCTTTTATTTAATACACAAAAGAAGATCCTTGAAATATAAGCAGTCCAGCCAAAACATGCCATATTGCCAGATGGAAGATGAGTCTGAGAATAAATTCACAAACAGATTAAAATTCAGTGGAATGGGAATAATTACAGCAATAAGATAGCAAAGATGTATTGAATGCTTAGAATCTGTTAAGGTACTGTGATGTAGAACTACAGAAAGTGGGACACAGTCTCCCTGTTCCTGAGATTCTTTTTACTAAGACTGACTGTTCCATTGATAAGGTTAATGAGGATTTACCCAGGAGTGATCATATTAAGAGATACTATGGAACAGACTAACTATCTAAGCCCAGGTCACTGTACCAAATTAATTGCTTGAAGCAGAAGCCCTAATACTCCAGCTGAACTCCCAATCAGAGAAAGAGTGTCCCCGTTTGAACAGCACAGGTACTCACCTATGAGGAGATTAAATTATTTATATATTGGCACCAAAAAGTATGAACAGTGAATTTATCTGATTATATTTTTAAAACACAAATAAAGGGGGGTAAAAATATATAAGCAGTTCAGATGAATGATTTTAACAGAAATTGGGGAAAAAAACAAAATGATTTTTTTAAAAAAAGAGCCTGATACCAGTCCCAAGAAAAGCTATGTGAAAATATTATATTGCATAGACCTACTTTCCAGCCTTTGAACACTACTGACTTCCGAACAGAAAAAAAAATCATCACAATGAGAAATGACCTGTTTTTAAAATATGGAAACCTCGTTTTACATTCAAGTGACATAGAAAGTCCTGATTCACTAAAAATTTTCTGTGTAGTCAGTCTGAGATAGAGATATTTTAAGTTATATTTTATGATGCAATGTAGCATCTTGAATAATAAGGCCACTGAAATAGACACCAATTTGAGAAATCCTGCCTCTGTACCAGAACACTGGAAACAATTAGACAGGAAAAGTGGACATAGTGTCAATCCTTAAGGAAGCCTCTGCACGAATTCCACAGATTCCATCTGGAATTGGTCCTTAGGCATCTAAAAGTTATGAATGCATATTGAACAATTTGGTATCCATAAAACTAATCACATTCCCATGGAGATGCTCCTATATAGGGGCATTAAATACTTTGCCTCATTATGGACACCTGCCTTTGTGTTCACCTCCCTACAAGTATGGTTAGCTCACTGGATCTTAAATTCTTGCAATCATTTGATTGATCTTTGATTCCAGGATGAAGACCAAATCAATGACTTGCACATGCAAATATAGGCATAGTCTTCTTTATTTAACAGGAAAAAATAACTATTCTAATGAGGGAAAGAGTTGCAAAGAAAGAAGAAAAGGTAACATATCTTGCTTTCCAGCAGTGATTTGGGCCAAAATATTACTGATGCCTCATTAGTAAACTACCTTTTATGACCAGAACTATTATTTCACCAAAGAAAGAGACAGAGATATTCCTGCAACATGACCACTCTTGCTGTAATATAGACATGCCCTTAGCACAGACTTTAATCCCTCTGGCTGAAATACAGACACACCCTTGATACATACTTTTAATCCCAAATAGTGATGGTAAAGTTTATTTGTAGAAGGAAGCACCCACATTTGAAAGTGATGTCTACTAGAGAGGCAGACAAAGTGATGAATCAGAGAAAGATTTGAAAGAATAGGGTATGCCCAACTCTCCAGAGAACAGAGAGAAAAGAGAGGCTACTTAAGAGAGCAGCACAGAAAGAGAGAAGATGACAGAGGGAAGTTTCAGAGGGACAGTTGTACAGAGACAAGTTGCAGAGAAAGAACAAGTTAGACACAGGTAATGACAGAACAAGCCAGAGAATGGGAAGGATCCAGAAGATTAGAACCTATTGCCAAAGTTAGTATGAGGCCAATCAGAGTGACTCAGTCAAAAGCTAAATGAAGCCAGTTTGAATCTGTCTTCATGGAGAGAAATTTTGAGCCAGAACACAGGAGTTAACTAGCCAACCAGAGTTCATAAAGAGCTAGGAAGGGTGAGCTTATTCAGTAATAAATGTCAGAGGCTGAAAACACTATAATCCTAGATAAGATTATACTGAGGCTAGGACCTTCCAGAACCAGGCATAGGTTTTACATATATGATAATTGTATATGATTTATATGTGCGTATATATACTGTGTACACACACACACACATATATATATATATACATATATATATATATATGGATATATAGTATCTTTAATTATTATCTGTTATAAGTTAGAGAGAAATAAGGGAAAGGATGAAAATATATAGTATCTCATCTTCCATTCTTATCTACCTGAATATAATTTCATTAAAGCCTAAAGTTCTCTAGGCCTAAGATAGAAGGTGCAAGGTGACTGTAGCTGACTTCCATTTAGAATTTGAGCATGATTCCTTTGCCACCTAGGGGTTTAGAATTTATAAGGGTGAAACTCCATTCAAAACAACTAGAGGACTGTAGTAATTGATAGTCAGATTTATCTTCAGACAAAATCTCCACAAATAAAGGAAAGTGTTAAGAAAACAAAGTAAGTCTGCCTATACAGGCAAGATATTAAAAGTCAACTAAATTAGAAGGCTGAAACTGGAAAGACATGTTACAAATGCTCTAAAGGGAATGTAGTTCATCCTGACACCTCACAAGTCTCAGTATCCCATACGCTTTGCCCCCCTCCCCACAAGAAGGAAAAAAGTGACCAGTACACGTCAGCCTACATGAAGAGAGCAGACACTCTTGGATGTCAGGGAACTTCAGTCAAATGTCAATCAAGAGAATACTAAGCTATCCAGAGATTTGGCTGGATCATTGCCAGTCACTACTATGACTGATATCTTTTTCTTCAGACATCGAAACATTGGAAAATAAAAGGAAAACATGCCTGGCTACTGCCTCTTCAACAGCTTTGCAATTTTTCTAGGATCAGTCTTTCTTCTCTTCTTAGCTTCCTAATCTCCAAGCAAAGTGATAGCTTCTCCTGGCCTAAAGAACACTGTCTCTGCTTACTAATTCCAGAATCACTGGTTCTTTAATTGTTTGCTGCCGGGAATAAGTCAGTAGATGTTAGTTAACTATAAGACTCGCTAGGAAACCCTGTTTCTCTCCTCTTTCCCTTCAATCTTTCTAGGTGGCACAGACATTGCAAGCATATGCTGCTAATAATAGTAGCCTGTGAAGCTTTCCTGTAGACTCTATATGTAATCAGCATCATTTTTCACCCAGATTCACTGTCCTAGTTAGTTCTGCCAACTTGACACAGACAAGAATCACCTCAGAAGGGAGTTTCAGTAAAGGGACTGCTCAGATCAAATTGGCCTGAGGGCAGGTCTGTAGGTAAATGTCTTGATTGTTAAATGGTATAGGAGGGTTCAGCCCTCTCCATGAGATACCATGCCCTGGGCAGGTGATCCTGGACTGTATACAAAAGCTATTCAAGCATGACTGTGAAAATCCGCTAGCAAACAGCATCCTCCATGGTTCCTGCCATTCTTTCTTGGCTGTGAAGTGAGTACTTTGGTCAGATATAATGCTTTGTAGAATAGAAAACATGCTTGCCTTCAGATTCCTGCCTTGACCCCCCTCAATGACAAAAAATAACCTGTACACAAAAATAAAGCTTTTATTTCCCTATGTTACTTTTTCTCATAGTGTATTGTAACAGCAACAAAGATAAAAATTAAAGTATCCAGTCCTTAACAGACATAACAGTCCCTTATGTCTCTATGTTCTTGGTCATGAAAGGTCTCTGAGCCTATTTGGAATGTTTAAGTAGTAGGAGAGGAATTTTAATCCAGCAATGTGACTGTTCTGATCACACCCTATTAGGTCTATGTGATCTGGTTAGAATTCGGACATTCCCTTAGTACATACCTTTAATTCCTCTGACTCAACTCTTTTAATACACACATTTAATATCATACAATGACATCCAAGTAAGGGACATAAACAAAGTTACAAATAAGAGAAAGAATTGACAAAGACAGAATATACTCAACTCTCATGTAAAGCTATTTAAGAGCAGGTCAAGGAGAAAGAGTTCTGTTCAGTCCACTGGGAGTCAGTGCAGTGAATGTAGTGCAGTGGGATTGAGTTCCTCCCTGAGTTCATGCAGTTCAGTTACAGTTCAGTAGAGGCAGTTGAAGCCAGAGAATGAATAGAAGCCAGAGCATTAAAACAAATTGCCAGAGTTAGTTTGAGGCCTAGCAGAGCAATTCAGTAAGAAGCTGAAAAGAGACAGATTGAATCAGTCAGCATAGAGAGGAGTTAGAGCCCGAATATCTGAATTGAACCAGCCAGCCAGAGTTCAGAAAGAACTAGAAAGAATAAGTTTATTCAGGAGCAAACTTCTGAGATGACAAATCAGGTAAGTAAAAGTTACATTTATAACCCCTTCCCTTTCCAGCAGAACAAATAGGGATGCAGCTTCAGTTGTGCTTCATAACTAGTAGTCACCTCCCCATCAAAAGTAGTTGTGGAAGAAATTGGTGACTCCCGGATTCTTTTACTCACTGGATCTCTTGAGATTGAGATATACAAATATATATACATATATACATATACACATACACATACACACACACACACACACACACACACACACACACACACATATATATATAAAATCTTTACATAAAGACTTTACATCTATTCTCTACAGGTATTGAACAGAGACATGCAAACCTAGCAAATGGCTTGTTCCCTTTCATGTGGATCCTAATAGACCCCCAGGCGATTTATCAGGGCTGGGGACATCCTGACAATTCTCCAGGCTTTCTTGTTGCCACTCTGCTATCTGTTCTCTGCAATGCTTATGGGAGATGTTTATGGAAATCAACTATAACAACCATGTGGATTAAGAGAAATCTAACAGATAAATTACTTTACTGTCTAAATTTTTGCTTACAAAAGGTAATCCATGAGCAGAAAGTTAGTAACCAAATTCTTGACCTCGGCTTTTGATGAGTTATCAGTTCTGGTGAATCTTGTCCTTGCCTTCACTAAGTCTAAGCTTCTTTTCTTTCTGTCAGAGCACATATTTTAGGGTTGTCTAACTGGAAGGAACACAGTATTACAGAAGTGTTACGTTCTCTATAATGAAAGGTGTGAAGAGAAAATCTGGGTTCAAGTTCTAGTTCACTCACATTCTGCTGTACACTTCACTTTCAGATCTTCCCCCTAACACTGACAAGGTGCTGAAGCTGGCCTTTGCTTCCATCTTCAGCATTATGCCACCATATTTTCCTCTCACTCACCCTTATCCAGTCATACCTGATTTTTTTCAACTCTTCATACAGATTGTGTACTGCCCTAACTCAAAGTCTTAATAGACTAGAGTAGCCTGGCTCCCCATTACCCATCACATTTTTGCTGTAGATTGGTTCTTCAGTCTCACAAACCTCAAGTGAACTATAATGTTTTCAGAGAAGCCATTTCTGACCCTCACATTGGTTTGTCTTCCTTCATTTTATATTTCATAGCAACCTGCACTTGAACTCTAGCAGTAAGAATGACTCTTGTGACCATTTCAGTGTTTATCCATTCTTCAGTGAAAATAGACTTCATTCTTCTTTATCTCTGTATGACCCCAATAGTTAACTCGCTGCAAGAAATAAGGTAGTCATTCAATACATATTTATTAACTCACTCCTTGTCTGTAACATCTGCTCTGTCTCCAGCAGTTATATTACATGAAAGAAATTTGTAAATGGCAAAAATAAATTTAAAAATGCTAGAAGAATTCAATTTACTACAATTACCTATGTTGGTCTGGATTTCAAAAGGCATAACTGTAGCCAAGTCTCTATATGCTAAGACTGTGATTCAGCATTATAATTGCTAGGCATCCAGCTAAGATGTGAGTATAACCCTCCCATACATTAATGGAAAAACATGAAGGCACAGATCAACCTCACAGCCTATGTTGGCATAGCAAGTTATTCCAAAACTTAATAACTTAAAATGATAAGAAATATTTATCTTTGGCTATTATATAAGGAAAGAATTTTTATAGAAAAGTAATTTAAGAGTGGATTTCCTGGGTATTTGTGAAGTTTGTAGGAAACCCATGAAAGGATACCAAAGAGCTAAAGTTTGAGTAAGGATAGAAAACCTGCTTCCAAGGTGACTCGATCATATGATCAACAAGAAGCCTCAGCTCCTGTCTGCAAGAGGCTCACCATGAAGACAGTATGGACTATTAAAATGTCTGCATAATGTGGTAACAGGCACTGGTCAGAGAAAGTCACTGAGAGGAAACAAGTGAGTACTCTAACAGTAACTAACAAAGGGTTCCATGGTTAGAACCATAGATCAACAAACAAGAGAATGGATTAATAAGTGGAAGCTATAGTTTCTGAAGTCCGTAAAAGAAAAAAAAAGAGAGATGCTGGATTAATCAACAAGACCACATATACAAATTCCACAGTCCTCTCAGAAAAAAAAGGAAAGTTTAAATCTACTGATTTAAACAAAGATAGTCATTGGTAGCAGGAAACAATGTTTGTGCCTGAAGCCAATGAAAATTTTCTAAACCCAAGTCTTCCTGAACCACTACAATAGCTGATAATTAAATATGTAAATGAATAGGCTATGTCTTTTATGTAAGAAAATGATGATGATTAAACATTTAGATGCTGTCAAAAATCTACCTCTTTGCCTCATTCCTGTGATGAAAATTTATAATTTAGCTACCTTCTTGAATGTTACAAAAATACAATACACAAAACAGGGGGTCTGAGTTTTCAGAACACCTGACTAATACAAGCCTTCTGTAATTACCATTTCAAAGTTCTAATAATAAGGTTATTTGCATTTTCTTTGACACTGCTTTTTTAGGAGAATTTCTAAATACCTGAGGAAATATTTGTAAATTTTGACTACCAAACAGCAATGACATTCAGAATAAGGAAGGAGGTTTTGCATACCAAAATTGATTGTGTTAATATTCAAACTTTAAACTCACTCCAGAAACATGGTTTGCTATTGAGTTTATGCTCTAATGAGCCAAAAAGTACAAATAAAATACAGCAGTGTTTCAACAGCAACCATCATCTCCCCAGTCAAAGAACAAATCAGAAACCCAGTGCTCCCTCTGCCTCACCATCCTGAGTAGATCCACCACTATTAGCTGGATCCTATCTCTCTGAATAACAGGGGTGGACATGGTCTTGTATAGAACCAATACAAGAAGGACTCTTTTTTCTCACTCACAAAACATCCATTGCATTCTAGATACAGCCTTCTTCCAGCTCCCAGTACAATCTTTGCCACTTTCTTCTTCAGGTTGTCCTAGCAAAATTGTCCCTCACTGAATCCATTGCCTCCTCAAGGAAGCCTTCCCTGGTTTTCAGTGAAAATTCATTTGTTCCATTAAATACATTATAATACTGTGTATCTCCTGTGTAAGCATTTACCAGAATTTCAAGTTTTATTCAATGGAGAACAATTAAGCTTGGATGGCCTCCACATTATACTCACTCTCATTTTAAGGGTACAAATGATGACAACTTTGCTCTTTATTATATCCCTACTTCTTGACATGCAGCTGATATTTACCAAATATTGATGGAATGTATATGTGGGGATTTCAAACGCCTACGTGGAATATAACTTAGACTGTGTGTGACATTGAGACACATTGGCAAAAGAAATTACAAAAGCAAAACCACACCATTTCTCTTGATGAATTCTTATACATTTATCAACAGCTGGGGTAAAAAGAAACACTTTTGGGTAACCTTGAAAATGGCAGTCTCTAGTTTACTTGGAAACAGAAAGTGATGGCTGTTCTTTCCTATACAGGTGGCTCTCTAGCATCTTATAGAAGAAAGAGAAAGAAAGATAAGGAGCAAAAAAAACTGTTATTGAGGAAGAGAATGTAGAAGACATCCTCCAGTATCCATAGGACTCCTTCCATAGATTAGCCATGGTTAGCTAACCTTTTCCCACTCAGAAACTATTCCCTTAAAAAGAAAACTAAGATGGTAGCACAGTGCCATGCCTATTGGTACAATTAAAGAAAATATATTCAATTCATACTTCTTGCAAAAGGGGGAAAGTATCATTTAAAAATTACTTAACCAGAAAATCCAGTGGGAGACTAAAAAGGTGTTTGTAGAACTTCATTCTGTTGAAAAATTACCAGCAGACACTTAAGGAAAGACATTGCCTATAGGTAGAAGCAATTTTTACATACTTCAACTCATTAAATGCATGTCTCTGCTTTCTATTCATTTTACCAAATTCTAAACATGAACTTCAAATTTGTATTAGGACAGTCATATATAAAACAAAAGAATTTTAATGAGTTTTCTACCCTAAATACCCAGAGGTACAAATTCACATTAAGGATTAATGACCTGTCAGCTTGGACTTAAAGGAGAGAAAAGACATTTTAGTTGCAGAAATTTAAAAATAAAAGAGACCAAAGTGAGAAAATATCATTTTTCCTTTTATGTCATAAAAATGACCTGACCTGATTTATTTGCTTTAAATTGACCAAAAGGGGAAAAATGTGTTAAATGGTTTGCTTTATGAACAAAAATTCATTCCAGGGAAAGTTTTAGGACAAAATTAGAAAGCCAAGTCAGAAATACTTCCACTCACTTAAACAGTGCAGCAGCACTGTCAGAGTCAAATGGAATACAGGCAGAAGCTATTTACATTTCAGGCTTAACACGATGTCAGCAATGGCTGTTGTAATGTTGAAGAAGTGCCTCAGACTCCTAGCCAAGCATGTCTGGTTGCAGGTGCCATAAAAACACTTGAATAGCTATTTCAGACCATCAATGCAATTTTATCCCTACTTTTTAACATCTTATCTATTTCAAGTAAACGTTAATGCTTGGTTTTCTGATTCATTTACACTTGATGCCAGACAAGCTTTATTTGAGGTGCTGTGAATCTCCTTTTTCCCCTTTGAATCAAGAAGCAATGTTATGACAGCAGGCGACAGAATCCAAAGGCTGAAAAGATCAAGTTGAATTTGAAACTCAGAACCTTCAGCATTTAAATAGATTTCAAATTTAGAAGCTTGCATTCTCTCAGCACCAGAGTGTTCAGATACAGAGACGTAAGGAAATACAATATACCTGTAATTGTTCCAATACCTTTTTCTCTATGGTTTATCCTACCTTCATTTCATGGCAGATGCTTGTATAAAAGAAGTAACATCTTCTAATGCTTTACCTTCAGCAATGGGCAATGGTCCAGAAGGAACAACATTAACCTGTCTGTATTCTAGTATCCGTGAAAACATCTGTGTGGTGGCAGAAAATGAGACAATGAAATAAAATCAGCCTGGGTCATATGTCAGGAAGGACTGCTACAAATGATGCCTTCTCAACCTTGCTGTGGTTGTCTATACAAGACCAAGCCAGTTAACATTCCAACATGGATGACAGGAGAGATTTACAATGGTCCACTGCTAAGGAGCTGTTATCAGTTGATGTCAGGATTAATTTCTTTATAGAGAGGGCAGCTGGTAGGCTAGCCAAGTTCTGGTGGATAGAACCCTAAACCTATGTACCTATGGGCAGTATTCGTTGGACTCTGTGGGTTATAAAATAGAAGAAGAAATAAAATCAAAATTTTAAAGAGGGATCTGAGGAGCTTTGGGAAGAGGAGGTAGGGAGTGTTGGAGATTGAGAAGAAGTGGAAGTAATCTGATCAAAGTATGTTGCACACACAAAAAAAATAAAAACAAATTTAAAAGGAGCTCTGTCTAGAATATTTAATAGAGTGGTGGGTATAGAAGATATTTGTTTCTCTACATTTTTATATAAATATTGTCATAAAGAAAGAGAATCATGAAAAAGGACACACCATGTGCTGTGTTTTAAAGCGATGTGTATCTGAACAGTCTTTCAAGTGGCATCTGTGCTGCAGCCTTGCTCAGAGAAAGGAACAACTTTGGAGTACATCATTAAACAAGAAAGTCCTAGGAACACGTTGAATTCTCAATAAATCTTTACGACATTCACAGCCCTATACCCACCAGAGTGCACATTTAAAGGTCTTCATGACATAGAGTTGCCCCACCACTTTCTGTCTTCCAGGTACTTAATGCAGTCACTGACAGAAGTGTATAAAAATCAATTTATGTTCAATAAAGTAAATGTCAATGGTATCTTTAAACATGACAACCCATGGGATAGTTTATTTCCAGATGTTCAAATTTTGATAGTTGATGACCTTAAATATTTATTTGAGCATGATCAAAAAGTTCAGAAATATTTTATAACATAATTAACTGAACGTGTTAAAGTTATAACATTCTTCAGCTCAAAAATTATCCATGGCACTCCTCTCCCTAGTATAAAAAGAGAAACTCACTATAATAGTCTGTTACTAAGATCTTCTGCAAACCAGTATTGAAGTACTCTCTTTTAGCTTGATTTTACCCATCCACCACTCATGATGTACACCCCAGCACATTCTTTGACTCCTTGAGATTGACTATACTTTCCTGCCTCTGACTTTCAGTGATCGCCTTTACCATTTCTGTGTGTGAACAATTAAGTCTGAATTGGGAATATCTATTCAGAATACAGTTTTGATGGTATGTGTGTTAAGACCATTAATGTCATCTTACATCCTTAGTCCAGGAATTCTACTTCACCACCTCAGAAATAACCAGAACTACATAATCCCTAGAGTATGCAATAATGCATCTTAAAATAGATTTAAAAAACAACTGTATACCTAAAGCCCAAAGTGAAAAGATTATTAAAAACCACTATTCATCCATACAAAACATTATTGGTTACCAGTATAAGGACATTAACATTTTTTTTAAAAAAGACGTTCATTTAAACAAACACAATAAGGGAATATATAAAAATTATCAGTGTTTCTAGGACTTCACATCTGAAGTAAAGCTTCCCGGCTGCTCTATATTACACAACTTCCACATATACGTCCTTAGTCATTAATATGTACTGAAGGTTTTTATCATATATTTTACAAAGATCTCTGCATGCTTCCATCCGAGAAACCTCTCCATGACTCTTAATAGAATTAAACTTTAACTTTTCTATGGTTCCACATCATACTTCCAGCTATTTCAAATTGCATTTTCTCTTTGATGTATTTGTTTAATTTGATTGCAAAAAAAAATTCTTTTAATAGATACCAGGCTGAAGAATTTCTAAAAACAGATCTAATTAAAGAAACATTTTCTATCTATAAATTAGATGCTACCTGTAATAGAATTTTATTTTCAACATCGCATTCCTTGTTTGGAGGGAGCACATCTGCTAAACGTTAGAGCCTCCATTAGAAACCAATTGTGGAGCTCACCTTCCATTGCAGCTCTACATCTGCAGTCTGTTTGATAACTTATGTCTTAATTACAGGCTGTCGTCCCACACAGTGTTGTATTAAGATTATAGAACAAGATGATAAAGTTTATAGAAGGCTTAAAAAGTAAATCAGGAGTTTTATCACAAGCACAGGAAGGAAAATCATGGTATGATTTTCCCAGAGAGCTTGTTTTGTTTCTGTCTGCAAAATGGATATATAGATGCTTTTTAAATTGAGGTTGTAATTTTTCACTTGACACTTCATTAATTTCTCAGTACTGTTCTTAAGCCTTAATACTTGTGATATTTTATATAAGTAAATATTTTGCATTCTTCATTTGGGACACTAAAAAAGGCTGTCATTTAGAATAAATAATATACAGCTAAAGTTGATTTTCAGAAAAATATTACATATTTTTCTTATGTGTATATTTTTTGAAATATTTGGGATAAATTTCAACTTAATAAATTATTAGTATTCGTATGAGATTTAAATTTATCATGGCCTTATCCACTCTTCTTTGCTAAACCAGGCAACTCTTGGCTGGAGAGTAATTGTTTGTCCAGAAATTCCACAATCTGGCTGGATAACCTTTCAAGTTCACCCTGAGGAACATTTCATTTCAACTCAGCAAGTAGTGATCTCAAATATCTAAATTCTCAGCATCTCTCCAAAGAAAGCTTTAAAAGAAAATAATCCACCAACGCTGATGCCAAGCCTCACCAGGAGCCCTAACCTCTCCCAGTTTCAGAGCCTGAATTCCTGCCAAATCTGTACAGGAGAATTACATACAAATTACCAAGCTCTGTTGTGCCTTATGGTTTTATTTTCATGCATTTCTACTTAACAGAAAAGTCAGAGATCTTTGACTTCCTGAACTCATTTTTTTCTAAGTATTTAATGCATGCTAGAAAAGCAATTCTAACATGCCCTTGTTCTATTATAGAAGGACAGTGAAGAAGAGTCATTCTGGGACTCTTTCTGGACATTAAGAGAATGACCAGATTTTCTCCTTAATAACAGGACTCCATATTGACCCACACATGTTTAGTGGATCCCCTACATAGCGTAGGCTGTTTAGAAATGCCATGCAATAAAGAGAATCATTTTCCTTATCTCCACTCCTCAAACCCATTTATTTTATAATTCTCATCATCGTTCACCTAGGAGTGTTAATAAGGAAACACTCCCCATGCACTCTTCCTGCCACTCATCACCCCTACCCTACTCTTCCTCATTTTACCTATTTGAAGTTTCTGTAAGAGACTCTCATTCTCTCGATCAGCATTACATTATATTTGCCTATGCTTCCTTCAGAACAGTTTCTCCAATTTCAGTGTGCTTATGAATCACCTAGACGTCTCACTAGGATGCATGTTCTGTTTCTGCATGTAAAATTTCAAACAGGTACCATAGAAACACTGAAGCTACTACATAAGGAACATCCATCCACTGCCAACAATGCCTTGGAAACAAAGTTCTATGTTATTTTTGTGGACATTCAAGAAATCATCCTTCCACTCCAGTTAATAATTGTATTATTGCTGTGCTTCTATGTTAAAATTCTTGATGATTCTCTTTGTCTTGTTATTGAATTACAAAGATAAACCAGTCTGTAAGAATAGCTCCACATACAGTCTCATCTTCCCTTCCTCAGTCCTAACATCTACTTTCTAACTGTAACACTTCTTGCAACTCAAGCTATTGTTCTGTCTAGGCCTTCATGTTTTCTAGGGTTCTCTACCAAAAGTGCACATCTAGTCTTTGCCTGAACTGTGTCACTTTTCTGGATATACAAAGATGCCAAATGTTTTCTGTGGAACTCACTATTCTTTTGCTCAGGACAATGCCCAGCAACCAATGTGGTCACCTGTCCCTTTTATAATGAGTGTATTTAGCCTGAGTGTGCAGATGCACTGATTTCTATCATATGCAGAGTTTTCAGTGTTCTCAATATTATCCTGTGTGTGTGTGTGTGTGTGTGTATCTATATCTCTATCGATATAGATATAGATGATATAGATATAGACATAGACATAGACATAGATAGATATAGATAGATATAGATATATGTAGCTTTTATAACATCATAAATGCTAAGTATCATTTACACCCTGAATTTAAGACAAAGCACAGAAAAGGTGCCTTTTTTAAAAAAATTGCTGAATCTTAGTCTAGAATCTTAATTGGTTTCATTCTAAACTATTTAGCAAAACAAAAACACAACAAAACCTTATGTTAGTGGACCTCTGCATTCCTTATATCTTATATCCCATATCTCATATCTCATATCTTATATCATGATAATGTCTGACAATCCCAAATTTAGTAGAATGATAGTAAGTTGTATTAGCATGGCCAGACATACTGCTGCACGCATATAATACCAGTATTTAGAAAGCTGAGTAAGAATGGCACCAAAAGGTCAAGGCCATCCAGAACTACAGAGACAGCAAGACCTTTTCTCAAAACTAAAACCAAATAAACAACAACGAAACCAATCCACTCCACAGCTGTTGCTGTGATCTCTTAATCTGCATTTTTTTTTTTTACTAAAATTGTTTCAAGTCATCAACTTTCATTGTCAAGGGTCAATATGTTAAAGGTTTTTTAAGCTAGCATATTTTTCTTTCTTGGCAGACCCTTAACATTTGTAAGATGAAATTTTTATTGATTTTTATTATCAATCAGTCCCTGCCATGGCATTTAGTAAATAAGCCAGGTACAAATGCAAATAAATGTAACATTTCACTCAGTATTTTAGGCAGTTATAAGCCTCCAGCCTTAAAACTTATTATGCACAGAAGAACCATAGAAAAACTTCTCTTCTGAAAATACTGTTGACATAGACCTCAAGTACCAGCAAGGTACTTGGCTGTGCAGTCTTTTGACACTGATTCAATAATTGTCATCATCCTATTAAAATGGAAAGCCTTTGCTAAGGATGTGAGCTTTTCTGTATTAGAGAGAGGATATCTGATGACCTGTTGTTTGACAAAAATATCAAATTTGAACATGTACGCAAAGAAAATACAGCTCCAATTAAAAGGTTGCAGTGTTGTAAAGAGAAATTTAAATAAGAAAAGTTTTCCCTAGTGCATTAGCAAAGCTTGCATTATCCAATACAGCCTGTTCTTTTTCTCAATCTGCATGATAAGCTGATGTGCAAGGCATTGTGTAAAAACTCATCATTTATAACATTTGCATTGCCCATCAGATAAAGAAATTCACAGCACAGGAAAAGAATGAAGCTAATGAAAGTACATTATTAGTTCTTGTTTGCCTATTCCTTGGCAAAGGAAATTGGGTCCCAAGGAGCAACATATATGAAAACTTTAAATACTGAAAGCAGTTGAGGAAATTAAATCCCACTACTTTAGTTAAGGGACAGTAAGAGGAGACAAAATTTCTCCACTCAGGGCACTTTAAGTTAGCACTACATAACTTTTCCTATGTTTCAAAGAGTCTTGTAATAAATACTAATTTCAAAGCTATACATTTTACTCATCTTTGGAAGCTACATAGAGCATCAGAAAAGCTTTGCTCTTTTCATCAGACATAGGCCCCGATATTTCCAACTACAGAGATTGTCTGTATTTAAATAAATTCATTTTGGTCTGGGATCCCTCAGGATGATATTTTCTAGTTCCATTCATTTGCCTGAAAACTTTATCATGTGCTTGTTTTAAAAGCTGAATAGCATTCTATTGTCTGAATGAGCCACATTTTTTAAATTCAATCTTCAGTTGAGGGGCATCTGGGTTATGAATAAAACTACTGTGAACATAGTTGAACAACTACCCTTATGGTATCGTGGAGCATCTTTTGAGTATATGCTGTGCCTTGAGGTAGAACAATATTTACCAGCAACTAGGGTGGGGGGGCTTAATCTGACTCTGTTACATGCCTGTAGATCCTGTTCCCCTCACTGGGCTGCCTTGTCTGGCCTCAGTGGGAGAGCATGTGCCTAGTCCTACTGTGACTTGAGGTGCCAGGGTGAGCTGGTACCGAGGAGGGATCTCCTCCTTCTCAGAGGAGAAAGAGATGAGGGATAGAGAAGGGACCCTGTGAAGGGAGACTGGGAAGAGGGTAGGACTTTGATCAAGATATAAAGTGAACAAATAAATGAATTAATTAATAGGAAAATTAATTCTTTCCTATGATTACGGTGAAATTGGACTTGATTCGGAGTGTATGATGTAAGATCACTTCCAGGTTTAAGAATTTGTTAAGTTCTGGGCAGGGGATATAAAGGACACCTTTGAAATTATTCTAGAGAAATCAAGCCACAGTAATACCCAAAAACCATGTATTCTTTAACTAATCTCTGCGTATGTCAGTTTAAAACATCACACTCTGTGCTGTCACTGAAAATAAACTTCAAATAGATACAATCTGGCTCACCTCAGAGACACATGCCGACTTGAGTCTGGTGACAACAAAAACTCAAGAGGCAAGGAAAAGACTTCAAGAAGCCTTAATGTCAGTCACAATATTTCATAATTTCAAGTGCATTAGACTGTTTCATTCATTCAAAGTATAACTAGAATGAAATGCTCTCTTTTTGAATAAAACATTTTAAAGATGTGCCTGCCTAAATATGTTACCCTACAGAAATAGTTTCCTTCCAAGGAAAACATACCCAGGGCCATCAACTATGCAGGCCCTGCACACAGTCTCTTCTACAGATAATAGAACCCATTGGATTCCTAGGCATAGTATTTACCACAGGATTGCTGTCATAAACCAAATATGAAATATCTAACTGAGGCAATCAAACTAGAAAGAACCTAATGTTTGCCATGTGAATCCTTACCTTCAGTTTCTCTGCATCCATTTTTTTTTTCTTGAATGAGGAATGTATTTCTAGTGAGGTTGAAGGAAGACAACAATTTGAGTTGTGGGACTATCCTCCAAACAAATAGAAGTTTGTATCACAATGTGTTCCATGGAGAAACTTTGAAAGTTTCCTTTGGGAAAGCCATTCTGTCCTCAGACAAGGGAATCCAGAAAGGGGAGAGAGGACTGTCTAAACCCCTAAGCTTCAGGGACTTGAGAAGTGTGATGCTGTGTTTCCTGGGAAATGAACGTTAACAGGAAGAAGCAATAGGAACTGGATGTTTTGATAGTGAGGGCTCTGTCTGGAATCAAACCACAGAATTCCCCAAGGTAGAAGGCACAAAGGTGCCTCCATACATGTCTGAAGAAAGGGAGTTAGTTGCCATAATGCTTCTGGGGGAAGACTAAACCAAAAGAGATTTTTTTTTCTTTTTTCCAACCGTCACAATTAACTAAGCTGTGCCTTAGAAAGTAAGACCGTTATAAAAGTGCATTTACCAAAACTCTGGTAAGATGCAGCAATTGAAGGAAAATGTCTGATTGCCCTATAGAACATGAAATTGGGGCTCTGAAGCACAGATGTGATCCCAAAACTCTATAAGCAGAGATAAGTACCAAATGTGGATTCTAAGTTCTCATTTTTCATTTGGATTATGCTCTCAGTATTTTTTTTTTGCCTTTATAAATGCCAAGATCCTTTTGCATGGATGCTTAATAAAGGTACAGAGAAAGTGCTTCCTTATGCCTTTCTCTTAAGAGAAACCTCTTGAGAAGACAAAAGTAGACACTCTAAGGGTAGCCAAAGGACATAATCACATAACACTGTTTTGAAAGGAACCAACCATGGTAACAGTGGCCAAGAATCTAGCTATCCTTGCCTTCTAGGTTTCTGCAAATGACCCTGAAAAGTACCAGTAAAGTCATGAGAAATAATTCAGTAATTCTCTGCTTTGAAGTGGAAATTTCCTATTGGAGTTCCACTCTTACCACTAACCCAATACTTAATGGACTCTGGAGGCCCTCTTCCTGAGAAAACAAAATCCAGTAAATAAGAGGAGACTCCACAAAATTATTTGATATTGGCAGCTGAGGAGTCAAGTAAACAAAGCACAAAATGATCCAATGCATCCCTCTCCTCCAGTTGTTTCCAAAATAAATAAATAGAGAGTGCGTACAACCTGTGCACTCTTCTTATGCATCTATAGTCAGTGACTAACAAGGTTTTCATTGTTGTTGCTGTTTAAGAAAAAATGGGCCACACTTCACACAGATAGACGTCTGGAATAAAGGAAAACCATGCTGCTTTAATGAACTGACGATCAGTAACACATCCGAGTGACACACATCATTTTCCCTTTCCATCAGGAGTATGGAGGAGACATTCAATCCTGTGGGAAAGCTACAGTGTTTACTAACTGAGATGCCAGCCAGGATTCCTCAGCTTGAGATATGCCTTCAGCAAGGTGTTGCCAACTTTCCTTGCAGTAGGCTGTTCTGCAGGCTCAGCCAATAACTGACACAGCTCTTGGCAGCCTTCGGTGAGAACTGTGAGCTGTGGCAAATACTGAAGAGAGAGCCAGCAAACCCACGTCGTCTATACAGTCATTCTCAGGCACCACACGAGTTCTATTTTTATTAACAGCACCACTTAGACTAGGCATGAAATTAATTTATTGCTACACTGATTTAAAGTAGTTGTTTTTTAAATGATATTTGCAATTTGGCTTGAATCTGTTTTGCTACAGGAAAAGAGGATGGCACATAGACAATGAACAAAAGCAGACTGCACAGCTTCTGAGTATGCTTGTCCTTGAAGTAAGCAGTTAAAACGATATGGTATAGACTTATACTTTCAGTGGTCTGGAAGCAATAAGAAGAATGGAATGTGGGTATTCTTAGTTCTATTCCATAAAACTAGGGATGACATTTCCAATGCCCTTTGCATATAATCTACCCTGTTCTGATTCCAACTGGCAGAGAACCCTTCTGGCCTTGGCAAACTGAAGAAGCATCACTTATTCATTTGGTTTGTAGCTGTTTGTTTTCCTCTTTTAATCTCAATGGCCCATCAATTTTTAACTAAACTCTCCCCAGGGTTTATAGTTCAGGCAAGCCAGTTAACTAATATAAATAACTCTCCTGAAGAATTCTTGGTACATTGCTAGCTGAGAACGGTGGTCCTTGTACATGCTGGGGAAAGAGATATAGCATCTTCTGAGAAAGTGAGTAGCCCTTCCCTTATCAAAAATAATCACTCTAAGACATTTTATTTCGTCTGCAATCATGTCTGTTTACACCATGTCTCATACTGTGTGTTATTGTTTTCTTATTGACCAGAGTCATAAACTGCTTCCTAAAGTCTTAGATGCTTCTTCACTTCTTATGAAAATAGTAACATTAGTATACAAGCATTTTAAAGTGGCTTTATGCTTTACAGATATTAATGTATTATTTTATTGCACATTCTAGGAGCTTAAGAAGGAATGTAAACAATCAACTGTCTAGTGAGTGAATATTGCCAAAGAGCTATGAAGATTCAGCTGCAATGACTGGCTATAACTGCATAAAAGAAGACTGAATTTTGTCCATAGAGGCACTTTTGCTTATACAAAGTTATCACATGGCAGCCTTTCATTCTCCTAACTAAATAATTGGAAGACTGAAAAGGAGAGAGAGCCCAGAGAACTGAAAGTTTAGAATGGGAGCTGACAGTGTTCTTTCCAATATTTGATAGAGATGTGGTTCTCGCTTGCTTGCTATTCCTGGGCTGGACTAATCCTGTCATAGATAAGAAAGTCAATGATCTATTCTTGCTTTAAAAGTGAGACTCAATTCAAATAAAAATCTAAACAAATAAATGTTATGAGGGTTAAAAATTTCATTAAGTGTTTAATAAATGCATACTAGGACCTGTAATTCATATATATGATATAAATGTATATAGACATATGTACAGATCAAAACATAATATCATATACCTTTACTATATATAATCATTAATTCTTTTATTTCTTGACAATTATCTGCAATGAATCATTATCTAGGTTTCTTGATTTGGCAGAACTCTTGTTGCATTTTTTTTCCTTTTCGTAGTGCTCCACAATTTTGTCTGTGTGAACTCATATGAATGCTTACAAAATCATATCATACCTTCCAATAAAGTCTTTTAGTCAACCTAAAGTTAAAAGATCTAGGAGAAATGTCACCCACAAAAGATAGAGTCAGGGAATTTGCGTCTGCCAGCAGGATCCTTGGTCCATGTGACATAACTGATTTTATAATCTCTGCTCATTTGTTTTTACCCTTAGGCTGAACATCTCTGAGTAGAGGGCCTGTCTTCAGGTGGCTGCGGAGTCAAGGCTAAAACCTACCACTCTTCACTGCTACCCTGTTCTAATTACTGCAAATAGCCCAGGAGAGTGAGAGAAACTATGAGAAAGACACAATGAAGTACATAGTCTTCCCTCATCTCCAAAAGGAAGAGTTTTAAGAAGAGGTAAGAACCCCCCCCACCCATATACACACACACACATGCTTACCAACAGACAATTGCCTACACAGCTAGCTCAACAGTTGTGACTTGTTCTCCATCACCACCTAAGTCTCCTTCCTAGAACCACTTTTCCCTTTTAAAGCATCAAAACACCATAGCACAAGGAAGCATTCCTTTACAAGGATCAGAGTCCAGTTGAGTGTCCCTGTCTGTACATCTGTGTATCCTACTGGGACAATACATGAGATTCCGATAGCTACAATTGGTGTTGCTTCCCTTTGGCTTAGCATTGAAATACTTGAAAAGTAGAGGGGATGCTGTTGTACTTATGGTCAGTAATATTTCAGTCCAGAGGGTCCTGTTTCCTAAACACTAGAAGGAACCAGAGGTTAGTGAGGTAAAACACAGCCAAAATGTCATATGCTGCAGCCGGGTGTGTTGTAAATAACACTTGTAGGGGTGGTAGTGTTAAAACTACATAAGGAAAACAGGAATTAAATGTTAAAAACCTTAGCAAATTCAGTCTTTGTCTAAGTATGTAGGAGATAAATGGCAAAGAAAAGGGCCCTAACCTAAGCCACTTCCTAGGAGTGTCTTTACATTATTCAACAACTGTGCCTGAGAACTGCACACAGAAAGTTTAGGAAAGCTGATCTAGTAGTCCTACCAGGGGCATGTATAGGGGTTATAGACACAGCCATGTCATCTCAGAGTCCTCTCCAGCTCTTCCTTTCCCTGACATTTCAACAGGACCTAGTTGTCTCCCAAAAGGAGTTTCACTAACACAATGCAAAAAGTGTAATGAGTACTTGTCTACAATCTACCATTTGAGGGCGCACTCAAAGTAACATGGGTTTGACTTAAATGGCTACTACCGAGATGAGCAGAACCATGAGACCAAGAATACCCTTTATTGCAGTATGTCACATCAAACTCAACGGCAGAGATTGGAGCAGTTCTCTTCCAGAACTAAGAGTATATTATTCAGAGAGTCATTGCTCAGCTCCTCTCTCTGCAGATGTCAGGAATCTTAAGATAACTACTACAAGGAGAAAGCCAGTCTCAAATTGTCTTTTGTTTCAGAAAATGAGAAGGCTGGGTCTAAATAAACGAAAACATTGCAACAAGCAGTCTTTCGATAATGCTAAATTTCTAGATATTTCCTTTGTGTGTGACCCAACACTACCATATCAATTCAAATAGGTGTTTGAAACATTCAGAAGTGTATTGGGTAAAACAGAATTCTGCTTTGTACCTAAAGCACCAAAATAACCTGAAAAGGGGTCCACTTTTTCTTAAGTAACTAATTCTTGGAACAGTGTAGGCAATACAGCTCTCTTGTCATTTTCCCATTGCTACTCCACAACAGATATCTGTAATCAATTCTGGCCATCTTTCATGTCAGCCTCATTGTGATTTCAGAAAAACAGTGCTCTGAGGAATCACTATAAGTCTAACAAATAAATCAAAGCTTGCAAACAAGTTAAGAATCCATCCCCTGTTTCTATAAGGGTGTTCTCCCACCCACCCACCCACTCTCACTTGTCTTTTTGTTACTGTGACTAGAAATACACACACACAAACAAACACAAACAAACATACATACATTGCATCTGGATATTTTAAATGGAAGTTTGTGTTTTAAACTTCTGAAATGCAGTATGTTATGTCCAATTCAAATAGTGGTAACACATTGGCTTATTCCATGGACAACAGTATATTTTAATTTCTATGATTGAGCTCCATGTCTCTGTAACAGTGTTTTAAAGAGGAAAAATATGACATGAAAATTACAGAACTGAATGAACTAGTGGGTTCCATTAACTCAAAAGGAAGCTAGAAATTAAACCCAGCCCAAGATTTCTAACCACCTGGGTGCCTTAATGACATCTAAATGTACCTAAGGACTTAATGTTAAATGTTTTAAGAAATTCAACTAAGAGACTGTTTTAAAAATAGAATACAGTATATGTCAGCAGAAGCCAACTGTAAAAGCTGAAAAAATAGAGAATAAAGGAAATTCAAGGAATGCTATATTTTTAATTAAAATTGGGAATCCTAATAGTAATGATAATAATCAATATTGTTTTGCTCTGGCACATATAAATGTTTGCAAAAGCACCTAAAACAAAGGCAAGGCTTTCTCACCTAAGCAAAACTGTACATTCATACCTCTGAAGCCACAAATGACTTACTAAAAGAAAGAAAATATGTGTTTCTAATCAAACATACCTTGTCTAGTTAAGGCTGGTTTTTTAAAGGTAGAGTCCAATATTAGGATATAATCAATTATCCAATATTTTCCATCTTTCCTTGTAGTTTGCTAGATACTTTCAAAGCCAGAGCAAAAGCAATACAAAACTTAGCATATTAATCAAGAAGAGGCGTGGCAGTCACCTGTCTGCAAAATAATTAAATGAGGAGTAAGGTGAAAAGCTCAACAGTCTACTCTAAAGTCGGTCCATAGGTGATTTGGGCCTATGAGATATGAGAATCCAGCTCAGGATGAAGCCACAGTCAGTGTTTAAAGGTAGATGTCTTCTGAGGCTCCATGATCTCCCTAGCTATAAGAATCTGTTAATTTTGTTTGTTTGTTTGCTTGTTTGTCTATGGTGCTGGGGATCAAAGTTGAACTTCATGAGTTCTGGTCCGCCATTCTGCCATGAGCACATCCCTCAGCTGGCAGACATCAGTTTTTCACGGTGTTTAAAGAACCAGGCATGAGTTTCCTTCCTTGCACCATCTCTTAATTCCAATAATAAGTGATCAGTTACCCACACACAGTCCACAGTCAAGCCAATATGCTACTCATTAGGTATATCTTGCCTACCATGTAGGTATTGAAGCTCCCAGGGTTCTCTGCTGGGTAAGATCATTGAGGACCTTTCTCTTCCAGTAGCCTGCCTAGCACCATTCAACACTATAAACACTACCCAGCAAAGAGCCGAGCTTCCAGTTCAGGCCTAGCTTGACTTTTCTTCTGTGTCATGCATCTAGAGTTTTAAAGTAGGATGACTGAAAACATAAGAACCCAAGAAAGAGATGCCTAAACCTTCTTTTGTTAACAAACATTCTCAATAATTGTAATTGGTCCTCATATAGATCAGTTATGTAAGGAAAATTCAGTAGCTGGTTTTACTCTTAACTCTTTACTAACATTTTTTCTTGGATCCTAGCTTCTCTCAAGTGTCAAGTCTTGAAGGATTTTTCAATGATCATGTAAAGAATTACCAATTTCAACAACCACATCTTATAAAGACTTGGCAATGACTCCTCTCAAGAGCCCAGGGCTGGGAGAGTAGTTTGGTGGTTGAGCACTTGACTAGTATTTGGAAGGTCCCAGGTTCAAGTACTTCAAAATGAAATAAAAACTTCCCCAGTTGAAATAAACAAATAAGGATAAGATAAGATAAGCAGATAAGATTCTGCTTCGTGGGAGCTGATATTAAGGAAACCCATTAAAACTTAAATAATAACCTAATTGAAAGGTTTTCATTTTGTTTTGTTTTGTTTTGTTTTCTATTTTTGTGATAGTACGTCGGGAGTAAGGAGAGGCTATTGGTCTACAAACAAAAGGTCAGATCCATCCAAAGCTGGGAATAAATTAGGAGGGATGTTCAGAAAATAAAGAGTTGTCTGGACTGATTTTCTCACTTTAAGTTAAAAGAGCGCTTTTGCACAAGGAGTGGCCAGACCACGAAAAATTCAAAACTACTCTGGGTAGTGCATGGAACCCTGCGTAATGATTTAGCATATGGATTTCATTGGGGATTTGACTGTCTTTAGAGGATCATGGCTACTTGAGAGGGAAATGTTTTTACGGCACCAGTTCTTTACAACACTCAAAAACACCATTAAAGGAAATGGCATTGGATAAGAAACTATTACTGCCTGGTATTCTGCTAAACACAGTATGTTATGGATTTTGTTCCTGAAGCCCTTAAAGGTGACTGCCATTAGTTCTATTCTACAAACCAGGAAAATCAGGCCCTGAGGGGAGGGGTTAGTAATTTACCCAAGATTATAAGAATTACAAAGGATTTTGACCTAATCCATCAGGCTCCAAAGCAAGTGAGCCCCAGGACATTGCACAACCTTCCTTGTGAAGGCTTTAAAGAAACATGTTAATTGATCTTGTAAGATATTTGGAACTAAGCCTGCCTTAGGAAGAGAGACTACCAATTTTTTACATTTAAGCAATTATAGTACATATTATTCTTAGAGTCTGATAAAAGCTACACACACACACACACACAAATTATACTTTATAATAATCACATGCATTTCTAAACCCATTTTCAACTCATGAACAAAGGACTTTTTGGTCACTTTTGATGCCTCAAGGAGGAGGCAAGAGAGTGAAAACACCAGCGTCTGAAACACTAACCTATGTGAGGTCACAGCACACTGTTGGCATTTGACTGTTACTAAGTGAGCATCTGCATCACTCACTGGCATCTCAGTCTCTTCCTCTGTCAAGGGGAAGAAATCAATAATCAATTCCTAAGATGTGATAATCAACTAAGAAATCATGTCAGCACTAAATAAAAGCTAATTGCCAATGTTTTTACTGAAGAGAGTTCACCGACAATGGCTTTCTTTACTTACGTAAGGAGACTTTGTCAAGTTTCATTCTGAATCCATGTGTAATGATCTATATTTTCCAAATATACTCAAAATTCATGAGGTCTTCTGTATCATGGAAGTGCCTCAAACACACACATAACTTGGGTGTGTATCTGATGGAGTGATGTTATGCTTGCTTGATACATAACCTCTAATTTGCTTTTTAACTATGAGCTGCCTTTGTTATCCTGTTGCTCTGAGCTTGGTCTAGATGGACCAGGGTCACAGCTAACCCCACATCCAATAGAACTTATCAATCACATCCTAACACTGCTAACTGACTGGTTGCCGTGCTGAGCCATACTATAGTAATTTGATACGCAGTAGAGACCCTTAGAACCCAGTGCTATGCAGCCACACTTCCTGCTTCTCCCAGAATGGGATCCATCGTAAAAATACTTCCTACTTGGTGATAAATAGCCACAGCAGGTGCTCAGTACCTGTGTCTAGGCATTCAAGGCCCATGCTGTATGGAGGATGTGGGGAAAGCCAGTGCACAAGCAAACACAGGCTACATTCAAGGTCCTCCAGCAGAGCTGGGGAGAAAGACTACACTTCTGCAGCAATAAATAAACACAACTGTCAACCTTTAACCCCAGTGCAAATTACAGCATCTGAAACTAGGTCTTTTTGTTCCCACATACAGATAAAAAGATGATCAGGGACATGCTCCATAGCTAGGCTTAGTTTGGTTAGAAAATGCTGTCCCAAGAGTTCTATTTAAACCAGATTTTTAAAGATCAAAAACATAGTGGAGGCACACAGATCCCAAGCAGAATATGTTAGAAATGGAAAGGGTGAAGGCTGGAAACTAGAAATGAACAAGTCAGAGACAAGATCTGTAAAGAAGACAGTCTAAACTCTAACAGAGGGTCCTTGCCAAGAACAAAGAAGTAAGGTTGGAGAGAGTGAAATACAGGGTCAGCAAATCTTGACTCCAAGCTTTGACATCCTGGTGTGCTTCTGCCTTGGGAAGTTTTTCTTCTCTTCTTTCAGACAGACGCCTCCTCTCCAGTCCTCAAAGACTCGCAGGCAGAACAAGGTGCTTCTGTCGCACAATGCTTGGGCCCTTTACAAGCCAGCCTGCTGTGTGTTACTCAGCAGTCTGTGGCATTGCTTTTGTGGCATCAGGGTTGCTTAAAGTCCAGACCTGTCTTCTGTCTGGTGTCTTCTGTCAGAGGTGTCTAAGTGGATTCCTTACACATCCTTCAAAGAGTCTCACTTCAAAATGGGGAATGAAAAGCAAAGTGGCCTTCACAGAAAAGCGGTTCTTAGTTGATTCACAAACACAGTCACCAATAGAGTAGTGAGCAGAGAAGAACCTCCACAGAATGTCGGTCCAGCAGCTTTGTTTATTTTCCAAATATCGGTGAACCAAATTCACTCCCAGCCATTGGGATCACAGGTTGTTGACATCCACATAACTGAGTGGCAAGTAATCTTTACATCGAGTGACTTTGCTGCTGACATACCCTTTATTACAGAGGAAGCCAAACTGCAGAACCCTACCACACTGCCTGACAAGAACTAACCTTCACTGATGGAATCCAGATATATCCTGATTCCAAAGGAATCTAAGGTTCACATAAACCACATCAGGGCAATATACCATCAATTTGAATGAATGTGTGCTTCTAAATCCACAGTGCTGAGGAGAGTTGCTGCTCAGTTCCTTGTAAACCCTAGAAACACTTCAGAAGCATAGTATCCTCAGTTTCAAATCAAAAAGGAGCCCTGAGGGGCTGGCTCATACTGATGGATGTGAGGTGATCTCATACCATATGGTACACGTCTCTTCTTCTCTGATGAGTGTATCATCCCCGCCCCAGTTTACATTGCATCTGTCTCATTAGACTGAAGAACAGCCCGTGGCTATTATTGCACGTTTAGACAACTTCAGTACATCCTAAACCACTGAAGTCTGACACTGACGCAGTAACAAGCATTCATACCTGCTAGTTTTACTTTTTTTCTTTCATCATTTTTAAGCATTCTTAGAATTGTGTGTCTTGTGGCAACTAATAGCTTAGCTCTTAGTAAACACAGCTCCCATCCTGACTACCTTACGTATGTCTCTTATGCCTCTATGACTTGAACCACACCCTCCTTGTTGATATTACAATTTTGTCTCCGTAATATTATATTTTAATATGAAATTCCACTGTTAAAGTTTTAAAGAAATCTGCTCATAAATAAGTACCAAAAAGTTTTCTAAGGACCACAGGAATTCCTAACTTCATCGGAGAGCTAGGTGAACCCCTAACAGATCTCATTTGTAGACAACCTGCATGTGGTCTTAATCAGAGCACAGAATCAAGATGATCCTGAGGTACGTATTGACTTGCTTGCTTAAGTATCTTAGCCTGGTGCATCTCGGAGATTCATTAAATCCAAGGAGTTGGAAGACTCAAAGAGATGAAGAATGTCCAAATCTAAACTTACAGTGCTACATATGTTCTAAGTTGGTGATCTGAGAAAGTTCTCATCCCAACTTCTCCATTCCATTAAAAACCATCCTGGTAGGAATTAAAACTCGGGAATATCCCCAGTAAACCAAATAGTCATGGATCTTGCTCAGGTTCAAGCAAAAGCTATTAAATAATATTTAATCAAACAAGTTTTTATTTATTTTGGTAGTTTCTGCTCTAGCATTTGAACATAGAAAATTATTATATTGCTTATGGCATTCTAATAGAAACAATGAGCAAAATATAGCTGTCATCTCCATCAGAAAAAATAATATGTGTCTTTGTACTGGAGGGATGACTTAGCATTACGAGTGTTTCTTGCTCTTCCAGAGGACCTGAGTTCAGTTCCCAGCATGGTCAGGTGCCTCATATTCACCTGTAACTGTAGCTCCAATATTGTCTTCCTGCCTTCACAGGCAACTAAACACAACACACACACACACGCACACGAATAAGAAGTTTAAAAATCTAAAGGAAGCTATTAAATTTTTTAATCTTTGAGGTTGTCAGTTTTTTAACCTCAAGGAGACATAGACATCTGCACGCTAGAATCTATTTTTCATTCAATGCGTCAACCATCAAAAATCATTTTTGTTCAATTATACTGTCATTATACTTTTTCAAACAAACAAAATCTGTACCACTTCCAAAAACAGCTTTACCAAAACTCTGTTTCACTTTCTCTTTATCTTGAGCTTTTTATATAGAAAGAATCATTTGGGAAATTTTGAGAATTCAAATGTGTCTGTTTCCTTCCTCCATCGGATTTGCAGGAATTATTAGTTTTGTTTAGAATATCTGAGTTATTAATAGTCTATAAACAGTATTTTCAAAATTCTTCATACATGACCATTAATGACTAAAACATGAAAACAAAGAAAACATGGAAAGAAAGAAAGGAAGAAAGAAAGAAAGAACAAAAGAAAGAAAGAAAGAAAGAAAGAAAGAAAGAAAGAAAGAAAGAAAGAAAGAAAGAAAGGAGAAAAAAGGAGGAAGGAAGGAAGGAAGGAAGGAAGGAAGGAAGGAAGGAAGGAAGGAGGGAAGGAGGGAAGAAAGGAAGGAGAAAAGAACTTCTAATCTGATTTGCTTAAAATATAGTTTAATTTTCTTGACAAAGAGTAAATACAAGAACTTTTGAATGCTTGGAATTAAATAATGCCATTGAAAGAATTGAGCAATATACAATGAAGTAATCATGAGAAAATGAAAAATAAAATGAACAGTTTCTTTTCCGATTCCTGTACCCTCATATGTAAGAGGAAAACATGACAGCCTAGACTATATTTTTAAATTGGAGAACTGATTGGCCACTTCAGAAAAAAAAGAACAGTTTCAAAAATCATAACTCGACAATACACAAGGTTAATGCTGTTTGAAATGCAAAAGCCAGAGTGATAGTACCTACATTACCTGGTATTTTACCCGTTTATGCACTAGGAACAGACATGTTTATCTTTCACCTTGACATCTGATTGCTAGGCTAATGCCATTTAAAACTAGATGGAAGAAAATTATATTCTCCCAAGGAGTCAGCTGATTCTTTTCTTGAAAGCCAAGAGAAAAAATAAAGATAGCCATTTTGATTCAAACAAAGTGCTACCCAGAAACCTGTGGGCACAAATCGCATCAGGCCTCTGTAATTTTTGCTTGCTATTGGTTATTGCTGGGATAATTGCATAGGAACACGATTTGTGTAATTGTCAGCAGTAGTACTCCCGGACCAAGGACCAAGGCCTCCTGCAGATTTCTACAAATCATTACTTGCTAACAGTTTTTGTGCATTTTTTTCCTTGCAGATCACTGGAGTTAAGCCAAGTGGAATTATTATTCTCACACTTTGGAAGATTTGCATTAATGTCTGAAAGTATAGACAAATTTTGTAGCTAAGTAAACATGTGCCCTTTGTTTAAGAAAAAAAGACATGAGTGTAAGGGGAAGAAAATGTTCAGAGAAAATGTGTCTCTTCAAAGCTGTAGATTTATGTGAACAAACTAAAAGTTAATACGATAAATGAGACTAAAGCACTTATTGCCAAACCAAGGACCTGAGTTTGATTCCTGGAACCACCAGGGTAGAAGGAGAGAACTGAGTTCCATAAATTGTCCTTTGACCCCATTCTGCTGTAACATGCATGTCTCAACACACACACACACACACACACACACACAGGCATGCACATGCATACACGCACCTGTGTGTGTTTATGTGTGTATGCACGTATGTGTGTAAAAAATTTTTAAATAACACATACAAGTACTTCTCAGAGTTGTTATGACCAAAAGTATGTTTCCAAAAGTTATGTTAGTTTCTGAATGTTGTAATTATATTTATTTTCCCTTTGAGTCATTTACATGGGAAGTGTCTATTTTAGAAGCCATTATTTTACATATAAGTTGATCTTATTGTTGAAGTCAATAAAATATAAAGATGCTAGGCTCCCCAAGATATTTAAGTAAGAATTCATAACATTGCATTTTATTACATTTTTTTATTTTATTTTGAAGACAGGACTTCAGGGATAATGATATAGAGATGAGTCTACAATGGAAGATCCTTGAAATTCAGTGTAATGTTGTAAAATCCTCTTGAAATGTCATTTAAAATTCACCTTAATTTTGTTTGGATTTGAAGTTGTTGGTAAAGTCATTACCAATATCCAGAGCCCTGTAATCCAACTTTTACACCCTTGGCACTCTGTGAGCTGTCAGTTCCCTCTGGAATCACTAATTGTCTCCTAGATGTTTCTATCCCCTGCAGCCATTGAAGGCTGCCATCGGGAAGACACATTCTCTGGTGGTTTTAGCCAAGAACAGAATCTGTCAGAAGCTTGTACCTGACTCTGCTTTTGCTACTGACTCCAGATCACCGCAGGCAAATCTTATAAACCATCTATTAGCTGTTTCTCCTGTTTTAAAATAGAGCTGCATTTGATATCATATTCTATCTCGCTGAGAGACAAAATAAGACATAAATATCACCAAATAAAACTTGCATTCTACAGTTTGCATCTTTATTGTTGCCATCCTTAGTTTGTTCCTTTAGCCTAAGGAAACTGGAACAACACCGGGGAAATTTTAAGAGACAATAGTAGTTGAGTCACAGACACATTCTAGACTGTCTGGTTATAAACCTGGTTCTGTTACTAACTAAATGTGATCTGGGATAAATTTTTCTATACTTATATTTCTTTCCCTACAAAAACATCAAGTTACATAACATATAACATATATACTTAACATGTACCATTTCTTGAGCCGAGAAAAAAAATGTAGCTATTATTAGCAAACAGTTTGCCTTCATTTTATAAGATATATTTACAAGCTTATTTTCTATTCCAAATAAAAAAAAAAAAAACAAAATAAAACAGTCTTAAATTTGGATGTTGGGGGGGGCTGTGTATAAACAGGTCCATTTTCAACAGATGAAGAGAAAACAATGCCTTGTTTAGTCTTAGCAATAACTTACTCAGAACAGGATCTTGTATGTTGTTTTATATTTAGATTTGATTATTGATGGAAGCCTCATTAAACATGGTTGGTATTTAGCATACTACTTACAATAAAGCCTACATAAGTAAGGATTCACAGCGGTTTTCCATGTGTTAATTTCTATTTGTGATGGGCAACTACAGTCCAATAGGAACAGATTTAAAATAATTACATTTCATTTGGACTCTTGTCAGCCACAAGTTAGCTCAGCACAATTTAATGGAAAAGTGCATTGCCTCTTGGACTTAATGAGGCCACATTTGATAAGAGACTCTGGTGGGATCTGGAATCATAACAGTAATGAAATCCAAGGTTTGGGCTCTTGGTTCATTAGGCAACAAGACTGGCTCTTTGAGTGTACTCATTCCCTAAGAGAAAGAAGCCAACTAGTTGCAATTTTTAAAACCTGTTTTTAAATCTAGGAAATGACTGGGCTTTTGTCTTTCAAATATTAAAGTTTCGCAATAGCTGTGGCTCTAAGTTTTTAGGAGTTCGTATGTTGTGATCAATGTTGCTCTTCACACAGCCCTGTGTGGCTTTAACCATCGTTTAACTGTTCCAGTCACTGATGTGGACTGAAAACTACAAAGGAAACGTACTCACCAGTGTGAAGGAGTTAACGAGAGCCACAGACAAAACCGAGTGCGCAGTTAGTAATTACTGATCACGTCCTAGTCGTGACGTTTAGGATGAACATTCAATGATAACTTGATAGGGCTAAGAGATTGGCCCTTGCTGCAAAGGACGCCTCTGAACTGTGAAGAACCCAGGAATATCAATTCCCAAAACTATTCTCTCAGCCTGATGATACTCACTCAAGTCCCAGCCATGCCAAAGGCAGCAATACGGGCAACACTACATAGTCTCCGGGGAGTGAGAAAATAAAGTGTTCTGAACATAATGCTTCTCTCCATTCTCCAATATTTGGACAACCACTTTGTGCACATCTGAGGAACTCACAATTTAACTAGGTCAGAGAGTTTTGGTATTTGAAAGAAGTAACTTGACAATAGTCATCATGTTCTTTTCAATTTCCTTTAAGACAGAAAGTTCCTGCTCAGTGAATATTTCCTTAAAGAAATAGTGCAGCTCCACAGACAGCCTTTTGAGGCAATGCCAGGCACAGATCACAAGCAATGTGGTTTTTGGCAGTCCTGGCCACAGAGAATACAGTGACGACCATAAAGCTGAGCTTGTTTGCTTGTTTCTAAAATAGATTATTGTTTGATATGTCACTTTACAAGGGTCAATTTCAACTTCTTTTCCGAAATCTGGGGGAATTTCAGTAATCATGCCTTTTCTTTAGATCACTCATTCATTTATAATCTGTATGTTTTTCTGCAGTTTCCGGATATGCATTTCTGAATGAGATATGCAGGCAAACATGAATCTAATAAAGCTTAACCTTCAGGGCTCCTGGCTTAGAGAGAAGTCCGGGCATGAGTCATAATGTATCCTCAAGTAATATTTTTCTATAATCTGATAAAGAAACTACTTTAAGGACAATTAGCCAAAACCATTTTGCCTTTCATATGTTTGAACAGCTACCTAGGCATACACTGAGTTAGCAAAAGTTATATTAATTAGACTTCAAAAGCAAATAATAGTTACTTCCCTAGAGAACCATGTCATCATTAAACATCTTAGTCTAGTATCCAGGAATATTCTACTTTCTGATACGTCAGCGCATCTACAATGGCCACACTAACAATTAACAAGGCTAAGGTTACTTTGTATTATGAAATTTCTTTGGCTGTAGTAACAGAACAAGTGAGCAGAAGAAATGCAAGATTCAAGATGTATAGTCAGATGTCATCATCACTGCCACTGTCATGGCTGCTTTGTCATCCTTGACACTATTTTTGTCATTATTATTGAACAAGAAATGATGATAGCCTAAATCCTCATCAACAGAGCTTGCATGACAACTTACTGAAAGAAAGATAATCATATGAAGACAAAGAAGAAAATTATGAGTTAATTTGAGACTAATGAGCAGTAAAGTAGGAAACTAGAAGACAAACTTTTTACTTACTTAGTCTGTGTTTAACTGTTATAATGATACCACACTTAGATGCTAAAATTTGTTGTTTTGTGGTTTTGTATCTATTGGTGTTATTTCGCTTACTTGCTTTCTTCTTAGATGGGGACTTATTTGATAGCCTAGGCTAGCCTGGGGTCCCTAGCTATCATCTCGCACATTCTCTAGGCTTCTAGGATTATAGGTGTAAACCACCATTTATAGACCAATATATTTAAAACAGTAACTAAGAAAGCTACTACAACTAACCCATAGAGGTGACCACAAATGTATGAAAAGAGGCTCCAGAAACACCAGGGAAGGATGGCCCCATCTGGTTTCAATAATCACTTGATGCAACCTACTTTCTTTGTGTTTGCAATTTTCTCCATTTTCTGCATGTTTCCCAAACTCAATCTCCCTTTGGCATGAGTGAGAATAACATACGTTAATGTGCTCACTTTTGTAAAGTAAAAGAACTGAAGGGCAGGGTTATTTCTCTGAATATGCTTGGTAAGGCTAACACGTCAATCTTCCTGCCACTTGCATCTCTAATTCATTACAGCCAAGTGAAGAGTCCTGTGAACATGAAAAAGAAGTTTCCAGTTCATACACCAAACCTAAAGCAAGTTTTCAAAGTACCTAATTGTTGATATTTTCATTACCTAGAATCAAAATATATCTGGCCTTTTGTTACAACCTTTAGGGCAAATCAAAAGTGCAGCAGCTGCTCTCCCTACCTACCGTACATATTTATCCCATATACAAAAGTGACTTCTTTGTTCATCAACATAATTAAGCCCAGATACTGACTTCCTATACCAGACTGTGGCCAGGAGCTAACTTGAAAAAGACTTTGATGTAATTGTGTTAAGGGTTGACTGTGCTCAGTACCATGGAATGAGTAAGAAAAAAATGATACCAAAAGGGACACATGTATTCTCCACTGGATGTTAATATTCTAACTGAAATCCAAATACTTACTATTCATAGTATACATTTTAATCATGAAAATTCTCAATATTATGACAATCAAATATTTCTTTTAAGTATTAAACAACTGGTTGACCCCTTAGATCACAATATTCCCAAGGGTAATACAGTATATTTTTAAATCGTAAAGAAGAAAACCACCCGGAGGCTAATATTTTACTTTATTTTAATAATGGTGCAATAAGTTCTCTATGTGTGTATATCCCTCCAGTAAAATCCTACATATAAGCTTTTGATAAAGTGTAAATTATTATTTGAAACTTGCCTCTGTAAAAAAAAATAATGATAATCTTGGCAGTATAAACAACCAGATCTTGTACTGTAGACATGAAGTACTGTTATATACGAGATCAGGTAGTTGCTCAACATTTTTATTAAGTGATGAAAAATAGTGACCCCCAAATGACAAAGTATTCCAGAGACAAAGTGAGTACTGGAACTCAAAGCTTCAGCCCTCTCCAGCCCTTCCTGCTCAACATGCTGCCTCCATTAGACCAGATGTTCTTTGTGGTGGAGGAAGAGCTCTTCAAAAATAGTCCTCTTTATTTTCTAGGCATAATGGTCTTAAAGAGATGTTTCCCATGTTGCTGTTGGATAATGAGTTGTTCATCTATTGAACTCATACGCTTATTTCCTACTGTATAAAAACAGATGCCATTCCTTCAGCATAGGAGCAAAGAGAAGCAGGTAAGGTATCCATTAAGCAATGATTCTGCTGTGGTGAGGTTTAACTGAAGTGATCAAATGAATTTCTACATTCAAAGCAAAGAAATAAAAGAGGATACAGCCTTCCATCAAGAGGACATTGTACATATTTACATTTCACTAAGGTAATGTCTGCACAGTTTTTCTTGACTTTTGAAATATTCACAAGATTAATTGTTCATGTTGAGCACACCTATACTCTGCTTTACAAGTGCTGGAAACCACCCTTTATACCATGGCATAATGATTCACTTAGAGAACTAACAAGCACTGTGGTACTGAGTAATAACATTTTAAGTACTGCAATAAAATTTGTATAAATAAGACAGCTATAAAAATCTAAATCCTGCCATCCTATGCCTTAGTGCATTCTACACAAGGGTGTTACATTGCATGCCCAGCTAAACCACTCCTTTGTTTACAGCTTATTCATGGGATGTCTTCAGACCGTGGTTCATATGCAAAGTATCTTCTCACATACAAATCCTCATGACTCTTCTCAGAAATCCAGGATCTATATCCTCTCACGGTTAAGCAGAGATCTTCAACTAGTGGACATTCAGCAGGACTGAAAGACATTTTGATTTTCACAGCTAGGATAGGTGGATGATCCTGGAAACCAGGGATCAGAGGCCAAAGATTCTGCTAAAATGTGGACAATGCATAGGAGATCTTACACAATAAAAGACTTTGCACACCAAAATATCCACAGCAAATGTCTAAAGTAACCATTTCTAAAGTAACCATTTCTAGGAGTTCTTCACTGTAAGGTATAGTTTTAAGTCACTTAACCCTGACAAATGCATGTTTTAATGGCCCTACTCCTGTGACTGCCTATGAAATTTTCTTTGGCTGCAGATACAGCAATGAAACTCCTTAGTTAAAGAAAATGGAGACTTCGGTCTCTGTAGTTTACCTTTTTTACTAATTAACTAAGTGAACTCAGGTAAGTCACTTAACTTCTCACAAGCTCTGGTGTTTTTTATCAAAAACTGAGAGAACCAAACTAAGCTAATTCTAGAGATCCTTTCCAATTTTCCAGTTCTACTGTTCAAATGAGAAGTGAAATCACAAGTGTAGACATTTTTTAATCAAATAATTGGCTATGCAACCACTTACATTATTAAAACCTAACTAAAGAGAACAGAGACTAGAAGTTTAAATGTCAATTAGCTGATCAGTATTTATTATTTTCCTATTAATAGACACAAAATGTTCAACTGCACTCTCATAAATTGATCGGCATCTGTTATCTACTAAGCATTCTGCCTATTGATGTAAAGAGAGATGACATAGTGTGTATCCAAATGCACTGAAATCTAACAAGATCTGAGCTTTTCCCCCATCATTAGATGAAAATTGTTACATCATGATATCCTTAAGATCTTTAAGCAAATACCAATTCCTGAGCCTTAATCTTAATAAATATGAAGTTTTGGGAATTTGACCCTGCACTTGTATTGTTACATCATCCCCAATTTAGTATTATATACTATGGTTAAATTGTTAAACTTAAAAATTCATGAATAACAACCTGCTTATAATATTGTAGTCTTGATTATATATTAAATCCTGTGCAGTAAATACCTCAACATAACTGGCAGATCACAACTATGGAAAGACTACAGTTGAAAAATGGAGCTTGAATGGATGAGATTTGGAAAGTAAAATAGAACTGGGAAAAGCATTCTGTGGTTTCAGCATAAAAAAGGCACAAGATAGTAGTTGAGATACAACTAGACACCAGTGCAATCTCATAGCAGTATTTTTGCAAAGTATGGAATGGTAAAAATATCAGCTACCTATATATATAATATAATTAGTAAACTAATTAGAAAACTTTACCCCAAAAGATACCTATCGTAGGGGGAACCATTAAGTCTAAAATACTTATATCTTTTGTTGTTCTCAACCTTGGTCAGCAAAAGCATTTTTCCTCAGTGAGAAGTGATTAATATGGAGAATAATAATTGATCAGAGTATAAAGAATAAGTGACTCTTACTACTTAGCCATAGATGGAACATACGTACCCTAGGCTTGGGGAAATCTCAAGGAAGGGGAGGTGGAAAGAATACAAGAGCTAGAGTTTGGAGAGCAATGTTGTGAAACACTTTTTGGGGCCTCACATGTCTTCTGCACAGCAATGCATAGAAGCTATCATTACCTGTACAGGGTCTGCCAAGGTCAAGCCAATTAAATTTTCAATATGGATAGGAGAAGATCTCCTAAGGCCCCACCACTAGATGAGAAGCTATTGTTAGTTGATGGATTCCTAGAAAGGAAGAATTACTTTTCTTTGGGGGTGTAGCCACTGGTATGATGCCATGCTTCACTAAATGGCCCAATGCCTGGACACATAAACACAACACTAGCTGGACTCAATGGGTTATAAAATAATGTTTTTTTAAAAATGAAGTTGGGAGGGAAATGTGTTTGAGACACAGATACAACAAACATACACTGGATACATGTATGACTTTCTTTCTTTTTAATTGAAAATAGATTCTTTTATACAATATATCCCAACCACAGTTTCCCATCTCTCTACTCCTCCTAGTTCTATGTACCACCTCCTGTCTCCCCCAGATCCACTCTCCTTCTGTTTCCTTTTCAGAAAAGAACAGGCCTCCAAGACATGAAAGCCAAACAGGACAAACCAGGACAAAACAAAATGTCATCATATCGAGGATGGACAAGAAAACCCAATAGAAGGAAAGGAGTCTTCAAGAGCAAGCAAAAGAGTCAGAGGCACAACCCCCAGACAGAGTTACCAATTTAATAGGCTGGCAAGCCAAGGGTGGGTAAGATTCTGCACAGAGCCTTACCAACCTAAGACATAAGTGCATTGCCTTTGATAATGTGCATTCCATGATTTGTAAGGAAGACATTTTTGTTAGAATGACCTAAGACAGACTCAGTCTTGTTTGTGAAATAAATAAAGGGAAAATGTTGAAAGCTTTTGGTGTTGCTTGGCAGGAATCTGACATTAGCAAAGGACAAAGAAATGGGCTTCAGGCAAGAATCTGACATTAGGCTAGAACAAAGAAGTAGGCTTCAGGCATGAAGATGATTTTGGGCTAGGATAGGGAAGTAGGCTCAGATTTTTTGGTCATCCTGATAAGCCCTTAGAAACACAGGATCACAGGATTGATCACGGGACTTGCATGTTCTTTGACTATTTGTGTTTATTGTCTTGCTTGTTCCTTGACTATTTGCATCTATTGTATTGCTATTTCCTCAACCTAGAACTGACCTTAATACATGAATGTAATTAAAATGATACAAAAGCAAAAAGGAGGAAGAGGGTGGGATAAGGGGTTTCTGGGGCTGGAAATGGGAAAGGGGGGTAACATTTGAAAAGTACATAAATAAAATGTCCAATAGATAAAAAAAGAGTCAGAGACACACCACTGTTAGGAGTCTCATAAAACCACCAAGCTAACAGCCATGATATATAAGCAGAGGTCCTGGTGCAGACAGCTGAAGACTCCATGCTTACCTTCCAGTCCCCGAGAGCTCATATGAGCCAAGCTTAATTGATTGGGCCATGCTTTTCAGGTATCCTCCATCCCTCTAACTCCTACAATCTTTCCTCCTCATCTTCTATGGGAGGTTCCCCTATCTTGGAGGGAGGGACCTGATGGAGACCTCTAATTTAGCCTCTCTGCATTACGTCTGGTTGTGGGTCTCTGCAACTGCTCCCATCTGCGGCCAGAGGAAACAATTCGAAGGATGACTTGACAAGGCATCAATTTTCAAAGAACAGATTTAAACGTCATTTTAAAATATATGTCTGGATTAAATTTGTTTTGTTAGTTTTGAGACTGTATATGCAATGTAAAAATAAAATGAGGGCCAGCAAGACACCCGTGATGGCTATTATACATTGTTAGGTTTTTAAAATAATTTTAAAAATTCAAATAAATAAAAATATTACCCACCAAAATTAAACAGACCCAACGTCTGTATAATCTATTGAATGAATACAGAGTGAGAACTGGCATTCAAAACAAAGCTGTAGAGCTTAAATTTTATACTTTCAGAATCATATATATTTATACACTCATGCAAAAGGAAAATCCTGGGAAGGGGGAACTTCACTTGAGAAATTGTCTCCAACAGGAGGATCTTTGAGCTTATCTGTGATGTGTTTTCTTGATTACCAATTGATGTAGAAGGGCCCAGCCTACTACAAATGCTGTCATCCCTGGATAGATAGGCCTGGACTACATAAGGATAGCAGAACGTGCCGTTGGGAACAAGCCAGCAAGCAATGTTCCTCTACAATCGGTGCTTCAGTTCCTATATTCAGCTTCTTGCTATCCAGGCTATAATCTGTAAGCTGCAATAAATGTTTTCCTTCCCAAAGAATTTCTGGTAATCTATCACAGCAACAGAAATGTAACTAGAACAATGGTCACCAAGATTGTCTCCCAAGAATTAACATGGTGAAAGAATTCTTTAAGAACTGTCTTCTGCAAGTTTTTTTCTGTTTTGCCTTACACACACACACACACACACACACACACACACACATACACATTTAAGAATATACAAATATAATAAAAATTTTAAACAATGAAAATATGTAGTAATTCCACAGGTCAGTCTCCTAATTGATTGATCAAGAGCAATTTTTCTTTGCTGAATGCATCTTATGTCCAGTTTTTTCTGAGTAAAATAATATATATATATAATTATACTATTTTATTAGTCATTTTTATATACTTTAACATCAGGTTTTTCCCTTCTGATATAGAAATGGTTTCCTCCTAAATTCAAAGGATATTTTTACTTGAATTGTTGCCAAGCAAATTTGAATTTATTTATGGAGGACTTCATTGGTTTTAAACTTATTTCCATCATTAAAGGATAGTACAGGTACCAGTGAGATGGCTCAACAGGTCAAACCACTAGCCATATACGTGAAATCAATCCCTGGAGTCCAAGGTAGCTCCTAACTGCTGTTCTCTAATTTCCACATATCCCCTGTGATATATACACACAGCCATGTATGTACCATGTACACAAGCACACCCACATGCATACACATACAAACAAACAAACAAATAATATTTAAAGAATATCAACTTAACAGGATCTGGAATCTAGGAGAAAATTCTCTGGAAAATCCTATGAGGGATTATTTGGATAGGTTAATTGGGATATTAAAGAGCCACCCTAAAAGTGAACCACCACATTACCTAAGTTGGTTCTTCAACTGCATATAAAGAACATCCATGTCTTTATTTTACCTGATCAGATGCAATGTGACCAGTTGTTTCAAACTCCTACCATTTTTTTTCTCTACACTCTCTCAGCTGCAACCCCTCACTCAAAAATCCACCAGGCTTCACATAAATTCCCTCCCTGTAGACTGGAAATTCTCTTGATGCAATAAGCTTGGGAAATAGCAAGACTAAAGTTGGTTCCCTATTCTCAGGGGTCACGCACATTGCTGTCTACTATCCTATGTCTTCAAACTTCTGTGACATTTTATCAGTTTGTCGCTGCTTCGTGTTGCCACTTAATTCCACTTTTATCCAAAGAAGCAGTTCTAGTTTAAGTGGATTACTTTATAATATGAGTTTGTTTGATGTGACGCCAGTAGATAAGAGGTACAGGCCTCATGTGGGAATATCAGCTTCCATTACAATGATAAAAGGAATACATTAGCTTTACAATCTATTTCTCAATAAAGTCTTAAAAGAATCCACCTGAAGAATATTTCTACATTCATGTACTACTTCCCTTGGATTTTTAAAAGACTAAGTCCACTAGTACTAGAAACTATTTTGAATATCCAAAGCAGAAGTGAGTTATTTTACCAGATGATTTCTCAGACATTTCTATGACTACACAGTGACAGCACTTATTTTTTCCCCCAAACTGATAACATATATTGATTTTTAAGATTACAGAAACTGTTAATGAATGAGTGTCATCTTTCAAGAATTAATAAAAGTAGGAAATACTCAGTTTCTTTGTTCTATAAGCTAAAAGTATAGCAGTAGAATATTTTCTTGGGTTATAACCACCTACTTTGAAAACTTTATAATTGATATTTTTATTGAAGGCATTTTTGGTAATTTCACAAATGCAAGTTTGTTGATGACTTATTCAACATGTGCTTTATTTCCAATATTAATAACATCTTGTTTATATATAAATGCCATAAAAATTCTATTGTCCATTTCTACATTTTACAGTCAGACCAATACATACTATGTGGAAGTGCAGTTCCATAAGCAATATAAAAATCTAATAAGCACTCTGACAAATAAAGTATTCATACAGATTTTACTGGTACTCATATTTACCTCATTTAGGAAAGATAAAAAGATAAATATTTGTACATATTTACATTTTATAATCCCTATCACCTTTCTGTTTTTTTTTTAATCAAAGTGACCACTGTTTTAAGTCAGTTTGTAAGTCATAGAAGAGGAGCCAGCATCCTCCACAGAGCACCCCTCACTCCCAAGACCTTTATCATCATCTTTAACTCACCTGCCTTTCCCTACTGGCTTTTGTGTTTCTGAATACAAGTGCTGCTCTTTAGAATAAAGCGTAGGTGAGATGAGCCATTTAGCTGTGCACCTTCATCCTGATCGTCTGGTTTTCTACCCATGCATGTTGGTTTTTTAAGAAGATTTAAGTTACAATCCTTGGTTACATGGTGTCTCTTGTTTATATATTTGTCTGAAATACTGTTCACTGTTGAGATAAAGGATTTGTGCTATGATAACATCTATTTAATTTGTTATGTTTTCTTAGATTCACATGAGTTCCTAATAACTTTAAATATTTCCATATTTTGCTTTTCAGACCTCCGAACACATTGGGCAATGTATCCGTTTTAACTCTTTTCCACAGACTCCCCTTCAATAACCTTTTCCTTTTTGTTCAAATCTATGGGAGTTAGTGGTTGGGCCTTCAGTATTTCTTTCATCTCTGGACACTAAACTAGAGAGTTCTGACAGTGTTTGCCAGGGAAACATTTGAATCGATACTTTTGCCTGACCAGGCTGCTGGATTCAGACCATCTTCTAAAAGTCCATATGACTGCTGCAGTGATTCAGGAACATAAAACTCTTTTGTCACTGGAGAATGAGGGGAAACAATTTGGGTAGATGCTCTTTATTGACTTTATTCATGTCTCAAATACAGCCAAGCAGTTGGCATGCGTTATATCTGCTGTATGAGTCTGCATCATTGAAGCTGGAACAAATTATTACTCTCCCTGCTTACAAATGATGGCATGGAGATACATAAATAATGTGTAATTTTCCCACTCTTGCACAGGTAGATATTAACCAAGCATAGATTCAATCCCAGAGTGACTCCTACCCCAAGATATATTCATCACTACTTCGTGCATCATCTATACATTGTAAGAAGAAGCATGGTTCAGCTCCACTTTCTGGGAAGAAAATCAGAATGCAAAACTGAAAAATAAGTGGAAGTGATTTTGGTATTTGCAAAAACAAGTTAGTACTAGTCCTGGCCCTTCCTAGTCAAAAAAGTCATGTTACCTGAAATATGATAACTATTGTGAACCAATGGCTACTGGATGTTTATTCCTAACAAGATATGTTAATTTTCTCATTGCTATTACAAAAAAAAAAAAAATCCCACTAAAGCAGCTTAAGGGAGAAAGGATTTGTTCTGGCTGATCACTTAAAGGAATAACACATATCACAACAGAGAAGACATGACAGCTGGCATCACTGGTAGCTCTGTGTCCATTCAAAAAGCAGAGAAACGAATATTGATGCTAACCTTACATTCTTCTTTGCCCTGTTAATTCTGACTGATAGCCCCAGACACACATGTAGTTCCATGTATGCTCAGGAGTACTCTCTGCCTCATTTAAGTCTCTCATAACAATCCCTCAAAGACATAAAACCAGAGCTATGTCTGCTAGTTGGTTCCAAATCCAGTTACAGTGACAATGAAGAGTAAACATTTCAATATGTTTTATGAATGTTATTCTATAAGAATCTTTGAACGTGTAGGTTATTATTAATCCTGTTCTTATTGTTATCACTATTTCATGATTAGTCTTACTTTACAATGAGATGCATGTTGTCATGGATAGATAGATATAGATATAGATATAGATATAGATATAGATATAGATATAGATATAGATATAGATATAGATATAGATATAGATATAGATATAGATATAGATATAGATATAGATATAGATGATATAGATATAGATATAGATATAGATATAGATATATGATATGTGTGTCATATATCATATGTTTTATATGTATATATCATCTTTCAAGTATATATCATATATTTGTATACATATATATATCAACTTTCATATATATATCACCTTACAACTAAATTATTTTTTCTAAAATCTCTTTACTATTAAAATACAATGTAAAATATATTAACACATGTTAGACTCAAACATCTCAGACAGAAATAAATACTATTCACACATTTTTTTTTCAAGACAGGGTTTCTCTGTGTAGTCCTGGCTGTCCTGGAACTCACTCTGTAGACCAGGCTGGCCTCGAACTCAGAAATCCGCCTGCCTCTGCCTCCCAAGTGCTGGGATTAAAGGCATGCGCCACCACAGCCTGGCTTATTTACACAATTTTTAAAGTGGAAGAAAATTCTTATTTTTCAAAATAAGAAACATGGCTTTAAAAAAAATACAAGCTGAATTAGCCTCACTTAGCTAGCACCCAGTGTAGTTATTCTTGCTTTAATGGTGTTCCTTATATTGTGAGCTATTTAACAAAGCAAGAAGATAGCTCATAGAGCTACTACAGACTGGAGACAAAATAGAGAAAGAGTAAGCACTGTGGAAGTCTGGGCCCAGCTATCCATCCATCCATCCATCCATCCATCCATCCATCCATTTATTCATTCAGTTCATTAAGAGATGCCAGAAATTTAAAGAGTAAAAAATGAATGCAAAAAGGTAAAAGCATTTCATTCTTAGAAGTTCATGGCATAAAAGCAAATTAAGAATTGATTTATTAAGAATTCACAATAAAAACAACACTTTGCAGTCACAGCTCAGAACACACACTTTTTTCATAATTTGGCAACTTGTCGTTCAAACTTTCATAATGGAAATCTTAACCAACCTATATTCTAGTTGTATCTTTCCATCTCAGTAAATGATACAACCGTCAACTCACTACTGTGAAAATACCAGCAAGCATCCTTAACTTTTTTTTCAATCTATGTCTAATCCATTAAACAAATTCTTTGGATTGTATCTTAGAGCTTCATCACAAACTCTGTCTCTATTTCTACCATATAATCTAAGCCATTATACTTTCTTATCCAAGATATTGTAATTTTCTGCATAGTTCTTTTTCTTTAACACTGTACCTGAGACCCTAAAATACATTTTCTACCTCATAATCAGAATGTCACTTTTTTAAACTAAGGATGATATTATAATACTCCCTTTCTTAAATATACTAACAATCCTAATTGCCTTCTTTCCCTATTGTTAAACAGAACTTATTGAGTACATCCTTAAATAGGCAAAATAAATTATAATTAACTTATTTAGCCAGCTGGTAATTGGCCAGACAACCTACTAGCAGAAGAGCCATTCACAACCACAGTGACTATAATGTATCTCATCATACTTTCATTAGAATAATAAACACTAGTTGAAATGGTTGTTACTAATCTAATCTTTGGTATCTTATCATCAAAACATAAATATTCTAAAATAATTTTTATAACCCAAAATATATGTACAATAAACCATCAATGGTCCTTTAAATGCATAATCATAAATGAACTTCAAATATTCTATATTATTATGTTCATTTGCACATGTAAGTTCAACCCCTTACTAGATAACCTCTTCTTGTCTTTAAGCTTCATATTTACAGGGATCTAAAAGAAACAAAATTAAAAGTTAGATGAGCAGAATGAATATAGCACTCTCCCAGTGAGATTATGAAGATAGCCTAATAATGACACATAATCACCAAGGTGAGACCTATTTACAAAGTAGGAGCAAGAAGTATTTGGAAAGAGATAATGCCTGTCTGAGCAAGAATCATTTAAACTGGGACTTAGAGATTAAAAAGAAATTTGCAGAGTTATTCTGGCAAAGAGAGAGTTGAGAGGTGCATGGGAAGAAAAAAAGAAGCTTCCAAAAGACATAGCAGTCTGATGGATTACAGATGGTCATGGTGTAGATGTCCTATCAGACGCTGCTTCACTGTCTCATAGCCCATCGATAGTCTACCTTTGGAAATCCAAGCCTTTTACCATAGTGACAAATTGATTAAAACCATTGCAATGTGTCCATGGGGAAAGCTTCCCTAGCTTCTTCTTGGAAAGAGCATCTGAGTATGCTCTCCATTTCCTTCCAGCACTTGTCTCCATGTACAGATTTACTTTGTTGTCATTTTTTATTTCTTTCTTCTTCTCCTGAACTATAAGTACTGAAAGAATAGAGCAGAATCTTGGTGATCAATGTGCTTTTTTATTAATTCTGCAAGGGTTCCCCTTTCTGTTGTTTGTTTGTTTGTTTGTTTGTTTGTTTTTCTAATGTGCATCTCAACTGGACTCAGTGTAAGTACACAATAAGAACCCAGATTACTTAGTGGTAGTCTCTCTTCTGCTAAAAGACAAGAGTAATCAATAGTGCAACACCAAGAACATAAATTAAATAGTTTTCACAATAATCTTCTGCCAAAGGTCTTGGTGAACCATGAGATTATATTATGCATTCCTTTATATTGTCTTTATTATTTTTTGGCTGTTTGCTTTTTTAACATAAAACAACCTAACTCAAACACAGAACTTCTACTACTTGCATAGCTTGAACAAATAATCATTGATGTTTTGTCTCTATACCCATCCATATTCTAATTTCAGCTTTACCTAAATTATCTCAAAATCTCTAAGTAAAAAGAAAAGTGCTTGTGAGATATCCAAGCTTCAGAATGCTGTGTTTCTTTTCTTTGGAATCCTCTAAGAATTAAATATAATTACATCTGTGTAATTAATTACATAAAGTAATCAGCATTACAACCAACAATTAAAAATTAAATGTAAACAACGCAACCCAGGTACTGAGTTCTTCTCCACCTCGTTTGGATTATTACTTTTCTTCTTTTGTTTTTCACAGACATACTTGTGTCATAATGCTAAATGCCCAAGATATCCAAAAGTATAAATCAGCTGTAGGCCTGTGGCCTATGTTATACTGTTTATTCTGCAAATAATTTTGAGTGAATCCTTAGTTTTCTCATGAAGAAAAGTTTAAAATGCTGCCTAGTATAATTTTGCATCTAGAGTAGACCCCTAAAGTAGATTTGAAAACATATCAAATATTTGAGAAGATTATACTTCTCCAGATATCATTATTACAAGATATTTCTGCTTTGACTCACACAGATAAATAGGATTTTCTTCTCAAATTTCTCAGAAACCGACAATAACATCTCTCTCTATTTTAGACATTCTGCTTTTATATGAAAGATTATGAAATGCCTTAGTTCCAGAGCCCTCTATCCCATTAGCTACCAAGCAACTCAGTACAAAGTAGCTTAATGCATCCCTGCTCCTGGGAGGGGATTACTGGTGAGGCAGATTGTTCTACACAGTCTACAATTTCTTATACCCAATGGTTTCCAACCTAGTGGTAAATGGCTTCACTGTGCCACTTTACAGCAATCACTTTGTCAAAAAGAAAATGTTTCCAGAGGTTCTTTTATGGCCCCAAAAGGTGCTAGAACTGTTTTCATTATGTTTTCTTTTACAAGATGTTATTTTCATAATAATTTGAGGCACCACTATTTGTTCAGAATTCAGAATGACCTCTGTATATACCCAGTAATAACTAAATAAATAAATAAACAGTAGAGGAATTCCATTTATCAAGTGATAGCTTGATCTATAAAATAGCACCCATATTGATTTTATGTGTTTCCAATGACTTGATTGATGTTGTTTTCATGAAACTTAATAAGTTTTGGCATCATGCATCACAATATGTTGTTAACATTTGGTCAAAATTAGAAATGAATTATCTCTGTGTTTGTTTATTCCAGGGATTAGTCCTCTGGATACCCCAGGTTAATTTTCAAGGTCAGTGAACTGAGGCATACCAACAGAGCTCACAGAGAGTTTTAAAACATACCCTCTCACCATTCCCTCCTTCTTCCTTTTGGCATCAAGATATTGATAGCTTTTAGCTTTTCTCTCTGTGTCTTTTGGAGTTGACCAGGATGTACACTTGGACATATGAATAGCATAGCAGACTGAAGAATCTGTCTTAGGTGACTAACAACATGAGGATCTACTTACAATTAAATTGCTTTTTTAAGTGAAGAAATATTTTTCTACTATACAAGTAATAGAGGCTTTTGTAGTGCATTTGTAAAGGCATAAAGCCTAATAAAATAAATTAGGACAACGCCACTAGCCACAGGTAGCCATAAACAAAAGGAAACTTGATTTGGTGTTCAGATATTTTCTTTATTGTTCTCTTTATGGATGCATGCAACTTGTAATCAACATCTATGCTAAATCATCCTATGCACCACTTAATGCTGATCTGGGCTGATGAGGAGAAAGAATAATAGACTATTTTCACATCTTAAGTTCCATGGACAGGTTATTACTTTTGAAAGCATATGTTAACTGGTGAACCACAGTATTTACAGGAGAACAATAGATTACCCAGGAGAATGACATCAGGGTTAAATTAAAAATTAGATATGGTGATAATGCCTACAATCCTAGTACTTGGAGATACAAACAGAATAACAAGGAAGGAGTTCAAGCCCAGCCTCAACTACATATTAATTCTGAGGCCACGCTTGGCTGTATGAGATCCTATCCCAATAAAAAAAATAAAAGAACAAAAAGTTGAGCAGGTGAAATCATATATATGTGAGGTTAAAAATAAAAGAATGGGTGGAAATATTATATCATAATCTCAAAAGATAGATAGATAAGATAGATAGATAGATAGATAGATAGATAGATAGATAGATAGATAGATGTTATAAATGGAGACAGATGTAGATGATATAGAGATACATGATGGAGATACAGATAGAGATAGATACGAATACAGATATAGATGTGAATATAGATTATGGAGATAGAAATAATTTAAAGCAATAGATAAGCTCTAGTTGAAAATCAATAGTAGTGAATGGTTATGTGTATGGTGTCTAAAATTACATAAATCTGGAATCTTGACTTTACTTAACCACTTCACAACTATGTGACTAAAAACAGGTTACATTATTTCTCTATACATCTGTGTTCTTAACTGTGCAAAATAAGTGTAAGTGAATAAACAAGATTTTAAGAAGGAAATAAACGTAAAGGACTAATGGCACTGCCCTCGGAGAGTAAGCACCCAGTAAGAAGTAGCAGCTAGCCGTAGTCATAGCACCATGTTCATCAGACTCCAAGATCAATACTTATGCACATTACCTCAGTTATTCCTACACTTACCTAGAAAACAGAGTTAAAGGAGGAGGATACTTTATCATCTCTACGAAGGAACCACAAATCCAAAGATCCACCATCTTGCCTAAAGTCATAGCATTTGCTAAGTGATGGATCCCAATCTCCTCCGAGACTGCACATGACTGTCTTTTTTTTATGTATAATTTTGAATATTTCCATTATCATAATCAAAATAGAACAGAGATCAAAAATTCTGCAAGTTAGTCAAATTCCCAGTAGATCTCTGACCATGATTCTTTGATGCTTTGTGACTTACATGAGAAAGTCACTTTCTGTCATTTTCCCAGAGACAGCTAACCTCAACTCAAACTCAGACAGTTGTATCCAAAGAAGGACCTCAGAAAAATACTAAACGATAATCCTGTGCCAGATGAGAAAATCGCTCCAGTAAGAGGCCAAAGTATAAAGGCACAATATGGGGACAGGGCTGCAGGAGAAGGCTCATCTTTTTCCCTGCCTGGAGGTGTCTGCTCGTGTGTGATTGATTTTTATCTTACACTTGATAGATTGATACATAGGTTTAATTATATTATGTGTTATCCCATCAATACTGCCTTAGCTATTTTACATTCAGCCTGGGTACCAGATTGAATTAAATGGTTTTTTTAAAGCCTATAAAGCAGGAAAATATCTTTCCCTGGTTGGTATTTTTTAACGTGTTGGTTACTAAGAGTCTGTAAGCCAAAGCGGGTTGTAAAGTTCATTTGCTAGTGAGTAAGCCAATTTGACTTTTATGGCTATTAATTTTTTATGGAGCACAAGGCAGAGTTACTGGTGTTGCTCCTAACTTAGACACCTCTGTAGCTACTGGGAATAAAAGCACCTGCAATGGGAAGCCATTATACTGACCATATCCAAGAAGACAGAAGCTTATACACAAACTGTCTGCAAGACTGGGTACATATATCCAACCTAAGAAGAGCCACATGGGAAAACATACTGCTATTGTATTACCACTGGGTGCTATGAATCCTAAGATTCATGTAATATTGACAGAAATGGACTTAATCATATAAACAAAAGCATATTCACAGCTAAGGCATTCCCAATAGCTATTAACTCACCTACTTTTTTGTACCTACTATGTGCTATGTATGGTTCTGCCAATGTAAAGTTTATAACAATGAGAAAAAGACAAAGAACCTTTTACACAGATTTCAGTGGGTGAAGTAAGACAATAAAGAATTTTAGGAAAGAAGTGCTAAAATGTCAACAAGGACAAGATAAATCATAGACTTCAGTTTTAGATAGGGCAGTCTCGGGTAGCGTCTCTGATATTAGGTGGCAAGCTAGCAATTGCACCTTCCTCCTCATTTGGGTAGAATGAGTTAAGATTTGAGGGGATATCTAAGAAGCTCTTTGTGTGAAAGCTGCTGCTTTGCTCAACAAGTAGATTATAACTTAACTTACTTTCTAGGTCACTGAATTCAATAGTTCTTTATTGACTGTTTCAGATTTTGCAGGTACCATATGAGGGCAGGGAGAATCAGAGCACATATTTATAATGCATTTATAAGTGAAACATTGTACACAGTACTCTACATAGCTTAATACACTGCTAGGCAAAAATCATTATCTCCACTTCATCAATAAGAAGTGACATCAAGTGGGTTACAACATACCCAGGACCCATCTCTGTTCACTGCCAGAGAGAAGACAAAGACTATGTTTTGTGACCTCCTTATTTGAACTTTCATGACACATATAATCTTACAGGAAATTCTTTATCTTTTGGAGACAAAACCAATACTCTTTTGTACCAGGATAAACATAGCTCCACCTCACTACTAAATGGATCTCAGAAAGTAGTATACCCCCTAAGTTCAGACAAATAAATTAGTATTAGCCTCATGTATAAATGATGCTCTCACCAACAGAGTTCAATCAACCTAAGAAACAGGCTGGTAACTTTATAGTACAAACCAGATGTCTGAATTGACGCTCCTTGTAATCAGAGACTGTCAGCAGGGCTAGAGAGGTCGGCAAGGCCCTGCATGGCGTCATTTATGTTCACCTCTCCATGAGACCATCTGCTCTGTTGACTCGCCTCCTCCCTCATGCCCTCTGTGGCCCCATCCAGGCACATTCCCACCACCACTTACAGAAGCCCTATAGCAATTCTCTTCCACTGCCTGCCTTTGCACAGTAAGCCTCCAGGCATACCTGCTGCCTGCCAAAATGGTTGTCCAATTATTACAAACTAGATCAAAATCCTAGCAGCCTGGTTCATGGGATATATTTTTTTCTCCAAAGGCAAGTTTTCACAGTGTAGCAGGAGCTTTTCTTTAGTTCACAGTCCTCCTGCATCAGCCTCCTAAATACTGGGATCAGAATTTATACCACCATGTAGGGTCTTAGCAAAGGAGAGATGTACAGGCTAGAATGACCTTCTTTGTTCACAAATAAAGCCTGAAGGCAAGCTTAACTTACAACTAATGAATCCTAAAGTCAACCTGGAGTCCAGACTTCTGTTCTCTGTAAGTTCCCTTTATAATCTCTCATGTTACTTTTTGATCTTAACATTTGTTAAGATCTATAAGAAAAGGTGTTTGCCAACAGTCTGATGACCTGAGTTCAGGCTCACAGACCTACCAGAAAGGCCAGAACTAACTCCCACAAGATATCTGCTGAAGGTACATACACAGAGAAATAAAAATGTAAGTAATACATCTTTACATTGGTAAAGAAAGTATCTCCAAGATACAGGATACTAAAAGTTATACTGCAGTGGGGATAAGGGCTTGGCTTTTTGATTTAGAATCATACAACAGCCATCTACTCTACCCTTCTATGAGATAAAGTAGTCCTTGGCATATGCTTCATGGTGTTCAGGTTAATCTGCCAGCAACGAAGCCCAAATGATGGGCCAAGAGGTGTTTCTTGGCTTCTGTCATTGCAGGATGTAGAAGGATATGGCTAAAGTGTGACTCTAATCACGAATGAACTAAAAGAGATCAGGATTATTTTCTATATATCATCAGATACATTTCAAAAAATAACAAGTGATTATTTCAAAGTGCTTTAAAAATCAACTTGCCTTTGACATGATTAGCATAATTAATATCATTTTCATTTTAAAACTGACAAAACTGTGACACAAGGTAAAGAAGATCACGCTACTACCTAGTACAGAAATAGGAAAGAAATTAGACTCAAGCTATTCTCATCCTGGTATGCATTAATCCAGGCTTTTATGTTCAGGAAAGGGAGAAAAGATTATAGTTTTAAAAATTATCAGATTTACTGAGCAGTGACTATAACACAAGGTATGCCTTACTATTTTAACCCTCACAAAATTCCTATGAACTAAATGTTTTTATTGTTGTCTTCATTATACACAGGAGATTGAAACACACATCACAGCATCCTTTTAGCCACTGTTGTATACTTGAATGCTATCTTTCCTCCCAGCACAAACAATAGATGGTCAGCATCAATTTCCAGCCTTACTCTAACCAGTCTCATTAACACCATTGTTCTTCCTAAAATACAAAGCTAACCACATCTTCCTTTACTCTTGCAGGTATACCATGCCTCCACCTTAGCCCATGCCATGTTTTCCACCATCATCTCTTCCTGTGCTTCAGGCAGAATGTTGGCCCACTGGTGTCTCCACCCATCACTACATTAGCTTAACTTGGCAAAAGAAATCTTTCGTATGTGATAAATATTTCTAATTCTTGCCTGTCAATTAGGAGCTTACCCTGAATCATTTCCTTGAACCAAGGTTGATCACATGAGTTTTATAGCAAAAGACATAAGAAGTCAGGGAGATTATGACAGAGAATTAAACAGCAGCTCTGTATGAGAAAGGGTTCAAGTACTGCTGCTTAGCTTGGGAATGAAGAAAGTCACATTCCAAGGAGAAGAGACCTACAAGCACCAAGTGAAGAAAGTAATTCAGGGTAATGTTCAAAGATGTCAACATCCTCTACCTCAGTTATTCATGAAACATATAACAGTCTACCAGGCATGAATGCATAATCCCACAATCAGGGGGGGGATGGACAGGAGAATTGTGAGTTTAAAGCAAGCTTTGGCTATGTTGTGAGACATTTGACTAAAAAAAGAAAGTTATATGTACATACATGTACATGTGTAACAGTATACTTTGAACCATAGTCATCTTCTTATTCTACAGACCACTGGAAACCATTTATCTATTACCTGTGTTTTGCTCTCCTTTTATGTTAATTAAATGTGATTGGCTGGTTGGTGGGTTGGTGGGTTGGTTGGTTGGTTGGTTATTTGGTTGGTTGGTTGGTTGGTTGGTTGGTTGGTTGGTTGGTTGGTTTGTTAGTTTGTTATGAGTGTGGGTGTGGGTGTGTGTCAACCTAACACAAGTTAGAGTGATCTGGGTAGAGAGCCTTACTAAGGAGATGACGCCTAATCAATAGGTATTTTCTTCATTGGTGATTGATATGGGAAAGCAGAGGCCAAGGTAAGATATACCTTTACTGGACGGGTGGTCCTGGATTGTATAAGAAACCAGGTCTACCAAGTTATGGGAGCAAGTCAGAAAGAAGCATTTTTACAGAATTTCTATTTCTGTTCCTGCAATCAGGTTTCTGTCTTGAGTTCCTGTCTTTATTCCCTTCATTGATGAACTCTACCCTGTAAAATGTTATCTTTTCCTCCCCCAAGTCACTTTTCATCTACCTTTTATCCCAGCAATAAAAAACAAACTTTGTCCAACTTCTCAACATTCCTCACCTCCAGCCTCTAGAATGGCTGTTATAAAACCCATTGACTTTATTTCCTTAATTACCACATATGGAAGACAACTATTCTTTGTCTTTCTGCACCTGACTTCAGTTAACATGCCCTCAAATTCTACCTATACTGATGAGAAATATAAGGTATATTCTTTATACAGCTCGATAATATGTATTTCACATACATAGCACATTTCTTTATCAAATAACACATTAACTGGCATTTAAATGGATCTCATATTTTATTATGTATACTAGAGAAATAAACATGAACATGAAAAATCACTCTGATGTAAGTACATCATGTACATTTGTTGAGGTATATCTCATGAATGCATACAATTGCTGTTAGTTAAAATATTTTGAATGCTTAAAGGTATACATTTACCCTAATTTGATCATTATCCACTGTATATATTTTATTATACCATACCCTTTGGGTGTTCAACATTAAACAGGACACTCATGTGATACCCTCAGACTTAAGGAAGATTGTGGAAGAGGGGGAAACACAGTGTAAGAACTAGATGATGGAAAGGTAGACAATGAAATGCTGTCTGTGGACATGGCAAGATTTTGGTTCTCATGAATTCATAGTAGCTGCAGCTCTCTACAAATGGCCTGTACAGAACTGAACCTAGACATCTTCAGTCTTTGATAAGGATGATCTTGTAGGGCTCTGTCCCACCAAGAGAAGTCCTTTGTTTTTCAGTGTCTTAGAACTGGTGAGTTAGTCAGGCATGCTCCAATGGATGGTTCCATGTCTAATCTTCCTGAGTGACACAGACCAAACCCAGTGGGTCACAGGAAAAAAAACAAAAGGACCATGAAGAAGGGACTCACTGGGAGAAGAATAAGGCAGCAAGAGAGAAGAGTGTGGCTAGATTATGGTTTATATATGTGTGAAACTGTGGAAGAATGATGTTTTTAAAAACTCAATAATGAAAAATTAAAAGTAACTAAAATCTACCAGCAACTAGAGAATTTTAAAGAAGATCTTGAACCACAACTGAGAGCTGGCTCATGTCAGTCTTGTCATAGCCTGAAGGAAAGATCACTACATCACGCTGAAGTTCTGAACTTGAGAATCATTGAGGCAATGAATGGCCACTGTTTTAAACTACTAAGTTTGTTGTTTGTTGCCTCCGTGACAGAAAAATAACAAGTTCTTTTCCAGTAAACACTCCTCCCCTTCTGAGATCTACCTGAAAAGCAGGTGTCTCAGCTTCAAGATGAAAGTTAAAATTTTAGGCCGTTAAGTACAATTTTCCTGAGATAGCTCTACTCTCTAGTTAAATAAAACCTTATGAGGTCAATCCTTGATGGTTAAAGAAAACTATCCCTTGGAAGACAAACTAAGGGAGAAATGCCCTCCCCAGGAAGGAACATATTTTTAATATGCAAATTAAGCATATTCTGAGATAAAGATTCTTAAAACAAAGAAAATCCAATATGGTCTAGGCTCTGCTCTTCATCTGTGTAGCTTCCTGTTAAAACAATCCCTGCGTCTGTCCATGTTGTTTACTTGTGCGATACAAGCTGTTAGAAAAACAAAAGCAATTCTGCAATCCCAAATCCTATAAATCCCACTACAGCCTCCTGAAATATGTCTAGCTTGGAGCTTTAGATTACATAGCACTCCTGCCTACAGGGGCTCCCCATAGAACTGTAATAGAAAGGCAGCCAGGGACTGTGAAGGATGCAGTCTGTGCTACTGGAGCTGGACACTGCCGGGTGGCCACAGATCTCTTCAGAGGGGAGGAAGGGGTCTTCACTAGAGTAGCTTTTGCTACCTTGCTTTCTCTATTGTCTGTTCCCAACAAAATGAAACTGCTCCTGTACTCCACCGCCCTCTCATCCTCATAGCTGATTACTGTGTTCTGTGAACTCAGGCAAGGAAACAGTCTTGTAAGTTCAGTCAGCTAAAAGGCAAAGGCCAAAGCAGAAAAACTAAACTACAGAAGGAAGTCTCTTGTGAGAGTATTCTCACCAAACCATCACTTAGAACGATAGTTGGTCATTAATGTGGAGCCAAAGACAACTGGATTAATCCTCACAGCCCACTGAGAAGTTGACCCAGTTGCAGGTTGTCACTCCTTAGCTCTTTTATGGCATAGTAGCTCGGTTTCTTCAACAGGGAAAATGTCAGCCAAATCATTTCCAACTGGATCCTCAATGAATGAGCTATTTGAAGAATCTACCTCTATCAATTCACTCAATAGGCTTGTTTCTCTCCTGGTCAGAATATAAAAATATGCTCACTGAATAGACTCTATAGAATTCTCACTCAAAAGCACAAATCCATGGATAGAATTATAAAATATGAAGTCCCGGTATCAAGCACTGGGACAGCCCCCCACCCTTCTGAGTGGCCCTGTTATGTCCTCTATATGCTGAAGCCACGTACTGTCACCTTTTTATGAGAATATATGTTACTACTAAAAAGGGGGGCAGATGATTGTAGCTGAGATACCAGTGACACTGCTGAAGACAACATGGTGAAGGTAACTCTGGACTGTCTGAGCTTATCTAAGCTTCCTCCTACTTTTTCTGCCTATTGTCCAGTCAGCATACACGTGGAAGGCATGCTGGCCCAGAACACATTCAAGAAAAGCCAAGGCTAGTGTGTGTGAGGCAGTCCCTTCCTTGGTGAAATTGAATGCAGCTGAAATCTTTATAGAGTAGGAAGCTTCTCCTCAAAATGGCCTTGCCTTCTCCTATACAGCGAAAGCTGTTTCTCTAGTCATTAATGAAAGGGGTGTGGTTCTTAGGTCTGATTTTGCTGGATTTCAATTAGTAGAAAATGTCTGTGTAGTCTCATTTGGAAAATTACTGTGGGGAAATTCCTGATGAGCTATCACCACAGTAGCTCGGTACCATATTAGAGAAAGAAGAGGAATTAAAAACTGTGATTGCTCTCATCACGCAAGGAAAATAACATTTTAAGATATCTTCCTTGCCTTTGTGGAAACACTGGCTTTGTCTCTAAGAATATCAGTACTTTATTTAAACAAAATGTAGAAAGCTACACTATGTTGAATCTGCATGAAGGGAGAGCAATGGAGGGATGAGTTTAGCTTGCCTGAAGCAGCCCTTCGCAGATGAAACTCTCCCAGTCCTTCTTAAAGATGCTTCATTCAAGAGCTCAGTCTCTCCAGAAGACCCAGCCTGTAAGTAGATATTGGATGGAGATATCCTGGGATTACCACACCCATCTGAAAAGGATTCATGGGCGTGTAAATAGCTTTTGTATATCCTCAACAGCCCCAAACATTACTTTCTCTTGCACTTGGCATTTTGGCCAAATGCTTATAGGTCTCTAAACATATAGTAAAGGAGAGAGATTCAGGGCCATGGGCAGAAATGTGAGGAAAATTGGCAAGGCTTTCAAACTAGATGCAGAAGATCAGCCTATACTTAATTCTGGCACTCAGTTATCAGTCTAATCCTGGACTATCTGTTACCTGCCTAGTCTCTCTCATGTCCTTAGTCATAGCACCACTCGATACAAACCAGTCTAGGAAAGAGGTGAGAAAGTTTCAACTGCAAGAAAATTAATTGATACTCCCTCAAGTATCAGACTTTGATTTTCTTCTCAAGACTTAAAATATATCACATTATTATTATTCACTGGAACAGACAGGCTTTTGAAATGCTTGTTCAAGCTGCATTTGGCTGTCATTGAAAGGCCAGTGCACGGTGATATTTATCAGACTCCCCAATGATCTTCATACTATTCTGAGGGAAAATCTTTTAGAAATTTTCAAGTAAGGAAGGCATGGTTGGGAGGACCCTGGCTTTAAAATACAGGTGATAACAGTTGTCTAAATGGCAAAGAGGTACAATATTAGAGTTCTGGCTATGTATGCTGTAGGCTAGCATGTTTAAGAGGCAGCAATAGGCTTCTGCCACCACTATTGAAGATTGCAGCTCAGAATGGACATTAAATCAAATATAGTTTAGTCAAAGGAAGTCCTAAAATAGAGTTTACCAGTATTGATCGTTAAATTCTGTTATATCCCCTCAATTGCCTATTATCATCAATAATGAATAGCATTGTTGTGTATGATTCATGCAGCATGTTTATTTTGTAAATGAGGAAACTCAAATACATGTTGATTTGCCTAAATTATGCAGCTAATACATCCTAGAATTGGAATTAAGGTCCAGTTCCATCTCCTTCCTAAAACAGTGTCTATGTGCATTGTAATGCTTTCCTGAGGCTCTACCGACCTGGAAACCTTCATGCTTAGAACTTGGAATAATCAGTGCCTTCAATAGAGATATAAGGTTCACGAGGGCTCTGGACTTCAAGGAAGAAAGCAGCAATGGGTCCAGCTTTGGCACAGCAGAAGGCTGTGCAAGCCAGGCTTGAGGCACCAATTCAGACTTTTCATATATAAATTAGCTTCCAGTAATCTAGGAAGAAATTAATCTCAATGACAATGGATTAAAATTAATAATCTCAAGATGAGGACTTGAATTTTGAGTCTTTCACTAACAGCCCATGTCTTTTAAAAAGAATAATGTTGCAGCGGATACAAATTCATAAGCATATCTCTCAAAGAATTGTCTACTCTATAAAATCAATAATGCATACTCAATAAAATAATATTAACTACATAAAACAAATTAGATATTTCCCTGTGGGACATTTAGCAATGTTGAGAATAATTAATTGTCATATCCACTTATATGAACTGATTCATAAGCCCCTATACCATACAATGAAAGTGTTTGCTGTGACTCCTACACGGCCCTGAAGAGCTAATCCAGCAGGAAGCAGCAAATAATAGAGCTATCTTCATATAAAATTCACACTGATTTCATGTACTCCACATGATGTCCCCCTGTTGCCCAAAGATCATTACTGTCTTTGTTCCATGTTGCTCTCTTCCTGAATACTAGTAATGGATTCCAGTTCTAAATTCTGAAACACTATTCCCAAATAACAAAAACAAGTTATAGGTTTGCAGATAGTAGTACTTTAAATAGACATATATGATCCTTCTCTCCACATGCTTCTCTCTTCTCTCAAACTGTCAATTTTGCTTCCTTAGGAAAGTGCTGGGCACAAGCTGCCATACTGGCTTCATGCCTCTTGTGTAAGGCAGTAGCTTTGGTCTATGCTACCATGAAAGGCATGGTTCTCCCCGTTACCTAGCCTTCTCACAGCATGTCTCTTCTTTTCCCTGATCTCTGGGGGTCTAGCTTTTCCTTTTCCTAGAGAACAGTTTCAGTCTCCTTGATTGTATGTTCTATTTTACTCAGGAATCATATTGGCCTTCTCCTGGTAACAATAATTCAGCCATTCTTCTATCACTTCCACTTCATTCTTTTTTTTAACCTTTCAATTAGTGCAGGAAAGGCTACACTAGGCTGTGGATTTCCAAAAACACAGCTCACTAAGTCTCAGATATATGGCCATTGAGAAATTCCGATCTCACATGAAATGGATCCATAGGTTTCCATCTTTGAACTGCTCAGAGAGCTATTCCAACTCCATCTTGAAACGTAATCATTGCAAACTGAGCTAGTCAAGTGTGCCTTGGAGGAGAGAGAACTGGGACATTGTTCTCTCACGGTTTCAGTGCCTTTCCCTGGAAGCAGCAGACACTCTACTCACCAGTAAACAACCAACTAGCCCACATGACGAGGGACCTGGAAAGAACATTCCCAAATGTTCCA
>NW_021620899.1:1565214-1587714 GCF_004785775.1 Grammomys surdaster | reverse complement strand
GGGCAAGTGTTTTCCTCAAAGGCAAAAATTATTCTTTATTGATCAACTTAGCAGGAACCTCTGCAAGATGAAAACATCTCTAAGCCCTAGGTGATATCTGGAGAATCTCAGGTGATATTTCATATAAAACAATTTTATTCATAGTCAGCAAATATATTATCAAGTAGATGCTTGAGGCTCACTGTTACTTCACAGTGGACAACTAAACAAATGTTCTGGATCGGCTGGCTTCCTGATTCATAACTTTAATACCTTGAAGTCAAAGAGGTCAGCTAGGCAAAGACAGCAGATATATGGCTCCTAATAAGGAAATATTAAGTATACAAAAAGTAAGAGATATGGAAGGCAGAGGAAAGAGTTAAAATGAGTGACCCAAGAGACAGATGATGGGAGAAGAGGGGAGAAAAGAGACCTTTTGAATAGAAGGGACATTTCTTTAAAAGGCCTTGAAAACTGAGAGAATTTGAGCAATAACTTAATGATGCCCACAACGTAAACATAACTTGGACAACAAAAAACTGGTGTTACAGATGAAAAACAATAAACTCAAAGGTATGGTGGCAGTAAAAAAAATAACTAATATATAATTCTGTGAACCATCTCTGTAGAGAGAGTATCTTATAAACATCACCTGTCAATAAAAAAAAGTCAACAGCCAATGACATGAGGCAGGCAATAAAAGGTAGGGCACAATTAGAAAGAGAGAGGATTCTGTGAAAAAGTAAGAGATAAAAGAGAGACACCAAGAGAGCCTCAAGAGACTCAAAGGAGACAGACAGAGGATACAGATACAAACCAGCAGGTAGATGAATTCAGGGAAGAGACACTAAGGAGACACAAAGGCAGAACTGGGCTGGGACTGAAGAAGAAGCAATTAACCAAATGGAAGACATTGAATAGTTGAATGGGTTAACTAAGCTTTGAGTTCATCAGGGAATGAACCAAAGCTTTTTAGCCTAGGCATTTAGTAATCAATATTTAGTCTCAAGGCCATCATTCTGGGAGGCAGTTCTGGGAAAGGAAATCTTGGTGTTTAATAATTTTTATTTACATATGGTGCCCCATGTTGGGGGCCTTAGATTTTTTCAGAATCTACTTTATTTAGGTTTCTTAAACACTTTAACCTCCTTTCTAACACACCAACCAGAGGCAGGGAGAAAAGAAAGTTAATAGGATAAAGGTGTTCTGGACCTGTTTAGAAGTAGTGCCTGGGGGCGATTCCATTATTCACTAGTTTTCTCTGGTCTTCTCTTCCTAGAGAGAAACTTCCACTAACTTATGACTGTTTGGCAGAGCCTTGCTGTTTCGGCTGAATCGTGCCATCAGTACTAATTCATGTTTGGTATTTGCTACTGGACGGCTGGTATCCTGACAAGCAAGAGTATAATCCCCCCCCCCCCCAAGGAACTACTTCTAAACAGATCCACAATACCCTTTTTCTATTAACCTTTTCCCTGCTACCTCTTATCGGTGGGTTAGAAGAAAGGTTGAAGTGTCTAAGAACCCTAAATAAAGTAGGTTTTGAAAAGATCAAAGCCTATTTGCATCCTATGCCAAGAGTATTAAACATGCACTTAGATGAGTAACAGGCTGGGGAAGGAAATGGGGAGATTCTAGAGGAAAATGTGAGTGCAGAGTAACAAGTAAGTCATGAATCATCCAAAAGAAAAATGTGTGCTTTCTTCAACTTGCCAAGTCTTGGAGGGCTGATGTGATAATATCTACATTTCAAATGTAAGTTTGCTGATGCCCTTAAAATGCTCTACAGCTCTGCCAATGAGAATTCAGAAAATGAGTGCTTCCCAACAGCAATTCCCAATATGGATCAGGTCTCATTTTGGTTTTCTATATTAAAATAGGATCATTCTTAGTAGTCAAGGCTGACCATGGACTTACTTTAAGGTTCAACATGGTTATAATCTCAGGGTCCTTCTGCCTCAGCCTACTAAGGGTTGGAATTACAAATGGACCACAGCATGTAGGATGTGGATCTGCTCCTTGGAATACCCTCATAAAAAAGGAACATGAATCTCAGCAGTTGAAGCATTATTGTACTCTCAAGGGGGAAAGAAATTTTTAATATGATATGCAAGTCCTTGGAGAGAGGAGTATTAAGGGGAAAAAAAGAAGTCTACGGTGAACAGTGAGTTGCCACTCAGTGGGTAGACATTATGTAATTTTAAAAGATTTCTCTCAATTCCAAAAACTGATAAACATTTTTTATAAACAAGATATGAACAATCCCCTTTAGCCAACTGTTCAAATATCCACCATTTAGCTGTGAAATGTAGCGACTCTCCAGGATTCTCATGGCAGGGGATAAAATATTACCATTTGGAACAGCACAGAGTGCCACAGGCCCCATGATCTATCACTCAATAAACAGTAATTGATGATGATGATGCTGAATCCCAAAGGCCAGTGGGAGTTCTTCAGAACTGCTCTCTTATTTAACCCACCTCCCACCTGGACACACATCTGGCCAGAAATACATATTTTTTTTTGACTCACTCATAACCAGCCCTCATGGGAAACATTTTTAGCTCAACTACATTAGAAATTGCTTTAACAGGTCATTTTAGGTAGACAGTTTCTACAAACTGCCAAACATCTATTGCATCTATTGACCAGTTTATTCATCTGTCTGTCAGTCTACAGGGTCTCTCTCTCTCTCTCTCTCTCTCTCTCTCTCTCTCTCTCTCTCTCTGGAACAGAAGAAATGCCATGAATGAATATTACTCTATAGGACAGCAGATTATAAGAATTGAACTGACCACAAAATGTTTGGAAAGTAAGACAATAAGTAATTTTCTTTTGTACTGTGTAATGTTTCTTCACTTCACTTGAGCCACTGACTTAAAGCAGTGAAGATTAGTGGGGAAGTCGCTGGTGTAGTCAGCTTGATAGGGTGGCCTCCATCAAAGGCCAGCATGCTTTCAGGGACTTTCATAAGCCATATTTCCTTGTCACTATTTGAATAAGACATAAATATAGTACTCATACCATCTCCAAAACTGGTCATCTAGACCACCAGAGAGATTCAATAACAACCTGTCTGAAGCACGCATCTGACAACATTCATGAGTCTACATTTATGATCTGAGCAATACATGAGAAGTTAAGTTTCATTTGCCATACTCAGATACAGCCACGAAATTGAACCCTCTTATTTTTACTATATTCCAGTTCAGTGGCTGGACAAAAGCCCAAGACTGAACCCAAAGTCTGTTAGTTACAGTGTGACCTTGAGGATGTTACTGAAGTACTAATCTTACAAAAAGACTACTGAAATTCATCTGCTGACATTCTAACCCTCAGTACAACATGGGACAAATGTATTTGCAAATGTAATTACCATCATGCCATTAAAATGAACACAAATCTGTCAGGACATATGTCTTGTTAAGAAAGGGAAATTTGAAGCCAGATGTACCTCACTAAAAAAGACAATGTGAAAAAGAAAACAATGGCCATGAAGCTCTTCACAATTCCTCGTCCATGGGAAGTTCCCAGATTCACTCAGGAACAGCAACACCAAGCTTCCCCCAGTGACTGTGTACCAGGGAACCTTGCCCTCCATCTCCCATGATATCATTTGCCTGCTTATCTCTATTCAGAAACTTTCATATTCATTGTGTTTGTTTCCACCCACTTTCAGGGTTCTTGTGGAGATTTAAAGTCAATATAAAACATCCTCTTTTTTATATAGCTGGAGGTTATTTGCTAACAAAATATGCCAGAAGCTTTTAACGTTTAGTATTCACAAATGAAAATTCGTGTTCTTGAAAGTGCAGATTGAAGATTAAGTTGCTGCTGTGATTTGAAACTTCACTCTCCTCCATAGGCCTATAGATTAAAGATGAAATTTCCAGGATGTCTTGATTGACAATAGTGGAAACCTTTAAGAGGTGAAGTTATTGGAAGATTTTAGAACATTGAAGGCATGCAGGCCCTTGAATACTGTGGGCAGCATTTTGCCCTTCTTCCCCAGTCTTTCCTCCATTTCTCCTTCCATTGTATAGTCCACACTCCTACCATCATGTACTGCCAGGACAAGGTCTGGCCTAAAATACAATGGAGCTTAATTACCATAAATTCAAGCCACCCAAACTATAAGCTAAAATAAACCTTTTGAGTTTGTACATCAGTGATTGCTTTGGATATTATAATAGAACACTGTCTAGTACTCTCACTTTTCAACTGAGAAGTCCTCCACATACACACACACAGACAATCTACAATTTTTCATTTGGGAGAAAATACTTTATTACCAGCATGTTACCAGTAACATTATAGATATATACCTTGTATTTGTTACAACAACTATGGAATAGTATTCATTTGTGTTATTAGTTTACTTGGGGTTGTTTAGATAACTCTACAGTATCAAAACTGTGTATTTCTATTAAAATCACTTGATCTCATAATGAATGACTACACATCCATCTATCTCTATATACTCATTGCTTGATGTGGGAAGGACATTTAATAAATGTCTATCAATTACATGAATCAACAATAACTGTAAAAACCAAGGAGAGTTACAGGAGAATAAAAAGTCATTTTCACAACCCCTCTGTCCATCACAATGGTATACTAAATTAGGATTATTGCATAGTTCTTTGAGTTTCCTAAAATTAAAGCGAAAAATTTCAATTTTCTCATAGCTTCTCTTTAATGCTGTATTTGGAAGGATGCCACGACAATCCCTCTGGTTCCTTCCTGTCATCTCCTTTAGAAGAGCCAACTCATTTAGACACTCTAGGGGCTAGTTTGGCAGCTGTCGAGCTCAGGATTATGAATCTTGAGCCCTGGCAACTGCAGCTGTAGTGAGCCTCATCTCCAGTATCTGCCCTGGCTGGACTCCAAGGGCCAGTGCTGCCACGGCAGGGTCTCTCATTCCTGGACTGTCTGAACCTCCTGGTGGCTACTTTCCTTCAGCCAACCTTGATAAAAGGAAATATGGTTTCAAATCAGACCTTCAAACCATGTCACACTGAAGCTGTTACACCAGGACTGACACAGTGGAGTCTTCAAATCTTCTGTGTGAGAATTTAAAGATAACACTGACAGAGCCAGAGTAGAAACAACTATCATTACCTGTGTCTTGTTGTTGCCAGCATGGCAACAACTCTGAGGTCAATGGATGGGTAAAGAAGGAAAGCTACTCAGTAAATTATTTAGGGTGGTCTCTCCGTTGCAATTTCATGACGTCTGTTCATTTCTACTGCTTACAAAGTGAAGGAGACATTTCAAGGTCTCAAGGTGAATGAATGATCAATCTGCACTAGGCATAATGGCCTCACACCTGAGAGAAGGGGCACAGTGCCAGATTCCTTTGAAGCCAAGACCACTTGCAACAGAAATTTAAAATCAAAATCCAGAACAATATTTATAAGCAGAACATGTTCCATTCTCAGGAAGGAATTAAAATGGTATTTACTAGTTTGTTTCAACAGTTGTGACTTCTCTAGAAGAGGAGAAAAACTCTCTAGCCATTAACTCAGGAAGTGTCGCAAATATAGCGAAGCCCTTGAAATGTGGCAGGATTTCACAAGCAAGGTATTGAAGATGCCCCGAAGGGCTCACTATTGTTAAGGGTTACAATGGTTCTTCAATGCTACAAGTAATACAGTATGACTTCCTAATACATCTTTTTACTTGTAATTGAAGTAATACCTGTTGCCATAGTTGATTAATCTGCTCTAATCTCCCTGGTGGTGGTGGTGACACAAGTTCCTCAATACCTGCCTCAATGCTTTGGATTCTCAAATGAAAGACTCACACACACACACACACACACACACACACACACACAGAGGCACACACACAAGTCTTATATTTAATATGTCTTAATCAGCTCAATGACTGGACTGGGCTACTCCCAAACTTCCATGTTGCTAATGCCTCCCCTCTGATACTCCTGAATTACTATTTATTAAAATTTATATTCCATCTAAGTCTTGCTTAGACCCAATGGGGGAGGGGGCTGGGGCTGCTGTTTTCCAGCTCGTACATGATCATATGAGTCCTCTTGTGCAGCACTCAAGCCTGAATCTTATTCCTTTCCTGGCATGGCCAGTCTCCCTCTTCCTCAGTCCCCTTGCCCTTGAATCCTAAAGTCCCGCCTCTGTCTCCCTGCCCAGCCATTGGCCACCAGCAACTTTATTTACCAATCAAAGCTAACTAGGGACAGGGACTCTCAGTGTCTTACACGCAACCTTGTGAATTCCCATGTAATTTTGGAAACCCAATTAACATAATACAAGCAATAAATCAAATCCACAACAGTTCTAGTTTAAGACCAACAATATTGCTTCATTCAAAATAAGGCTTATTTACAATGTTACAAACAACTTCTTCAACCCTTATTGATTTAAGGTCATGGAAACAAAGAAGACCAAACTAGTATCAGTGTATTGTAGATATTTATATCCCAGGAGCCTGTGACAAAATAAATGGATTCTTCCAATGGAAGACTTCAAAAATTAAAACATAAATGAATTGGAACCAATAATTGACTGAGAAAAACTACATATACTTTCAATAATAAATAAAAAACACTTGAAATATATTTCTTCAACTTGATCATGTAGAATAAATTATAATAGTAGCCATAAATGAATGCACATGTTTTTATATATTTCTAAAACGTATAAATCCTTGCAGATAAATTCACGTACACTTCCAGGAAGAGTAGTATTCTCAGGTCTCTACTTCCATACTTCTTATCTTATGAAAATCAAAATTTACTTAACCATAAAACTTCAAAAAGTTTAAAAACATTATACTCTCTTTATGTCTGTATTCACTGAGAATCAACAAATCTCTAGTCAAATCAAGCCTCTATTCTGCCATTCATGAAATGAGGAGATTAATGATTTCTTTAGATGATGCTTCTTAAATGATCTAAGAAGTACTTGTATCTCATGTAATAGTGACAAATATTTGGAATTATTAATATGATTACACTCATCTATGAATTATAAATGATCACTTTAGGATCCTAAACTGCCAGTGTTGAGCTTTTCTCACTTGCTTCCTGAGCATATTCCCATATCATACTTGGATTTTCGCCCTACTCATATCTCTGGTCTATATAGGCCTCTCCAGGCTGTACTGACAGAACTCCATTTCCACTACCAGCACATGAAAGTAAACAGTACATAATCCAAAATCTGAGTTCTGACTCACTCAGAAACACTGGTCTAAAAATAAGGAACAAGGAGCCTTCACTATAGGATTTATAACTAAAGAACTTGACCAACTCTTTCCCAGCATGGTTCTTAATAGCTGACATTAAGCAGATGCTTGATGAAGAAATAATCACTTGGAATTCTCAGCTACATGACAAAATGCCACTATTCTGTTTCCTGTTCCTCATTGCATGGAGCACTGAGGAGGAGGCCACACATGGGTTTGCCTTTGTCAGAACACACGATAGCTGTTCAGCTACTGCTGATACAGAAACTGAGGTCACCATAATAACCATGTCCTCCTCAGTCTCCCTCCCCTCTCTCCTCTTTCTCAGATAAAACACAAGTTTCTGCACTCAACAGATCATCCAAAGTCCCCTTAGAAGCACATACAGGGCATGGGTAGAGAACACAATAGGAAAGAGGACTCATAGGCAGCTCCAGATTCTCTAGGATCGATTCACATCATAGTAAACCTTGGTAATGGTTAGAGATTGGCAAATGGATATGAGACATTACAGAGAGAACAAGAGGATATAGAGAGGGAAGCAAGATGTGAAAGGAAAGAAAAGGACAAGGATGGGGAGAGGAGAGACACAGACTCTAACTAGGAATGGTAGTGCATACCTATAATCCCAGCAATGAGTTCAAGGACAGAGCATTATGAGTTAGAGCTCAACCTGGGCTGCACAATAATACTGTGTTAAAATGTGTATGATGCTATTTTATATGACAGAACACAAATAATTGCTGCATGTAAAATAGAATGTGCTGCTCCAAAGAAAAGGAGTTTATTCCAGAAACTTCCACCTGTTCATTAATGTGGACTTAAGCTATCTGCATTACGAAAAATGTCTTTCAAAAATCAGTTTCACCTAAGCAATTGACAATACAAAATCAAAATAATAAAGTTTTTCAGTAACTCTGAAATATACATTTTAATTTTAAAATAAGATATGTGAGTTTTACTGTAGATTTCTAACATACATACAATAAACTTGGAAGTCACAAATTCATAATTTCATCTAAAAGGTATTAAAATTATTACAAGTTTTGTTTCATAGTGCTTCCTGCATGGCTCAGGCAACAGTTGTGAAAGACAAGGCCTCCCTTGTCCAGACGTGCTATTGTAATTACAAGCAGCCCATTTGGAAATGTTCTGTACTATAATTATTAGATTTTTTTATGATGTAACTATTTCTATTTTCTCTAATGGCATAATCACCAGCACCCACACGCACACAAACACACATACACACCATCACAAATACCGCAAACAAGTTGCCAACACCTCAGATTGACACATCTTTAAACAATCTTTGTTCTCTTTCTTTCAAAAAAACTTAAGGAAAGTCTTCAGGTCCCTGACCCTTGAATTATGCACACTGATCAAGCCTTGGCCCTGTACAGACCAGAAGATGGTTATGAAAGAAACAGAGAGGCTTCCAATCCTCCTGAACCCCTATTCTAAACACTAAGAGGGAAACATGCTAATAAAATACAAGCTCAAATGTGTGAAGAGTGAGTTCTTTGACCTGACTCATCCTCAGCTGGTAGGCTCACGTGTGGTAGAGAACTGTTTCTGCTGTCTCCTCGAGTTAATCAAAAGTGAGTCTTTATCAACAGTTATTTGTGTGGCAGGCAATGCTCAAGGTGTTTCTTAGATATTTCCTCCACTTAACTTCAGCAGTTGCCTTATCAGGGGGTATACTAATATAATTTCTGTCTTAAAAGTGAGATAAAAGCAAACCTGAGAGATGAATGCCACGTAACCAAACCCTAACCCCAGGCACCCTTGGCATTTTAAGTTCTAATCTAAAACTCCGAAGGTTTGGGGTTGTCCTTTTAAACTCAGCTGTAAGTGTTCAGGTATTTAACTAATTGTAATTTTGTTTCACAGGTAAACTGACAGCAGAATTGATAATATAAAGACGCTTAGTCACAATTACGTGAGAACTGTTCTCCTGTCAGGACCATCAGTCATGATTAAAGAGTGGTTTCCTGGGAAGTGTCTACTGTTGAAAGCAAAAACAGTGGAAGAACAGTGGGCGACTGTCAATATGAGACCACATGAGGCAGGTTGGCAAAGCATGAGGTTACCTTTCAGAGGGTATTCTTGATTCCATCATTAATCAGCTTGTCCCCCCTTTTGTATTGACTGGCCGTCCACTTCTATAAAACACTTCGGCTAATCTCAGAGCTTTTTCCACTCAGCCTTTAAATTAGATAACTGCCTAGCCACAGGGCAGGTAGCAATTTATGCCAAACAAATCATGAAGCAGGCAGTGAGGAAACACTGTTTATCCCCTTTCTGCTCTCCTGTGAGGAGGGGAGAGGGTGACAAATATTCATGTGTTTGTAAACTGTACTAATCTTCAAGCCTACTGTGGTCTTTCTACTGTAACATTCCCTAGAGGAGAGTTGAAGAATGAGCTAATAGGATCTTTCAGATTCAATCAATAGCTGGAAGATTATACACCAGGAACACCTATTTGATACAGTAATATCCTGCTTTTTCAAAATTTGAAGAGCTACCACAAGGATCCATGATATAAGTAATTTTGATGTTAAAAATAAAGAAATTTAACATAAATTAATATGTGGCTTCCCAAGTCTTACTGTGGAAACAACACTATGAATCACAACTAGACTTTTGTAGATTATTACAGCTCAGGGGATCCACCAGGATGGTTCTACAGCTTCTAAAGTCTACTACCCTCATGGATGGTGCCTGTTATCAAGCAGAAAATTCTGATTTTTGCTTTCCAAATCTATATTTTTTTATTTGAAAGGGAATATATGATGCCTGGGATTCAGAGACACCTACATGCTTTTCAAAGTTAATTTTCTAGTAAACAGTAAGTCATGTAATAATTGAGAGCAGGACAACCTTGAATATATCACTAGCTGCTATTGAATGTTCATTGTATGTAAACCCTTAATGCAAGCCTATATCATGAGAACCGGAATGGACATAAGCTTTATAAAACTATAGATAAAATCTGATGGCGCGACCTGATTTCCTAATATGAAAAATGTGATTTTTCAAATGATTTTCTTTGGATATTTCTTCTGAGAACCTCTGATTAGTAACCCAAGAGTCCACAGGTGTTCTAGTAACTCCTGGCTCACAGATAGCTGTTTTCTGCATGTGGGTTACTCTGAGGTGAATTATGGATAAACACTAAGGATGTAGCACTAGAGATGAGAGTAAGAAAAGCCTCTAAAGATCAAGAAGGTTGTGGTACTGAAAACTAGGTGAAGTCATTAGGAAAGTTTTAAAGGCTAAGCAATTACTGTAGGTCTGAACTAGGGTAGGAATCGTAATCGGGCTGGTAAGGTTGCATATGGAAAGAAGCAACACTAGCAGCAGGTTCTTGACCTTGCTTTTACTTGATAGCAAGAAAGGATGGTCCTTTGGAGCAAAGAAAAGTCAGAAATACAATCTAAAATTTCATAAAAGGAATTCAATTTTTTATAATCTATTGTGTGCCTGGTACTGCACAAGGAATCCCCACCCCAGCTTCATCTTTGAAGGCACCTTTGCTGCAGGGCTCTTAGGCAGGATTTTAAGTTGACAAGGTAAGTAGAATACAGTAGACTGAATTTAAAAAGGATTAAACAGGAGACATTTACTGCTTACAGGTCAGAAGGCTAAGCATTCCAAGGTCTAGTCTCCAGTAAATCTTCTGCTGGGGATGATCTGTGCCTTGACTTCTTGGTCATAATCTCAGGGTCTCGTGTTGCCCGAGCACAGACGACTGTGTCAACTCCATTCATGACGATGCAACCCTCTTGATTTACCTGCCTCTCAAATACTCCAGCTTCTGTTACCAACGCATTGAGCTTTCAGCATGTGAACTTTAGGGGTGGGAGGAAGTAAATTTTTGTATATAGCACTGAGGGACCACAAAGTCTTCAGTTTCTCTGATACCCACTGCTTTCCATTATTAATCTCCAGCCTATCACAAGCCCCAGGAATGACTAATACACAAGAAGTAGCTGCAGTTTCTAAGACTCGGCCACTGCACATGTGTGAGCTCCAATTCTCAGCCTTCTGTAAATGTAGGAGGAAAAGAGGCTAAGTGAGTCTTGTAAGGTTGGCTAACAATGAAATCTTTTTAGTGGCATTTGATTAAAGGAAACACAATGACAAACATACAAATCAATGAATGAATGAATCATAATCAAGTAAAAATATTATCCCGTCTTCAAGGAGGCATACTAATAGGATGAAGGCCAGATGAACATTACTATCCTACAAAGCAAAATATACCATGAGAAAAATATGGCACTCCAGCACTTCAATGATAAAGATTGTTTGAAATAGAAAAGACTTCGTGTTCAGAGAGACACCTGGGATGAGCTATGTGCCAGGCAGAAAAAAAATAGCATACCTAGTTTCCACATCCTGACAGTCCCCAATCAGCACTTTCTAGGCACTAATGTTGCCATCTCTGAGATACAACATACACTGTGGATAGTCTGCTGGCCCCCAGGGGGATGAATTTTACCTGTGAAACACCCTGACATCACTTCTGCTAAACAGCGGGCCATGCATACACCTGTTCCAATGAAGTTTCAGGTCTTAAAAATGAGTTAGAGGGACACAGTTTCTAATTTATTTCCATTTTGGAAGCTGTGTCTCAACTTGAGGGTCACTTGTTACTCCTATATATTTTAGTGTTCTCTTACTTTCTTACTAACTAGTCCTACATTGTTTTAATACATTGTTGCTATTACTAATTCTTAATACTATATATTCCCTATTTAAGCTATTGTGTAAGTTTGTGTTACGGTTCGATCTTGTCTATTGTAGCAAGAGCAATAAAATTCTACTTATTAGGTACAAAACAGTGTCAGGTATATAAGAAGCATTGTTATAAATGTATGTTAATCTTCAGAAAGGTTAGAAGAAAACAAACAAGAGAAAGAAATAATTATACTTCTAGATCTACCATCATATGAAAAACTCCTTATTCTGGTATCCCTAAGAAAAACAATCCACATTTTTTAAATTTTATTTACATTTGCCCATTAACTATATTCTCATAGAATAAAACTGGTTGTACATCATACTTGGCAAAGCCCAAGACTTTATAAATATTATTTTTAAATTAATATCTAGTGAAAGCTTATGTGATTTTAATTCATGGATAATTATAGGACAAGCTAAATGATCAATGAATCCAGAACCCATGATTACCTCGTCATTCCCAAATCAGACATTTCTGCTTATATAGCTGTTCCACAATAAGACTGAAATATATAAGTTGTTCCTTTCAATATTCTTTGCTGTATATCTTTTAATCTGATGCTTATAATGACTTACTAGGGCTGCTAGGGAAGTTACCTTCATTGTCCGTTCTGAGGAGCAAAAACTCGGGTTAAAGGCTGAGTGACTACCATGTTGTTCCCACAGTGATGACTGATGGTGACAACCGATTGGTGATGAGAGAACAGATCTGAGTTCTCCCGGATTTTAGTCAAAAATTTTTCTGTCCCCCCGCCATTCACTTTCCAACAGTAATGAACAAAACTGTCCCCCAAATAAAAATGAACCTTGAATTAATTACTTTTTTCTCACTACATAATGTCTCAGAACAACTTCAAAATTTCCATGCAGCTCAATGTCTCGATATACAGACCATGAGCCTTTACTGATGCTATCTTATCTTTCAGACAGGATCCCATTATCTGTCACTTGCGTAGTTGTCCCATTTCTCCAATGGGGAGCCATGATGATTCATCTCTGCTTACTGGACTGAATAAAACTGAGGTAGTCACATAGTCCTCCTTGTTCTTCATTTATTCATCTTTAAAATATCAATAATGTATCAGAAATCAAAGAGATATTTTCCTCCTCTAAACATCTGATTCTAAATCGCTAAACCTCCCCTAACCTTGACTCATTCACCCACCAAGTACAGTATTGTACTGAATGTTATACTAAATCCCTACCAGTCCCTAGGTCCTAACATTTGGAATGCCTCCAGAGTTTTGACATCAACTTAAGGTTTTATTTTAGAAAGCAGCTCATTAAAATCACCACTGAACTTTTCAAATTATATTCTACCCAGTAGGAGCCTGGATTCCAAAGGTGTAGATTGACTAAAGAATCTACATTTCTGAAGGGTATGGATATACCCAGGAACTTGGGTATATTGTTCTATAGCTATATCTTGTATGCGTGATGCAACTCTTAAAAGCTTTCAGGAACAGATTATTTGCCTTTTTATTACTCAATAACAAACTGCAGTTTTTCAGTTTTGCATTTTGCACATGAAAAGCCTAACTCCAGCTCAGCATTGAGAACTGATAGCCACATTATATTATGAAATTTAGAAGTGACAGATCCTTAGTGCTTGAAAGAGCCAGATGACAGAAACTATATCTGTGACAGCTGACAGACTTTTCAAAGCTCAGAAAGCAAAAGCCAGAAACATATGCTGACGATCCCAACTCATAAACAAGCACCACAGAAAGATTTAACAGCAAACCATATATATCCATATGCCCAACTTTGCAAGATTTGAGCTTTACAGAACTCATCTGCAGATTACCATTGAATATTGTTTTATTGGACTCAAGGCTAAAGGTGTGGGCTTATACTCAAATTCTGGCAGAATAAGCTAAGAATAGCTAAAATAATCTTTGATCATATGTCTGAAACAAGAAGGCCAACTGAAGAATATATGATCTGAAATTATAGTAGTCTGTTTGAAGTTAGGAGAGTACAAGATTTGTATTTGTTATTAGAACTATAGATAATGAAGATTGAATTTAATGGCTATAGTGTTGTTGCCATTCTACTTAAAAATAAGCTCCTTTCAAAATCTGATGTTCTAATAGCAGAAAAATACCCAAAGCAACCTAAGTAGTACAGTGCTGTTTAGAAAATTGAAGGATTGTGTTTAGAAATAATAATGGCAAATACATGTCACAAAAATGTTAAAGCTTTGAAAGAGTGCACCTCACTCGATGGTCACAGTAGCCAAAGGAGCCAGACACGATTTCTGAATCTCACAGGGGCCAATGCTCTTGCCATGCCCCTCAAAATGGAGTGAATTCTGACTCAATGTCACCCAGCTTCTGTTCTGATTCAAACAAGGGTTCTGTATGGATTATGGAATATGAAAGCTGCTGTGTGTGCCCACTCACCTTCTTCTACCTATGTTGTTACACTGTTGGTGTTAACAGGTCAATAGGAAAGCATACTGCAACAACTTTGACCAAATCCAGCTCCTTTTGCCAATCTTCAAAACCACTCAACACAGCTAGGAAATTCAATCTTCAGATTCCAAACTCAAGTAGCCTGCCCCTCAAGTCTGTGTCCCTTGTTGTTACAATATTCTGCCTATACCCAAACAACGTTCTAAAACTCCCTACCTGGAAGAGTTTCCAAAAACCAAGGAGTCATCTGTTTCGAATGAAAGTCAAAAAGAAAAGAAAAAATACTACTAACTACACTGTTAGTGTTTTAGCATATGGAGCTTGCAGACAGAAGGAATCAGTACTGTCAATGGAAACTGGGATACTCAGGATCAAGTGTGATCCTATGCAAGCACATGCCAGACACCAAAGAAAGCCCTGCTTATTGGTCCTCTTGAAGTTCCAGAGTTCAGACCTCATACTTCTGCCAGCACCAGTCTTTGCTTCTCTGAGTGAGTACAAGTATCCAAAACCACAATGCACACACACACAAACACACATGTGCACACACATACACACACATACACACACATATACACACATATACACACATGCATACACACACATACACACATATACACGCATGCATACACACATATGCATATGCACACATACACACATGCATACACACACATGCATATACACACATACACACATGCATACATACACATACACACACTCACACATACACACACATTCACACACATACACACACATACACAAACACATACACTCACACACATATATACACATACCTTCAAACACATACATATACACATAGACAAACATACACATTCACACACATGTACACACACAAAGACACACACACAAACACACACATATACAAACACACACACACAAATTGAGAATGTTGTTGCCTGTATTATATTATAAAAACATTATTGATTTTATATAGCAAACACCACAGGCAATTGACAAGGCCATTGGTTGCTCCCCACAGCTCTGTTCCTGAAGACACTAAGTACTTATGTAATAGAACATGAAACAGTCACGCTGGTCCCCAGCTGTAAGCTTCAACCCTACTGACTAGCACTCATGGTGCTGAAAAGTACTTTACAGTTACCTATCAGAGTGACACACTAGCAATATACATTGCTACAATACTGGCATAACTATTATGAGAGTAACCACCACCTTCTTAATTAGATTTAAGAACCACTATGAGATGGAACCAATATCTGACACTGCTAAAGTGAGCAACAATCTGAGACTATGACTATAGGGTAAACCTACTACCATTTTTCTGATAAAGGAATGCAGCAATAAAATGATTCCTAATGACATATTGCTATACCTACAAGAGAGTATCTCTGATCATTCATCAGAGAAGTTTCTTCTTGTAGTAGATGAGAATTAACCAGAGACTCACAACTGGATAATCAGAGGACAGTAAGAGACTTTGAAGTACTCAATCCTAAATGGGATATCTCTATCAAACTCCTCCTTCGGGGTTCAGAGATTTATGCAGAAGAGGCAAAAAGATTGGAAGAACCAGAGGTAGTGGATAACTCCATGAAAAGGCATCTTCTAGATACAACAGGATTGATATATATATATGAGCTCACAGAAACTGTAACACTACACAGAAGACCTGCACGGTTTCAAACCAGGCAAGATCCCCACATAGAGGAGGATAATTTGACGCAAGATTCTACCAGCAACCAAGAAAGCTGTTTCCAGTTGATACCCACAATCTGAGAAAGGGAAAATCAATGTTCTCCAATAGCTACTGCGTGTAGCATTTTGTTTTAGCTGGTTGGTTGGTTTTGTGTTACTATTTTATTTTCTTGTTTGTTTATTTATTATGATTTTTTTGTGTTTTGTTTTAATTTTGGCTTTTTGCCATTTGACTCATTTTTGCCATTTTGAGTGAGTGTGTGTGTGTGTGTGTGTGTGTGAGAGAGAGAGAGAGAGAGAGAGAGAGAGAGAGAGAGAGAAATAATCGAACTTTCAGTAGGTGAAAGGATCTGGGAGGAGATGGACAACAGAGAAGGATATAATAAAAGTATATTGTATGAAACATTTTAAGTAAAAAAATGAACAAATTAGAACAAGTGGTATTTCTTGCTTAGTGTATGAATCAAAGAGGACTCTGATATAGCTCAGGGCTGCTGCCTGTCTGACAGAAGTAATTATTACCCAGTCATCTATGGTACTTCGTCTTACCTGTAATTACCTTATATGAGGTTTATATTGTGCAATACTACCCAGTTCTCATATGAAGTTTATATTGTGCAATATCAACCCAGATCTAAGCTAGCCATTATTTGTTCATACCTCCCTTCAATTAATTTGCTTCCTTTTCACATGTCCCAGTTTTATCCCTGAACTAAGTTTGGGGAAGAAGTTGGAGCAAGGACGCATGAAATGTATCATAGATCCTTGCTCATAATAGCTCCCCAAAATAGTGTTTTCACTGACAGCTTGCATGCTGGCACATTAACACACAATTATCAGTATCTATAAAAGCATAAATTCACTGTGCTATTAATTGCCTGATAGAAGAGAAAAGATGTTCCAATAAGAACAAGCAAAATAAGATTCTATTTTCAAAGTGAAAAGGACTTTCTAGAGCGGAAATTTTAAAATCAATGCATCTTTTCTTGAATCCCTTTCGGTTTGCATTTGTTGTTTTTGTTAATTTCACATAAAATTGCTTATGCCTGTAGGATAGACAAAAACATTTTTGAAAGGAGGGGAAAGAAAACAGAGGGATTGATAAGCCAGAAAGTATTAAAACTATTCTAAACATCCCATCTCAACCAACATAAAAGCCATCAACTCCAGTTTTTCCCCCTCACTGAATTAAAGCATTCAGCCATTATGTGCCCAATTTCCCGCTCTGATTTGGCCCTTTTGCTTGATCCCTAATTGCTTAGTGACAAGAACTAACTGACACAGATGAGAATGACAGAAAAAAGATCAGCAAACCCCAGGGATACCCCTTCAGAGTGAGAAACCATGTGAATGCAGCAGTTGTAATAATTATATCTTGTGCATGTTGAAAATTGTGTGGTTTAATATATTTTTGCATGTGCACTTACACACACACTTATATTAGTTGTGATAATAAAATAGCATAAGTAATGTGTTGTTTCATTATCCCCTTTACTCTTAGTATGTGCAGCACTGTTATTAAACAGGTAAATCCAGCCATGAGAGGAGACAATTGCTCTTTTCTTTTGTGCCAAAATAAGAGTCCTTAAATTTCAGCTCAATTACAACCACCTAAAGGGCTTGGAATTTCTGATTGCCACCACCTGGAGTTTCTGACCCCTCAGCTCTGGGGTAGGACTCAAAGGCTGCATTTCTGACTTAGTTTACAATGCTGTGATGCCCAGTCTGACAACCACGCTTTAATAACACATTGGAAGTCCTCACGATAGAATTCTCCTTTGTCTTCGCTGATCCCAAAAGAAACCCTGAGTAGATCCTGAAGCTCTTTGTGACTACTGGCCTAAATGATAATGACGATCTTAATTCACAAATTGGAAATGTATCAAAACATTAAAGAAAACAATTGAGCAGCAGAATATGGAATAACTTTCCATATTTGTGGGTCAGCAGAGTTGATAAGGTGCAAAAGCTATATTAGTGAATGTGATCTACAGATTCAATGTAATCACAATGAAAACTCTTGTGATAATTTTGACAGAAATGAAAAGAAATCCAGAAATCCATATGAAAATCCAGTAGACCCCAAATAGCCAGAACAATCCAAAACAGAAGAGCAGAACCTCATCTTTAATTATACTCCAGCCATAGTAACAAAATTAGCATGGTACTGGCAAAAAAAACAGACATGTGTACCAATGGAATAAGTAGAGGACCCAAAAGTAAACCCATGAACTGCTGCTGCCTAATTCGTAGCAGTGGTGCTGGGAACATTTAATAGCAAACTGGATAACCACATGTATAAGACTGAGAGTATAGCCCTTTCTCGTACCCTTAAAAAATTCTATTCAAAACAATTCAAAGACCTTGATTTGTGATCTAAAACCTTTGGAATAATAAGTAAAATTTTAAAATATAGGCACAGACAATAACCTCCTAAAAAAGATTCCAGTACCTAAGAAAATGATGGCAGGAATTGGCAGATGAGATTATATGAATTATAAAGCTTCTACACAGCAAAGGAAACAACTAGCAAGTAAAGAAACAGCCTACTGAACCATTGCCAGCTGAATATCTGACAGAGGGTTAGCATTCAGATTATGGACTGGGATGTAGCTCATTGAGTAGAGTGTACAACTAGCATGCACTAAATGCATACTGGGATTACTACCTAATATCTATATAGCATATCTATAGTCCTCATTCTCTAGGGTTAGATGCAAGATCAGAAATTCAAGGTTATTTTCAACTATATAAGAATTAAACCCAGGCTAAACTACATGAGATCCTTTCTCAAAAGAAAAGGTGTTACATCCAACATAACTCAATACCAAGTCAATACAGAAAACAAAAATTTATTATAATCAAGCTGCTACTGATTGATCAGGGCCACAAAACAGACTCAGAAGCTGAACTGCAACTCCAAGCCAAAATGTTATTTCAGGCTTTTAACCCTGAAAACCACAAACATCTGTGCCAAGTTACAGTTACATTTTTTCTACCAATCAGGATTAAAGGATAGGGGACTTTCCTAGGAATATTCCCTATGTGATACACTTACCCTATTCTCATTAGTTGATTTATTCAACTGCGGCAAGGTGACTTGCCTAGCATTCATGTCTTTCTTTGTCAAGCAGGGTGTCAGTTATCCATGGAAGTCTTGAGAACTTTATTTGACCACTATTCAAAATGGAAGCTTTAATTAAAATGGCTTCAGTTTGATTCCTTCTTAGAGAATAATATTCAGAATATATAAAGAACACAAAAATTTACACATAAAAAAGAAATAAATTAGCTAATCAATAATTAGAAGTTATTATTGATAATTGGGAAATTAATCAGAAAGTTCTGAAAGGATTGAAAAATGACCAAAGAAACATATGGAGTAGGTCTCCAGTTATAAAGCATAGGAAAAATGTAAATGAAAACTGGATTGAGAGTCTATCTCACTTCAATCAAAATAGCTGCTATCAAGAAACTGCAATTGATGGGGAAGATGGTTTTATTTTTTTTTAAAAAAAGTGCACACTGCTCATAAGAATGTAAATTCATGTGCCACTCTAGAAATCAGAATGAAGTTTCCTTAGAAATGTAAAATTAGAAGCACCAATATGGTCCATATATACCACTTTTAGGTATGTATTCAAAGAAACTTAAGTCACAATGCAGAATATATCTACATATATATTCTTATTTTACCTCCTCTCACATAGATAAATCACAGAATCACTCTAAATGTCCAATAAGTTAATAAAGACAATGTGGCCATCTGTGCTGACACATGCTGGTAGGATTTGCTGAAGGAAGCAGAGGTGGAGGATCATGAGATTAAGGTCAGCCTGGGCTATACATTTCAAATGGTGGTAGTCCATGCCTTTAATCCAGCCTGGTCTACAGAGGGAATTCCATAACAACCAAAGCTACATAAAGAAGCCCTGTCTCAAAAAAGGGGGAAGGGGGGGGGGGAATTTGGTATTTGTGTGTTTGTGTGTGTGTGTGTGTGTGTGTGTGTGTGTGTGTGTGTGTAATGAAGTTATGTTCAGCCAGAAAGAAAAAAAAGAGATTTTTTTCAACTGTAGGAAAATTGGTGGAACTGAAAATCATGTTCCAAAAATTAACCCGAAACCGGAAAGATAGATGTTGCATGTTTTATTTCCCCAAATTTATATTAAAACACAAGACATGAAAGTGGAAGTTATCCATTTAGGATGAATGGGAGAAGCCACATGAGATAGGAAATAGGAGTGAATATGATCAATGTACATGTATCAAAATGACATGTAATGAAACCCCATAGTATTTCACAGTTAGTAACAGGATTATTTTTTTAAAAAAAGAATTTCAGCTTATAGTATTGGTCAAAATTGAACATGGCTTAGTGCTAAAACTTTTACCTTTTTCTCCTCCAACTAGAAGAGTTGGGTATAAAAGAGAAACCTGGCTAGCTTCATGAATTCTCTACCTTGTGCTCCAGCAACTCTGTGGCTGAACAGGGTAGAGTAAGGGTGTTATGTAAGAAGAAAGAAGGTCCTGAAGCAGCAGGGTGGTAATAGCCCTTAAATTCTTTTGGTCTGGAAAATCCTGAACCTAATTCATTGGTAATGATTTGGGGCTTCTTTGAAGACTCTCAGTGCTGTAGTTCATCTCCTATACTGGTATACCACAGTAACCAGCAGCCACCTACTCTTTCCTCAAGCCCTACAAAACTTGTGTTGCCCATCCAAGTTGTCCCTTTAGGGTCTGTCAGGTCATAAGGCCCTATTGGAAAGATCCACATCCAAACATAGTAGCTTTTTTTCTCTTCTGTGGTTTGCCAAACTTTGTTCCAACAAATTCCAGAAGTACAGACCAATGTCATGGCAACTACCTCAATGCTGTTACCATCATCCTCTTCCAGCTGACCATACATGTATAAGCTCAACCTCTCTAGGTCTGTTTCCACGTTCAGGGAATACATTTTTATTTTTAAGTGGTTTTATACAAATCTTCAAAAACCTTGAGTCAAATCACCATTTTAAAGATAAGAGATATAGACATAAACAAACAAGATAACAGTATTTACTGACAGTTAGCCTGGAGCCTATAAACTTTACGTCTAGTCTCTTTGGCACTAAAGACCACATTGTCTTCAACACAAAGTCTTACTCTGTGCCCATCAAAGCCAGACAGCTGCATTGTTTGAATCTCATAGGTGCATTCATCCATAATACAATATATGCTTAGAACAAGAGCAATAAATTCAGTGATTTAAATTCAAAATAATTCTGTCACCTTGATAAAACATCCCAAAATTAAGACTACTGACTGCTCAACAATATGGAAACCACAGCTGGTATTAGAAAACTAACCAACTACTCAGAGCTAATGTAGTCATGGATCTTGGAGGAGAATCTACAGCTTCGTCTTACTAAATGAGAATAATCCCTAATTACATAATTGCAGATTGTAGGCAGGCATGCAAGGCATGTTCTTAATTAATGATTGACTATGAAGGGCCAAGCTCATTGTGGGCTGTGCTATCCTGAGCTCCTCATCCAGGACTCTAGAAGAAAGAAAGCCATGAGAAACAAGCCAGTAAGTAGCACTCTTCCATGACATCTGCAATAGCTCCTGACCACAGGTTCCTGCCCTGCTTGAATTCCTGTCCTGGTTTCCTTCAATGATGAGCAGCCACGTGGAAGTGTAGTACAAATAAAGCTCCCTGCACCCCAAAAAATTAATGAATTCATTTGTTTGCTCAATCAAAAACTTTGATGGTGAGATGGAATACACTCTTATTAATAGCAATTTTTACAACCATTTTCCTGAGATCTTTACTATGTATCTGAGAATAGTTCCATGTCAGAGAGCTTGCCTAACATTCTTGAGGCTTGAGGTTCAATTCCCAGCATTGAAAAATTAGTTTAGTGATCAGAGAACCCAATAATTTCGAGCTAGAGAGGTGTTTCACTCAGTGAAGTTCATGTTATGGAAACACGAAGACCAGAGTTTGGATTCCCAACATCCATGTTTAAAATGGGAGACACTGACAGAAGCACACTGATAGCTTTAGCAGTGGGAGGTAGAGGACAAGAAAAGTATTAGAAAATAAAGATGACAATTGTCTCCTTGTGAGCCTGCTGGTGTCTTGACTCTCAGTAAAAGCCTCCCATATTATAAGACTATTAAGACGTATGTAAAATGCTTCCTAACAGTGAAATTGCTTTAAACGTCTACAGGCTTCTCAAGCTTCCCTCTACTATAATTCTGGATTCTCACTTTTACATGAGATGAAATGCATCATGCTCTGGTATTATCCAGAAGAATTCAATGCCACTGTTTTTCAGTCACCTCAAATTTTTAGAGAATTCTCTCAACTTAGGAGATAGGAGAGGGGGAAGGGAGAGAGGGAGGGAGGAGGGGGGAGAGAGAGAGGGAGAGGGAGAAAGAGGAGAGGGGGAGGGAGAGAGAGAGAGAG
>NW_021620899.1:1553143-1564814 GCF_004785775.1 Grammomys surdaster | reverse complement strand
AGGAGAGGGGGAAGGGAGAGAGGGAGGGAGGAGGGGGGAGAGGGAGGGGGAGGGGGAGAAAGGGGAGGGGGAGGGAGAGAGGGAGGGAGAGGGAAAGAGAGAGGGAGAGAGGGAGGGAGAGGGAGAGGGAGAGGGAAGGGAAGATCTTTTCATGCACATAACTCTCTCATCTGAATAAAAGTGGTTTCTTCAAGACTTTTGTCTCTGAGCTGAAAGATGGCCCTTGATTTCACTCAAATGTTATCCTGACCATGTAATCTTTCTGATTGCATATATGTGATCATTTACTATGTGGCTGACCTTCATGAGCTGAAAGTAGGCAATTAATTTTTTCTAATCCCAAAAGTGGACTCTTACTCTAGGTCAAAGCAGAAAAATATATTGTGGCCATATAACAATGAAGTTTATACTGCTCTCCAGGTTTCTGTTCAAGGTAAATTAGCCCAAGCTACCCCCCTGTTCTATGAGGACAAAATCATCTCTCTTTACATGGGACAGATAAAAACTCTGAGAGAATATGCAGATTCTAGGAACAGCCTTGGGCCATCAAAGCCATCAAAGTTACACTAGTAACTTACCTGCTTTCAATTCACTATACCAGCAAAGTACAATTTGATTCGTACCTTTCATCTAGCAATGTTGAAATCACCAAAGTTGTCTTAAGGTTTAACTCGCCATCAGTTTGAAATGCACTTTCTTCCATGGTAAATGCAAAGCTTTGGGAGCTAGCTCTCCCAAGTTGCTAGCAATCATCCTGTGTTACCTGGCACGAGGGAGATGGAAGATTCTACTTTAACCCTGGTGATGCCTAAAACAGTGTATATTCTAAAGGCCACAAAGCTTCATCACAATTCCACCCTGACTCTCAAAAACAGTTTGGAAGGATGCTGGACCGTCTATTACAAAGTAGCCCAGGATAAGATCCTGGGGATGCTGAGGGACCCTGGATGAAGTAGGAAGGTTTATTCTTTGAAAATGAACTTCCCCACCTCATTGACTCTGATAGATTACACTTTAGACAGGTTTTTTTTTTAATGCCTTTCCTTCTTTTTCCTTCTGTCTCTTTCACTTACAGGACTCTGGCTACAAGGGAAATAATCGATAAATAGAGTTTCCAGCCAAACTTAAGGGGAGAAGCGAGTAAATGCTACGCCGTGGAGCATTAAGAAGGCTCATTGTGCAGCTTCAGAACCATTTCCATGTCATTAACTCTAACTGCTCCTTCCACCAATGGGACTGACTCTTAGGAGCACCATCAGCATTCTTTCCTTCCAGTCTCGGGCATGACAACAATGTTGCAACAGTGAAGAGGATGCTACTGTTCACATGCATAACGTATCAATGTATGTGGAATTGTTTGCGTGCCATTTAGTTCACGAAAGCCCCATGGAGGGAAGGATTTAGTAAGTCTATTTCCCAATCAAGTCCCAACAGCCTGTCAAATACATGGTTGCTAAATGTTTGTCAAAGAAGTGTGTGTAAAATGTTTCCTCTTATCCTAGAAATCAATGGCTTCTAAACGGTATTACCTGTCCCATTGTATAGAAATAAAAACTGAGAGTTGACAAAGGCAAAGTACCCAAGGCCAAGGTCATAAAGATATCAAGTGGCTAGATTCCATCCAAACTAAGAACCTCTGACTCCAATTTAGTGCCCACCTCCCGTAAGGGTTTCTATGTTTGACATTCACACTGTGGATTAAGCAAGTAACAAAACAGGCATGCCAGAACACAGGGATAACTCCACGGCTGCAAAATAATAAGATGAAAAGAAAACTCTAAAATTCTGAGGTCATATCACAATAAAAATGCAGTGAGAAGTCAAGTTCAAGAGATTGGTCATTATTAATCAAATTATAGATCAGCCCCAGTAGCCACATATTTCCTTGCTCTTGCACTCAAGAGACCCTTTTGTAAAACATTCACAGAAAAAGATCGATACCTCTCTGGAGGTAAATGGCATAAATTATGTCTCAACATATACACCACAGGAGTTTTACTGTGTGTTGTATCCAGTAATTGCATTTTATAGATGGCCGTGGAAAGCTTCAGTCCTCATTGATTTTGATCATAAACTAAACGGCAACAAAAGGAAAAGAACATCACTTTAGATGAAGAAGTCAGCCAGCTGAAGCTGCAAAGGAAAATGAAAGTTTGGCATGCTGAATCTGATCGATTCGTGCTTCCCGGAAAATGAATGTACATGCTTCAGGCCCTTCATTAGGGGACAGTCGCGGCACTTCACAGCTACAGTGTTCGTCCAACACTCAGTGGTGGTACGGATCAGCAGGACGGAAGTGACAGGAAGTCGACGTAAACCATAGCCCTTGCTGGCCCTCCACAGTGTGCTCGCCCTCTGAGAGGCTTGGAAAGCATGGGAACAGAATGTCTGTGTTCTTACTGTTTTAGAGATATACTGTCAAAATCACAGGCAGGTTGTGATGTAATCTGGGAATCATCAGTCTGTCACTAAAGTCCCTGAGTTCCAGTAGGGTGTTTGTCAAACACTACCCTGAAATGATTTCCTTCATTTCTTCATGCCCTTCACAGCAAGCAGCTCTGAGAGGATGTTAATGCAGCAGAACTCCTCTTTACCCTTTTTCAAGGCCAATTTTGCAATATGAGCAAAATGATTGGAAATAGAGTCCTGGAAACACTGAAACCATCTGTCAGGGACTCGGTTAAGAAGATACACACTGTTTCACAGCCAGGGATGGAGATAAATTATGCCAGGCTGGAAATGTCCAAAGCAAGTTGGTTTCCCATGCAAGCTTATTAGGACAAATTACACTTTTTTTTATTATTCATTGCCCTGGTAAAATCACATATTCAGATGATGATCCACTGTAAGTTATACTGAAGGGGAAGAACTAAGATGCTAATGTTAACAAAAATATTTTTTTTTTGCTAATAGCAAATGGTAACCAGAGCAGGTGTCACTATAAACAACCACAAGCATCTGTCAAAATGTCTGTAGACCAATTTACATTCACAGACGCAATCTTGTGGAAGGTTTCTGTGCATTTTGTAAAAATAACCCCATTAATATTTAATCACAAACTCCAGAAGTTCTTGGCTAATATCTATTCATGAAATGTACTGGATAAAATATTATTGAGTAAAGTATTAAGGAACTGGAGGGTGGAGCAGTTATGATCAAATTATACAGCTTTGGACATCAAGTGCTGGGATATGTAAAACACTGTCTCATTCTTCCCGTAAATATTTATTGCCATTTTAAAACTATTGATATCTTATAGCAAAAACAACAGTGACTCTCATATAACACAGATTTTTATAGTAGTGAGCATTAGTAGTCAAAATGTTTCTGAAAGTGTTAAAATGTAATTAATCTTCACAAGAAGCAAAGGCATCCTCTGATTGTAACTGTGGTGACTCACCACATCACGTGTTCAGGAGTTCTGTCTACAAAGGAATAAGTAGATGAAATGTGTTAGGAAGCAGCCTGTGTGTCTGTGTCTGTAAGCATTACCAGTCTCCTCAGCCTCTTGCTCCACTTGTAAAACACTGAACTGAACGTGAATTGAAAAGTTAGCCCAGTAATGTCTGTATTAATTACATTACCATTCATGCATTCTTTCCATTTCTCTTGTGGTTCTTTAAAGAATATTATTTAGTCATAATTTCCCTTTAAGTAACATTTGTAAAAGCTTGTTTTAACTAGCAGAAGGCATTGAAAAAAATAGAATTTGAATGTACAGTTTAGGTATATGACCCAGGAGAGGTTCCAAAGAGCAAAGTTAAGTTACTCAGAACCTTAGCTTTGGGGACCAAGAAACACTGCTGTCTTTGGCTTTTCCAATGAGGATAGAGTAGACTAGGGATGGAAGCTCCAAGATGTAGGGTCTAGAGAACTAGATGGGTTGGGGCTTAATTAAATCAGAGACCCAGTTACCTATCAGTAGGGTATTAGAAAAGATGTTTAACTCAACCTAAAGATTGACATCCCAGAGCTACTAAGATGAGGCAAAATCTTCAAGACTGAACCATTAATAATTAGTTTCTGAACTGAATGCTGTTCTGACTCTAAAGGTGAAGAGGAAATGTCCATCTAAAAGAACTCAGGGTATACTAAAGCATGTCCTTTTGCAGAGCCACAATTAATGCTAAAATAAGCCATAAATCTAAGCAGCTTAGTTAACTGAAATACCAAGGCAGAAATCTTAAGTTTCTAAGATTTGACCATTGTATACAGAGACATCAGTATTAGCTACATTTGTAGCTAATATATTAAATATTAATATATTTGTAGTTAATATATTAAATATATTAACTCCACACAGCTCAGGGATCCATGAACAAATCAAACATCCAAATACAGTAACAGTACCACCCCTCAGATAGTGGTTCTCACTCAGGGCTGTTTACTTCTTTTCTCCCCTTTCATTTTGGTAGTTAGTTATTTAATGCCGTCTACTAGGACACCCAAGATTTCTGAAACTGGAACGAAAGCTCAATGCAGCCATAAAAATTCAGGCCCTCTAGAATAGGAAGGCCCTCTTCTCGGTGGGAAGACCTCCTTCTTTTCAAAGATTTCCAAGTGAAGTACTGAAGGGCGAAGTGAGTGTCTCACAAGCAGAGAGCCAAGGTCTCCTTAGCACACGGAGAGGGAGAGAGAGAGACAGCTAATGCTTTAAACTCATCTCAGACAATGAACCTGTCAATCACAAGAAACGCTGAGGGCGGGCTCCTGAAGCCGTGTCCCGTATTTTAGAACTCTGTATGTTATAATTCCAAATACAAGGAACCAAGTCAAAGGAGTCAAAAAGGTTGGGGAGGTCAAAAAATCAGAGCCAAGATTAAGACTTTAGGATGATTTCATAACAAGTTATTGAGATCCATTAGTTATCTATGGTCTAGAAGGACAACTGCAGAACCTGTCATCTTAGGATGAATTATAATAGCTTTATTGAGCTCCTGCTATCTTCCAAGAACTTTACACTACAATTCATAAGGTAACTAATTTAACCCTTATAACATTGTAAAGGCACTTGTTCTGTATTGTGACCAACTTAGAGATGAGGAAGTCTACTCAATGAAACATCAGTGACATGTTTCATTTCACATCCCACAGTGAGTAGGTAATTCTTCAACATCAGAGATGCCTATTTGAAGAAAGCTTGAAATAGCCAAGTCCTCTATAAACCTTCAAAAAACAAAATCAAATAAATAAATGAAAGGCAAAATAGAAAATGAAGATAATATGTAATATAAAAGGCACAAATAGAATTCTCATAATAGAAATTATAATGCCACCATAAATGACTATAGTTCAAAGAACACAAAACTAAAAGATCTGAGGCCTGAGTTTCAATCAGTTTCCTCTCAACAAGAATAGATTTATTCCTTTTGGAAGATCATTTAGTCAATTTATTCTCTAGGGTTGACCAGTCAGTCCACAATTTAACATTTTAAATATTAAAAGGGTAAAAAAAAATCATTACTTTTTGAAGACTGGTGCTACAGTTAATGGATTATTTGCAAACTAATCATCATACTGTGGTGGAAGAGACGTATAGTTGTGATATAGGGAGAAGACAGCACAGCACATGAATGTTGGAAAAGAAAAGAAGCTTCTACCAGGCCAAGTAGCATTGTCATGAGTTTTACATTCAATATTAACACTGATAAATAAGAAAGAGGAACTGAAGGAAATTCAGTGCTGAGAACAGAGAGTGTCCCACACCAATTTACAACCTGCAAACAGAGACCCGTGTAACCTGGGGGCACGGGCTGACAGATGAAAGCCCTCCAAGGCCCTACACCATGCCATTTTCATTTATCTCTACATTATATCAGATGTCTCTTTGTTTGGCTAGTTTTGTGTCATCTTGACACAACTTATAGTTGTCTGAGAGGAGGGAACCTCAATTGAGAAAATTCTTCCATGAAAATCCAGCTATAGGGCCTTTGTAACATTAGAGACCGATGAGAAATGACCCAGCTCACTGTGGGGTGTGCCACCACTGGACTGTTGGTCTCAAATTCAAGAAAGCAGGTTGAGCAAGCCATAATGAGAAAGCCTGTAGGCAGCACTCCTCCATAGCCTCTGCATGGGCTCCTGCTTCAAGGTTCCTGTCCTGTTTGAGTTCCTGTCCTAATTTCATTTGATGATGAATAGTGATAAGTCAAATAAAATCTTTCCTCTCCAACTTTCTGTTTGGTCATTGTTTTTCATCACGGCACTAGAAACCCTAGCTAGGACAGCCTTAAAATTGCAAAATAAAGAAATTCAGTTTTAAATTTGAAATAATGTAATTATATGAAAGGTTCCAGAAACTAGGGGCATATCTAACGGTGAACTCTGAGCCCTTCTTGCAACTTCACACCAACTATCCAGTGTAACTTTGTACTGAATTTTAAAATTACACCCAACTTTCAATTCTGAATAGAGTCACTTGTTCCTAGATAAGTTAGTGAGGAGTTAAATTAAAAGATTCATATTTCAAGGAATGAAAAAAAAAGACCTTCATTAATGCTATGGTTGGAATCTTAACTGTCTCCAAATACAGAATCGCAGTTGAAGAGTCTATTGGATGATTAGTTGGCACTTTGTGTGTGTAGAGGGGATGACTGTCTGTGGCACTACCTAGCTGGAAAAAAATAGATCACTGTGTCACTGGGGCAGAACTTTGAGGTAACCATCCTGCTCTTAGTTCTAGCTACTCCCTCCTGTTTCACAAGATGTAAAGAACTTCTACGGCATGCCCCACTGAATCCCACTCTGCCTTACTAACCATATTAAACAGAAACTGTGAATAAAAATAAATTTCTTTAATGTATTTCCGGACTGCATTTTTGTCCCAGTAAGTGAGAAGTAACTAGCACCATGATTATTAAAGATATGTAATACTAATTAATAAGGAGTACTCTTCTTCTGTAATTAGAGTATGGATACCTAACAAAGAATTATCCACATAGAAGCTTATAAGATGGGGCCCAAGCATAGAACAGATCCCAGGTGGCAACTCTGTACCCAACCTCACAAAACCCAGAGGAAGATGACCTCCCAGAGGCTTTAACTCAGGCAGTATCTCAGGTAAAAATGAATCACCCGTGATGTCTGCTGTTAGAAGTTCTAATCCAGATGCTGGCCTCCGAACTTATACTACTCAGACCTTCGACAGGCCATTGAAAAGAACATCAAACAGCTAGAGATTGACATCACTAATCTGAAGAAATCCCTCATTTTGCTGTCTGAAGAGACCTCCAAAAATCGCAAAGGACTTTATTGGACTTGATTTACTCTTTTACAATAGAAAAGACTGTGTACAGCTCTTGACTGTGTACAGCCCTTAAAGAAGAATGTTGCCTTTACATAGACAAGACAAGAGAAGGCCCTGAGAAAAGACAGAGAGAGACAGAGAAAGATGAGTGCTGGTGCAAGAATTGGTTTTCAGCCTCTCCATGGTTGTCAATCCTACTTCCTCCCATCTTGGGACCATTAATTAGGTTATTTTTGCCTATTTCTTCTGGTCCCTGGGCCTTAAATAGGCTGACTAAATTTGTGAAACAACAGATAGATAATTTGATAGCAAAACCTATTCAGATATATTATCATAAGTTAGCTATGGATGACCACGAGACACAAAATGAGGTTGTTACTTTATCCAGGGTGTTCCCAAAACCCATCTCCTCCCAACCTAAAAGAGGGGACTTCCCCCCCTAGACCAAGCAGAGAGAGGCCACCCAGAACTCTCTCTGACTGGTGATCTGAATTCTTGCTTAGGCTGCGAGGCTAAGCACTGCAAGGGAATATAAATAAAAGTTAAAAATATCTCTCTGGGTTCCCTGAGGGACAAGCCTGACTGCATAGGGGTTGATGTCAAAAGTATCCCCTCTCCAGGAAAAAGACATCGGGATGGGTATGGCCCTCATGCCTCACTGGGCAACGACAGGGCGACTGGAGCCATTACATGATCCCCTTCTATTACTGGAGGTCAGGCCTCTATCCCAGCCTTCACAAGATTAGAATCACCACAGCCTTTCTATACTTAGAGAAGGTAGGAGATGTCAAGAGCAGCTTATACACTGAAGGCCTAAAATCAGCCATATGCTAAAATCAACAATAGGCCTGTCATACATATTAACACCAAGTCTTGGGTCTTTGTGGAAAAACATTGAAACAGATGGCTATAAGCTTTTGTAAACAGGCAGCTTTTGTGGAATTTTACCAGCCTGAGTAGTCATAGACCTTGTAAATAGGTAGCCTTGGCAGACAATACCAACTTAGATAAGGACAAGTGAATCATAGGCAGAGTCATAGTGACCTGTCCCCTGAACCTTCACCTAGCCAATACCCAGTTCTGAAAGATATCTGTATTCCCCCTGAACACCCACGCTCCAGTGTCATCCCCTTCCCCACATCCTTCCTTTTTGTGTTTGTAATCCCTGTGTGAATAAGTAAAAATTGTGATTTGAAAAAAATAAATAAATAAATAAATAAATATTTTTTTAAAAAAAGAAGCTTATAAGATGATGACTAATTGTAGAAAGCACACACACAATATGTATTTACTCCACAAATAATTATCAAACAATTATAACAGTTACTCTGTGAGGCTTGCAAATTATAATAGTAAAAATTAAACATGAGTGCTTGTTCTAGGGTGTATAAAATCTGATCATGGAAAATCATGTTAAACATGTAATATTTAACTTAATATAACATTTTAAACATAATAAGTTCTTAACATCATACTTAAAATAAGCAGGAAATAAAGTATTTGAAAGGTAAATAAAAGATTCAGGATAGCTTACGTGAAGACAGTATTTCACCTTGCAGTGGAATAAAACATAGTAACCAATTAGAATAAGAATAGTGAGATATCCAGATAAAATTAACATCGTGTTCAAAATTCTGACACCAGAAATAAACCAACATGTGTCTGGAACTGGAGAGAGATTTTTGATGTTAGAACCTGGCTCTTCCTCCCATCCCCATGCTCTCAGATAAGACTCAGACTCAAAATATATTTACAAATACCTGGCCCATAAGGCAAAGCTCTTCTCTGACTAGATATAACTTAAAATATTTCATTTATTCTAGCCTACATTCTGCCATGTAGTTTGGTACCTGTGCTCAGGTACCATGTGTCCCTCTCATCACATCTTCCTGGCAAATCTCCCAGCTGGCTCTCTCCCAGAATCCTTTCTTCTTCCATATGTCCCACTTCCCATTTCCTGTCTAAACCATAGGCTATAAGGTTTTTAATTTACAGCTGATGAATCTGTACAATACACAAGATATTCTCTTTACAAGAGATGGCAAAGAATATTGGAAATCAGTCTGAAATCACAGAGAATCAGTTTGAGATAGGTAGGCAGCTGCTAACCCAGCATATCATCCATGTACTTTATTTAGTCAACCAAGTAGGTATGTCTGTGTTACATTACCCTAATAGACATGAAAACAAAGATTCTGTAATGCAATGACTCATCTAAAGCATAGACATCAGAAGAGCATAGTCTTCATGAAAGAATGAAAGAATTTATCTTTTGAGAAAACAATGCTCCTTTCATAGTCATGCTCAGAGTCAGAGACTCAGCAAGGACAACAGGTTATTCCAGAAAGAGTGTCCTCATCCAAGTGAGCGCGAAGAGGATAAGAAAGTGAGAGCTTAGTCCTCCTCCCCCCTACTCCATTCCTTAAAGAGACTCACTTTCTGCCCTGAATCACACTTGCCCTACATTGGGAATGGCACAGGACCATTTGGCTGCATGGACTACATGCTATTACCTTCAGAATGATAGTATCCACAAATGGGGAGAGAAGAGCTCCAGCTTCCAAGATTAAATGTATCATAAATAAAGATATTTGGGGATCTGATCTTCTTCCTAATATCTGTCCATTAGTCCAAACACAATCAAGACAATGAGTAGTGTTTATAAGGATACTTAAGATCCCTTCATGCGTGGATATTTCAAAACCTGAGTGGTAACCCACTTTCTAGGCATTTTTTCCTAAAATGTCAGGCTGAGAATGGAAATCCAAGTAGGATTTAATAATCAAAGTCAATGCTAGATGAAAACAATTGACACTGAACCCGCCAATGTTTCTGGCATCTGCCATTCTTGTTTTTGTGACATTGATTTGAGCTTATCAACTGGGTTGTGAGTTTATCAACCCTAGTTTCCTCTTCATTTTCAGAGGGTCCCAATGAATATCAGACTCTAAAATGCTCTCATCAGGAGAACAGTTTGTACTTATTGCCTCCTTGTACTTTAGCTTTGTGATGTGACTTGAGATATATTAGTTAGAATATCTTAAGTGGGGGGGGGGTTAACAGTATGTTTTAAACACACACCAAAATGTTTCCATGTAAGATGTTATCTTGAGCTCACTCTTCCCCCACAAATAAAACACTATCTGACCTCTATGTCCACTCATTTTCTGAAAGAAAGAAAAAAGGAACCCCATGGAACCAGAAGAACAGAGGAATTCTTCCTTCTGTGCTTCTGCACAATGAGAAGCCAGGAGGTCTTCACACATGATTGTCTGCGATTTCCATGAAGGGCTGGGAAGAAAGCTCTATTGACAATTTGTCTATCTTGAAATCTCCACTAGCAGGGCACCCCAAAGGAGAAGCTGACAGGTTTTGGCTCACTTCAGGAACTGGTGTCTGGAGGAGTGCATCCTCATAATTATCTCACCTGTATATTTGCCTTGGATTAAAAAACATATATATATTATAAGTTGCACATATAAAAGTCTTTGTATATAAAAACACTATTAGACAGGGAAGGCAAAAGTATCCTGTCACTTAAAAGTGAAAATGTTCATGGATGAATCATACAATATTTTCCCTAGATGAGTAAAGAGAAACCATTGTGATAGGTGATCTTGATGATCAACTGAGACAGGCTAAGAAATTCCTAAAGCACTAGTGAAACACAGGCTTGGATGTATCTATAATGCCATTCCCAAAGGCTACTAGATCCTAAGTGGTTCTGCACTAATTTATGAATGAATCCCTCCAGGATAAATGATCTGGTAATGAGAAAAAGAGACCCATATTAGCAGGTGCTCATTCTGGACCTTTCTTGTATTCCCCCCTTTCTTTGCTTCCTGATCTCATGGAAGTTAACAGTCTGGACCACACAAACTATCGTCACAACGGGACTCTAAATACAAGGTACCAAGGAGTCATGGACTAAGCAATCTGAAACCATTAGCTGCAATAAACTCTTGCTCTCTGAAGTGGTTTCTGGAATGTAGTTTGGTCACAACTGTGTATGAGTAACAAATATACTATTATTTTATGAAAATAAATGAGAACATTCAATATGTCCACAAATGTCCAATTTCCCATGACTATACCTAAAACGTGGTACCTTATTAGCAACTTTTTTCCTGTCATTTTAAAAGAAGTTCAGTTTTATGACATTTAATTGAGTCCAGAACAAAATCCTGAAGCAACTTATGAAATGGTTCTATTTTGTGAAGTTAAAAAAGGAGATGACAAATTTTACAACATTGATTGATATGGCTTCTAAACTTTTTAGTTTGAATGTTTTTGTGTATTTTCTGAATTTTTGTTAAGAAAGTTCTGGTGATTTGTAGAAAGAAAGAAGGAAGGAAGGAAGGAAGGAAGGAAAGAAGGCAGGCAGGAAGGCAGGAAGGCAGGAAGGCAGGAAGGCAGGAAGGCAGG
>NW_021620899.1:1543332-1553133 GCF_004785775.1 Grammomys surdaster | reverse complement strand
GCAGGAAGGCAGGAAGGCAGGAAGGCAGGAAGGCAGGAAGGCAGGAAAAAGAAAGAAAGAAAGGAAGAAAGAAAGGAAGGAAGGAAGGAAGGAAGGAAGGAAGAAAGAAAGAAAGAAAGAAAGAAAGAAAGAAAGAAAGAAAGAAAGAAAGAAAGAGAAAGAAGGAGAAATCCATTAGATAGATAGATAGATGATAGATAGATAGATAGATAGATAGATAGATAGATAGATAGATAGATAGATAGATAGCGCTGCCATCATTGGATCCTGAGTCCTAAGTGTTTCCATTGGCCTGCTGATTGATACCAATCTAAGAAACCTGCAGTATATACAGTAATCTGATTATTTCAAATACAAAATAAAAAGCTCCAAAGGTGAAGAGATAGACAGCAGAAGTGCATTTACTGCCCTTCCAGGTGGCCCATGTTCAGTTATCAGCATGCTTATTAGGTGGCTCGCAACCACTTACAACTCCAGCTTAAGGAAATGCAAGCCTCTAGGCTCCTCAGGCTCCTCCTCTTGTTCCCCTACTCACAGTCATGTGCACACACCCTCACACAGGCATGTGCACACACAGGCACACAAACACAGTTTTCAATAACAAAAATAAATACTTTTTAAAAATTTCTTTGGTTTAGTTTTTTTGTACCTCCTATTAGAAACTTAACAAAATCTCGCGAAGTATGACCTAAGATGTAAATCTTCACCTGTGATTTGCGAGGCTAGATTAAAAGCACCATAATGATATGGGATCCTTGACCCAGGCCTGCATCTCAGTGACTGTGGCAACTCTAGTACCAGCAACATGCCTGGTACACAGAAGACAGTCAGCAATTTCTGCAGACCTGAATTACTGCAGGGAGAGCATATGGAGGATCAAAGGCTTAATGAAACAGATGGCTCCATAGACAAGGCTGTAAGAGATACTTCAGACATCCTCTCTAGACAAGTTCTTAAAAGAAGAAATAGCAAGAGTGTCGTTTATTCAAGCTACAGGCTGTGCTTGCATAGCCATGACCACAAATCCCCAGTTTGCTTCCTTGAAATCAGAAGAACATTGACCAAGACAATGTGAGATTCGGAGTCTTTCCCTACTTAAAATCATAGACTGATATCTCTATGGTTTACATATAATATATGTACATACATACAATGATAGGTCTCTAAGAACATCAGACCTCATGGTTTTTGAGTGAGTTTTTGTAGACCCCAAGACCCCACAGGAGTGTTTTGGGGACTTGAAGAAGCCACTCTGGACACTCATTTCCAAGGGACTTAGCACAGCCCAGTATATGCTGATACTTATACAGGCAAGTTAAAATTTGAGATTTAGAAAATGAATATTCTGCTATTAAAAACAATTCTTAATTCCATTTATCTAATTCAAATTTCTAATTAGATAGATAGATAGATTACATATATATGTATATATCAATATATATGTATATAAAAATCTTCACCTGTTATTTTCTAAGCTAGTTTTAAAGCACCATGATTATATGAGATCCTTGACCCAGGACTGCATCTCACTGACTGTGTCAACTCTAGTACCAGTATGTCTAGTATTCATATATGTGAGTGTGTGTGCGTGTGCGCACACGTGTGTGTGTGTGTGTGTGTGTGTTTGCGAGCACACACGAATATACAGCTCCAACAACCTAAAAGGTTTTCAGAAATTGGTAGAACAAAGCAAAAGCCAAGCTGACTGATTTCCTGTGCAGTAACTTCACCTTAAGACACCTCCAACCTAGCAAATCCTGTAAACCTAAGAAATAAGAAAGCCGACAAGTAAATAATACATTGTGTTGCTCATAGCTTGTATGCACGCCATGCAAGGCGGTTGCAAAAGAACTCACATCGGCTTAGTCCTGCATATAAACAACTAATTCCAATATATTTAGAAAATATATCTAGATGGGTTTAAATGAGAAGAGTTAAGCATCCAGGGCATTGGATGGCTACTGTATCTGTAGTTAACTGTTAAATGTCAACTATTAACTGTTGTAACCACCCACTAACTCCATTCACTAAGTACAGAGGCAAGGCCCACTAACCAGTCCCCTGGGTTCCATATTCTACTGTCTCTCTGAGGAGCAAAGGTCGTAAATAGGATTAAGCTCTTGAGCTCTCTCTGGGTTAGCCATGTTAATAGCTACTCTGAATTTAAATGTAGCTTGAGCAGAAAGGAGTCAATGACAATAAGCAACTTTAAGCTTTGGACCAGGAGGGAGAAATGGAAGCAGGCCCTGAAGACCTTATTTTCCCTGATTTAAAATATCAAAAGTCCTGAATAGAAAGAAGGTGAAACACAGAAGATTGACATCTGAGCTGGAATATGCTTTCACTTTAAGTCCCAGTATCTTCTAGCCAGGCTTGGGAAGCCCAGTGGAGGAATCTAAGAGCCCCAAAGTCATGGAAACAGTAAATTCTTTCAGATAACACCCTGGCCTCGAAGCTCCCTGCTAAAAACAGAAGAGTGTGGGCCTGGTTGCAGCATAGTTGATTGTGCAGGAAATGGACTTCAGAAAGGAAAATGAAAACAACTTCATTTCACTGCCGCACCATAGGATGGCTGTGTCTGGGCGCTGCTGACAGGGGCCAGATTCCACACGCTCATTTGGGGAAGCCAGCGAAGCTCACGGAAACACTCTGCCCTGCAATTTAGCCCCAGCTGTTCAAGCTGAGGCTGCTCTTTAAAGTGAAGCAAACTGGGGAAAACGCTGAAGTTCAGCAGTTTCACTCTGTTGGGCCCAAGCTTCTACGGAGTCCCAGCCCACGGATTCCGTTCCATGGGCCAGATGCTCAGAGCCTCCCGAGCCAGTCTTACCGAGAGCTCTGTCAAAAGGCAACAAGATTGTGCATCAGGTCCAAGCCAAAATGAAGCTAGCCAGAGAGGTCATCAGGTCTTAGTCAGCCTGCTCTGCCAGCGTTGAGTCTGATCTGTGAAGAGCCTTCTGGGGGGTCCCAATGCTGACATCATCAGAATTTAAATTTAAAACCAGCTATTAAAGCAAAGTAAATCAACCACTTTTATGGTAACTGGTTGGGTGAGGTTCTTTTGGTTTTGTTTTTTCATTTTGTTTGTTTTTTTTTTACCCAGGTGTACATATTATATAGCCCTCTCCAAACACTGACTTTGTCCTTGTGACATTGCTAAGATACAAGCAAATCTAAGAATAAGTCAAGTCAGCTCTCTATGTCACCTCTGGTCTTTATTTTGGTGACATACTCCTAAATCAACCCCGAGATCATAACATTCTTCCAGCCATGAAAAGACGTTCTCATGCAGGCAGTTTTTCCTTCTGGAGATCCTTCAATGCCCTTTCGATTGCCCCTGAATCTCAGTGATGGTATATCTGCAAAGTGGCTTTATGCAAAGAATTGCCCTTCCGCCCTTCCAAGTCACTCTAGGATTGTTTATTATTGTGTTTATTCTACGTGAGTTTTGCAAAATAAATTCAGAAGTAGGTCAGTACAGTTACAGGTACATTATTTTTTAGGACATTGACAAAAAAATGGGGGGGCGGGGAGAAGAGGCACTGCGTATAGTTTCAAAAATCCTTGTCAGTGGAACTAGAGAAAAGGCTCAGTCAATAAAACACTTGCCATGAAAGCATGAAGACCTGAACTCACATCCCTAGCTTCCAGATGAGAAAGCTAAGTGCTCTCCTGTAACCCAAGCACTGAGATGGGAGACAGACAGGTAGAGATCCTTGAAGCTCACTAACAAGTTAGCCTAGCCAAACTCACAAGCTTTGAGTCCAACAAGAGAGCCTGTCTCTAAAGCGAAAAATGGAGACTGTCACCTGAAATCTCTACACAAGTGTACTGTCATGCAGGAATATCCACAACCTCACTCCTACACTAACAAATGCACACCCCATACATACAGTACCACACAAAACCATAATAAAACAAGAGAGAGAGAAATCTGGGTGAGTGTCCACCAAGTAGGCTCAATGGTTCATCAATCATTTAGCAAAAAGGAAAACGAAGCTTCTCTTTCCTCCTCAAGCCCCAGCATCCGAACGCAACCCTGCTACCCAAGCCTCTTGTGTCCACTTTCTGTCAGTAATTGAAGTGTCTGGAAGATAAAAGGAGCCTCACCATGAGATGAAGAAATAATTCCTCTAGAAACATCCATCTTGACAACAACTAAATGTGTGGCCAGTGATTGCAAACACTTAGTGAATCGCTAAGCAATGAAAGATCTAATTTTCAAGACTGCTCAGATGGGATAGGGGGGTGGCGAGGGGACTTGTCTTCCACAACGTGCAAGTCCTGGTGACTCATTTTTCTTCTTACAATTCCCAGGTGACAACGTACTCACAATGGAGGGCTAGATTAAATAAAGATTAACTCCACTGTCTGGAAAGTACTGCTTTTGTAGACATTGTAAGCAGCTATACAAGGAGTGTGAGACATAAGTAAGCCACTTAAGGCCACAGTTTAGCCCACTGGACATTATTGCCCTGACCCCAGGTGTTAGAAGTCCTCCTGAGAGACAGTAAGCCTGTGTCACATTATTTTTCCCTGGAGGCAAATATAATGTAGAGAAATTCTCTACAGCAGAAGGAATGATGTCTATTTTTGAACGGTGGGTATTCTTTGCTAAACACCCCACAAGCTCTGCCTATATCAAAATCAGATCTTCACAATTCTCCTAGGAAATACCGTCTGCATTTCTCATCGTATCTCAAATACCTCCTTTCTCCCAAATGATAGGCTTTTCTAAGTTTTATAGTAATAATCACATTTCACAATTTTATCATATAAATGTGCATTCCTGGGCACTATAGTTTAGTATTGCCTTTTTTTAAGTCTGATTTTGTTTCCTTTTCCATTATTTTATTATTTGAGACAGGTCTTTGCTATGTTGTATGTGATGACCTTGAATTTGAGACTTTCCTGCCTCTAGGTTTTCCAAGTGCTAAGATTGTACATATGTACCATAATCCCCAACCTTTCAATCCACAGGGTTTTTAGCTCCTCCCTCTTATAATGCATTTGGTTAAGGATCTTGAGCAGTTGATCTATAGATTTTTTTCGTCATCCATATGTTACAGACTGACATGATACAATTTGGTTCATTACTTTGCCCTCAGTACTAGTTACAGCCCAATCATTGGATCTAGAGGCTTGGTAAGTTTCGGTCTATCTCCTTGTAAATATTCAAACTGGTGTCTGCCAAGCATTCAAAACCACACAATATCTGAATACCTTTCTCTCTGTGTTAGCAGTTGATGATGTATTTAAGGTACCTAGACCTTGTAGTTCATTTGGAGATTATGAAATTATGAGAATTTCACTTTATCAATTATTTTCTGTTCATTAATTAAGCATCTTATTTTTCATTAGAAAGAAGCTTCTTCTCACTTATTAACTGGTTTTCAATTTTTGTAATTCATAGTGGAAATATGGGATCAATATTTGATTCCTTTGCTCTATTTACCTCCAAGGTTAAGTCTCGAGTATTTAATGAAGGTAACCAGGCTTTTGAAATACAGTCATCTCTTGTTATCCAGAGGAGGTTGTTCCAGGAATACCCTTGGATACCAAAATCCATGACTAGACAAGTTCTTTATATAAAATGTCATAGAATTTACATATAACCTATAAACAAGTTAATCCATTTCTAGGTTATTTATGATACCTAATGCAATATAAATGCTATGCAAATGGTTTTTATAATAAGTTGTTTAGAAAATTGTAACTTTAAAAACTCTTTATATATGTCATAGAGATACAATTTTTAAAATGATTTCAATCCAAAAATAGGTTGAATCTGCTGATACAAAAATCTCAGAGGTACTGAGGAACAACTGTAGAATTGAGAATTCATGCATTCACACTAAGTTTATGAGTTGGATTTATTACAGCTACAAAGTGTTTGAAGTTTAAATTATACCAATAAACTTCCTATTGAGAAAGCTCTTAAGTAAATATGACCATTATATTTTTTAAAGATAATGAGTGATTAATGAGTTTCTCACTTCACTCCAGTAGTTTCTTACAGGGTCCTGGGTAAGAGTTTCAGAATGATGATCTGGATTCATTTTATATATTTCCTGCCCCCTGGTTTCTTTTAGAGGAAACATTATTTCAACATCACTACAACCTGGGTTTTAGGTGTGCCCTTGGATGCCAGGTAGAATACTGTTTGTAGGATTCTGCTTTAAGAAGAGATTAGACATGGGCATATATTTGCCCATGTAAAATATGTCTCAAGTCCATTCAATTCTGCCCTTCTTAAAAATAGAAGAATGGAGCCGGGCGGTGGTGGCGCACGCCTTTAATCCCAGCACTTGGGAGGCAGAGGCAGGCGGATTTCTGAGTTCGAGGCCAGCCTGGTCTACAGAGTGAGTTCCAGGACAGCCAGGGCTATAAAGAGAAACCCTGTCTCGAAAAACCAAAAAAAAAAAAAAAAAAAAAAAAAATAGAAGAATGGATCTTTTATTCAATTCTTTAAATATAATATCTGTATCTTCTTTCTTCTACACAAAAGTTCTAAAGTTAGATGACATATGAACAGAAAATAATCACACAGTAACTCAATTATTTTTCCTGCAAACTACATGCCCAACTAAGAACAATGTTATTGCCATCCGTGCAACTGATAGAATTTTGAGGCTTTATTCCAATATCCTTGCCTTCGTTATATCCTCATCTTTATGCATATTATATATCTACATTTCATTATATTGTTTCAGAGATACTTTCTTCCTTTTAGCCCACATTTAAGATTTGTTTTCCAAGTAACTCCATGCTCGGTGCTCATCAAGCACCCTTATGCTCTTCTCTCTCTAGATGTCTTCACTACATGAGCTTTGTTCTCTAGTAGCCTTCCTCAGGAAAATCTGTGGACTGCACTCTATGAGCTAGGGTGTGTTGCGAATAATCTATGCCCATATGTTCACATACAATTTTCTCTAGTTCCAAAAATCTTTATGTCGTATTTTTTTCTTTGAATTCCTTAAATATATTGCTCCATTTTCTTCTGGCATCAAGAATTACCATTAAAAAGTATGATAAAAATCTAATTATTTTCCCTTATAAATAACTTCTTGTTTTATTAAGATATGCAAATGAGGGCCTTCATTTTTTTACACCAGGATTTATTGGAACATATCTTGGCATCAGTTGCTCCTGATTGTCACTCTGGACTACATGCTTCAATATGTATTTCAAAGTTCTCTGGTTTCCTGTTTCCTCAGGATTTTTTTTTTAATTTTTACTATTATGGTATTTTTTTCTGCTCTCTTAGTTTCTTCTTCAGAAATTCCAATTATACATATTCTGGCTCCTTTTTTGTTAGAGTTGTTCATTTATACACGCTGTGGAACATGTGTCAAAGAGCATATGTAGAGGTCAGAAGACAGCTTGCAGGAGGCAGTTCCCTCCTTCCACCATGTGGGTCCCAGGGATCAAACCCAGGTCATCAGGTTTGATGGCAAGCACCCTCAAGTGATGCTAACCTTGCTATCTCATCAACCTTGACACTGGATCCTTTATTCAAACCTCTTTCACAATTCACATATTTTGATCTCCAAAGCTGCTGGGTTTTCTTCTTTACCTACTCCAATATTCATTCTGTATTTATTATAGCTGACTATTTCTGATTTTTTTTGCCTGCCATTTGTACCCTCATTTTGAAATATTTCTCTTTTAAATATGATGAGGGTGTGCAGAGAGCCATTTTCTTTATATTTATACAATGGATTTTTATGTGATGAACATTTTCTTATGATGATCTTTTGAAGGGGAGGAGGCAATGGTATACACTTGTAAGCAGTTATGCAAGGGACTTTCTAAATAGACAACCCAACTTCACCCTCAGAGAATTCCCCAGCTACAGTGCTCTGTCGTCATGTATCCTTTTTGTTCATTTAACACATGTCTAGTCAATATCAGTTATGTGTGCAGCAGTGAGATTCAAATTATCAGGAAAGCTATGAGTAATTGAGAAGATTAATGCTTAGTAAAATAGACATGGCCCATGTCATTACATGAATATGGAATCTGACAGTTAAAAAACTACAATGAAGACCTAAATGGCAATCTACTTCTATGGGTCTCAACATTTTTCCTCTATAATATGGATGAGAGACAGAAGAGTAGTGACTAAGTGGAGGTCCCCGTTCAATCCTGAAATCAGATTTCCTTAAGGTAAGGCTTCAAACTCTCCTCTATATGACCCTGATACAGCACGCACCCTTCCACTATCCCTGAACCAGGAGGTGACTCCTATTAACAATCATTGGTCTAGCTCGAGCACTAAAGGATCATTAAACCTAGAGTTATATTAAGAAGCCCATTAAAGGTGTAATAAGAATTAAACACATTTGCATTTCCCTATTTTAATTATTTAGTATCATCTACCTTATAGACAATAATTAATATGTTCTGATAGCAAAAAGCTAAAATGTCAGGATTACTGGTGTCTCCTCAGTTATCTACATGTCAAACAAATGCAGGTTCATTGGCTGGGATGGCTCAGCTTGGCCACCTATAAACTAAGGAAGTAGTCACCTGCAACAAACTACGAAGGAACAGAAAGAGAGACAAGGGAGGGAGAGAGGGGTAAATTCCAATAAATCTGGGTTAATGACAGGGCTGTTATCAGATGCTCTTATCAACTCAAGGAATAGTTCTGCCTGTAATTTTTTTGTTATTTATTTACATTTCAAATGTCCTCTTTCCTGGTCTCCCCTACAAAACCCCTCCATCCCATTTCCCCATTCCCTTTGTCTCTATGAGGGTGCTCCTCCACTCACCCTCTCCCACTCTGGCATAAAGACTCCACAGGACCAAGGGCCTCCCTCCCATTGATGCCAGATAAGGCCACCCTCTGCTACATATGTAGCAGGAGCCACGGACTGATCCATGTATACTCTTTGGTTGGTGGTTTAGTTTCTGGGAGCTCTGAAGGTAGATTTAACAACAGAAGATTTATTAGGTTTTTTTTTTCTTAACAGAAACTATTGCTATTGTGACATGCTCCATACCTAATAAGGGAAAAGTAACTAATGCATGTAATGTTACTTATGTGTTTCAGATCTGAGGAAATTTAATGTGAAGTACCACTAAAAATGAACAAAAGAGCAGTACAGCAATGATTCTCAAAACTGAAATATCATGTGTTAATGAGTCAACCTGAAACATAAATATGAATGGGAGATCAAACTAATTGAAGGCAAGCTAAGATTGGAGTCATTTTGGATAGAGAAAAATAAATTTGGTCTAAATTTTAAAAAAAGATTCAAGTTACCAAGACAGAGTCAAAGGTCATGTTTTATTTTAGGAGCACTAAAATGCATTGAAACCTGAAACAATTGGAATGAATTGGGAAAAATAAGGATGCACCTGAGGGAAGACGGCAGGCTGAGAAGAGAAATAATCAGGATTTATTCCTACAAATTTCCACATTCGCTGACATGGCTATCCCTGGCAGGAGAGTCAGGTGTTTGGAAAGGAGCATGTTTGGAAAACTAATGAGAAATTAAGGAAAGGACATGTGGACAGATTTCACAGAAGTGCTGGGGTTGTGAAGATGCATGTGTCACCATATAAATAAATGCTCACTATAAGGTACTGCCAAAGGCAGGAGGCATTGTAAGAGGGCTGTGAACTTCCTTAAAGCACATACGGAACAGGAGAAGGGATTAACTTTTTTCAGAATGAGAAATACATAAATATTTTCAGATTTTTTCAAAACAGTGACTTTGCACACACATACATACACACACACACAAAGAGAGAGAGAGAGAGAGAGAGAGAGAGAGAGAGAGAGAGAGAGAGAGA
>NW_021620899.1:1541330-1543322 GCF_004785775.1 Grammomys surdaster | reverse complement strand
AGAGAGAGAGAGAGAGAGAGAGAGAGAGAGAGAGAGAGAGAGAGAGAAGGCAACCTGTAGGAGAGCTTAGTCAAGTTACTTTCAAGAAGTGACAACCCTGTCAATAAGTCACCCTATACATACTTATTGCCCCAACAGCCAATAAACAAAAATAATCTTATAGTCAATCATGGGGACACTGAGGACACCGGGGACATTGAAAAGGAATATAAGACCTGGATGTGGAATGTAATTTTTTTTAAAAAAAGCTAGAGATCAATGCCATAGAACATGAATGCTGGCAGAGTCCTCATTCCAAATGTGACTGTGATTGTGCTTCAACCGACAGTTTAGCAATCCTTAGCAACTTACATATGCTATTCCTTAGTAGCTGTATATGTGATACTGGATCTTCTTCTTGCAGTGGAAGAGGGAGGGATGAGTGAAGAGATAAAGGGACCAAAAGAAGTCACAAAAGGGGGACCAAAAAGTAGTATAGTATAAAGAAACTATCGACCAAGGAAGAAATGTTTTGGTTTAACCACCCGATCTTAGCACTTACCCACCCTAGGAGACAGAGGGCAAGAACTGTGAAGACATTTACATCAAAGAATTCATAGAGGACACCTTTGTGTGACAGTTGGTTTTCAGCTTAGCAACTTTCATTTCTTATAAAAATTCACCAATCTATGGGTTTCTTTAATTGTGGTTCACAATCAGATGTGTACTTATATGCCAACATCAAATCTTCCAGAATGCTCTGTTAAGTTTGCAACAGAGCCTCCTGGCACAGTTCTGTGGTTTGGTTGTAGAACAGAAGGATTCCAGTTATAGAACAATAATAAGGTGCAACAAGACTTCCAGGGAGGCCAGGCAGTAAGCTTTCAGTGGAGCTTGTAGGAAGCCAAGGTAAAACTGGGAATCAGACTTCACATGGTTTAAACAACTAGACTTTAAAGATCATCAAGGCAGGAGTCTTATGAGGTAAAACTTAAGCAAAGAGAATAGCACTGTGGTAAAACCATACCTCATGCTCCACCCCCAAACCAGAATGATCTCCCAAGGAGGGAGGATGCCAGAGCGAAGCTTGCCATCTGCTTCCCTGCCCTCATTACTGTTTCCATTCTCACACACTGGCTTGGCCATGTACAGCCTGCAAGAAGGAACATTGCAGAAATGGGCAGTATGGCCACAGTTTAATAATGTATTTACCCAGAAATCCAGCTGCAAGGGAAGAGGGAAACAGCTAAAAGATAGATAATATACCAAAAGCAGAAAGACAGATCTGAAAAGGAAGTTGGATGAAAAAGGGGGAAAGGCAGGCTTAGATGAAGCAGACTAGAAGGAAAGTGTAAATGACTAGAGCTGGTGTGGTGGTTCAGAAGGGAACGGGCCCCCATGGGCTCATATATTTGAGTGTTTCCTCCTAGATTGGTGGAAATGTTTAAGAAGGATTAGGAAATATGACCCTGTTGGAGGTGTATCACTAGGGGTGAGCTCTGAGGTTTCAAAAGCCCATGCCATTCCCAGTTAGCTAGGGCTCCCCTTGCTCTCTATGTATGTCTATGTTTCTCTCTCTCTCTCTCTCTCTCTCTCTCTCTCTCTCTCTCTGTGTGTGTGTGTGTGTGTGTATGTGTGTGTTTGTGTCTATCTCTGTCTTTCTCTGTCTCTCTGTCTCTCTCTCTGTGTCTCTCTCTGTCTCTCTCTCTGTGTATGTGTGTGTGTATGTGTTTGTGTCTATCTCTGTCTTTCTCTGTCTCTCTATCTCTCTCTCTCTCTCTGTGTCTCTCTCTGTCTCTCTCTGTCTCTCTCTCTCTCTCTCTCTCTCTGTGTGTGTGTGTGTGTATGTGTTTGTGTCTATCTCTGTCTTTCTCTGTCTCTCTGTCTCTCTCTCTGTCTCTCTCTCTGTGTCTCTCTCTGTCTCTGTCTCTCTCTGTCTCTCTCTCTCTCTCTCTCTCTCTCTCTCTCTCTCTGTGTGTGTGTGTGTGTGTGTGTGTGTGTGTGTGTGTATGT
>NW_021620899.1:1517549-1540930 GCF_004785775.1 Grammomys surdaster | reverse complement strand
TGTGTGTGTGTGTGTGTGTGTGTGTGTGTATGTGTTTGGGTCTATCTCTGTCTTTCTCTGTCTCTCTGTCTCTCTCTCTGTCTCTCTCTCTGTCTCTCTCTCTGTGTCTCTCTCTGTCTCTCTGTCTCTCTCTCTCTCTCTCTCTCTCTCTCTCTCTCTCTCTCTCTCTCTCTCTCACTTTCATCTCTCACTTGTGGGTCATATGTAAACTCCCATCTACTGCTCTACCTCCACGTCTGACTGCATGTTGCCATATTCCAAGCCATGACCATGGCCCTCCCCCACTGAAACTGTTAGAAAGCCTCTAAATTAAATCCATTTTTAATATGTTGCCTTGTTCATAGAGCTTTGTCACTGTAATAAAAAAATAACTAAAACAGCTAGTTTAAGTAGATTAAGTCAAACCCTGTGAGCCACTATACAACTATGCAAATTACATTTTCTAACACTTGTAATAATCTGGGGAAGCTGGAGATATCTTCACAGTACAATGGACAATCCTAAAAGTTCACAAAACAGTTTACAGTATACATACCATCTTTTGTAGCTGAGTTTAAACCTTCAAGAGTTTGTATACTTTTATATACATGAAGAAGAGAGGTAACTGTAAGATAAAACCAAGAAGACAATAAGGTGCCCGCTACGCTAGCATGAGTTTATTTTCCAAAGAGCTGTGGGAGAGTTTCTTCTTTTTCTTTTCTCTATATACCCCAATTGTGATGCAAGGGGTGTGTGTGTGTGTGTGTGTGTGTGTGTGTGTGTGTGTATCCAGGAGAAAGCTTTGCTTTGCTTTTCTGTGTCCTTTAGCACCCCACGGACCAGCTGAAAACTTGACATGAGAACTGCTCACCTCAGTTCTAAAGTTTAAAAAGAGTAACACGAGCAACAACTAGAAGACCATCTTTTCGTACTTGATTCTCATTTCCATCCAAATACTCTCACAATCCCAGTCACAAGGATGAAAATAAATGAAGCAGGGCTTCAGACTTGACAAAGCAATAGTGAAAATTCAAAAGTTTGGTGTCACTGCTAATTGGCTATCAATCATTAGAAACCTGGCTTTTTTATTCTGTGTAGTCACAGAGAGGCCTTTAAAGATTGACTCATGAGCTGCCCACTCATTGATGTTCTAGGTATTCATCAAACTCTTTAGTAATTTAATGTAAGCTCCACATACCTGCGACAGCTCAAGTGGAAAATTAAATCAGAGTAGCCTATAAAGAGGAAATAACATCCTACCCACAATGAAAATGTGTGTCCTTTGGGGCTTGATTCATATAGATTTGTCATATTGGACCAGAAGTTAAATGGAAGGTCTGTCATCACTGGAGGTTGGCGGCCCACTTGGTTTTAGGTTTAGTGTCCACTTCCAGTCACTGCTGAGCCCTCAAAATCACTTAAGAATGTGATAGCTGGGAAATGAGCTTGCACATATAGAAAGCACAGCATAAGAAAGCACACGGGTTAAAATAGAACTAAAGTCAGGCAGAGGAAGTTAAGGTGTTTGGCCCAGATGCAATAATAAGTACAATAACAAGCAATCTGGATAAATCCATTAAGACGGTAATTATTTAAGTGGATTTTTAGCTAAGCCTACCCACTCCCATTCCAGTTTGAGAAAGCAGGTGGGTGTAAAAGGACACTAGCAATGTCATCTGACTGTCATCCTGTCAACCGTGCAGACAAATGGTCACCACGAGAAAATCAATAGCAGTAGGAAAAAGACTTTCTTGTACATTTCTGATGGATAGCACAGCCTGGGTGTAGTACAGTGGAGCAACTAACTTGGATGATGCAACCCACTGCTGTCCATGGTTTTCAAGCCTTGGTGGAGAGAGCTGCACTGCAGAAGCATTTAAAGTTCTAAACACTTGATAGCCATCACTTCTTTTCACTGAAAGCTCAATCGACAGGTTCTCTGGTGACAGGGGAGAAGATACCAAAACAGAACAAACAAGCAAGCCCACCTAAAACAAAATGAAGAAAACAAAATCCCCCCAAACAAACAAACAAAGGAACAAAAGCAAACAAACAATTTCCCTGAAATTCTGGTTATGGATATTCTAAGAAAGAAGCAGAAGGATCATCAAATACACCACATCTAAACACCTTGGCTGAAAAAGTAGCTCTTAGCCAAGTCTTTCCCTAGAACACATAACGCTAATAGAAAGCTCCCTTTACATGCAATGTACATGGAGATATTCCAGTGAGGCAGGGAACTGGTTCTGTTTCCTGTTACTGACACACGGAAGCCCAAACACTGGAGTATTTGTGGCTTTGTCAAATTTCCAAAGTTTTCTAAGTCTTTGGGAAACCCACTGCTAAGTGAAATTCTTTCCTTCAGTGGATTCCTCTTTAGGAGTTTTTTTGCCTCCAGGAAGTAAGATGGACACTTATGGTTAAGGAGTGATGCATTGAACACCAAAATTTTACTTTATAAAAAAGGGGTGAGAAAAACAGTGTTCAGTGAACAGCTTCCCTGCTTTGGCCTGGGAAATTGTTTGGTTTTGTTCCTTTGTTTGTTTGTTTGTTTGTTTGTTTGTTTGTGGGAATTTTGTTTTCTTCATTTTGTTTTAGGTGGGCTTGCTTGTTTGTTTTGTTTTGGTATCGTCTCCCCTGTCACCAGAGCATTCTGATAGATGATGTGCTATCCTACCTAAGTTTCTCTCCGTCAGGTCCTTGAACAGAAGCAGTAAGCATGACTTCCAGATGGGAAATCTCTGATATCACTAGAGGTAAGACATCAGGCAGCCCAGGGACAGAGTTTGGAACCACAAGGGCAGGCACAGTCTAACATCAACTCTGATTCAGGGTGACTTTGGACAAACAAGCTAACCCCACTGTAGTTAAGCCCTTCATTTGTAATATGCCAACGATATTTTCTTTCTTACTGGGCAGACAGGGAATCAAATAAAATCATGAATATAAAAGTACTTTGAAAAATGTTCACTCATAAAAATCACAGAATTTTAGAAGGACCTGAGGGACCACTTAGTGCAATCCCTTATCATACAGATGAGGAAACAGTCCCCAAGCGCTTAAATGACTTGAACAAAGTCAAACAGAAACAGAGCTGTTGTGTGAGTCAAAGTACGATGATCACAAATTGATGAACCTCCTGTGTACATGCAAATGCCTTGTCTTTCTTACCACAAAAAGAAAATCTATTTTCTATAGAAATGAAAAGGAGCTGGTCTGAAATACATAAGACACTGTCCTCATAGGCTTAGACATGATAAAATAATATTTTTTGTTTTTATGGCCATATTGTAGGGGCTAAGTAAGTAAAGAAGTAAATTAATTAATTAATGACTAAGAATTACCTTCCATGCACCTGTGAGGAAATATATTCATGTTAACATAATGTTAAATAAACATTTGTCTTTAGATTATAGGCCACATACTGCTTACAGCCTCCTCTTGGAATAAAAAGAATTTAAAATGCCATTCTTTATAGTCTAACGAAGTAGTATCTGTCATACATATTTATAATGAGAAATGTGAAAGAGTAATAGGGCATTTAGCTTCATGAGAAAAGGAAAACTTGCACAAATAAATTGATCTAGTCTCCAGGGAACAAAATACACACACTGACAGTATATAAATATAGATGTGTATTGATATATAAATGTATCAATATATGTGTGTGCATGTATACATGTGAGATTTTATATATATATATATATATATATATGTGTGTGTGTGTGTGTGTGTGTGTGTGTGTGTGATAGGGAGAGACAGAGCAGGTTCAAGCATAAAAGAGTTGAAACATTGATTAGTGGTTTCTCTGTTTAGTTAAAGGCTGTGGACAAATTATTCTCCTTTTTCCATGACAAGTTAAGATTTTTCTGTACTAAAAAATAAAATAAAATAAGAAACTGTCCTCTGTCCTATCCACCATGTTCACCATGTATTCACACTGTCATTGGGTCCACAGTTGCTGTCCTGAACAGCAAAATTGAGAGTTTGTGATGTTTAAATGCTCATCCTTCTGCACTCTCTTTCCCTCCACCCATCTTCTGAAGTAAAGTGCAGTTTCATGGGGACACATATTTTATGTTAATAATAGTTCTGTGACCCAGAATTTTCACTGCTTGTGAGTCCTTCCCCGTCAGCATAAGGATCAATTCCACTTTAAATCTCTTTTTGTCTGTAGCCTAATCTCTCCCATGAAGAGCGTGATTCAAATGTGGCCACATAGTACCACTTACTCTCTTTAATTCTGAAAAGCTAAAGTTGGAAATTCCACACAAATCGTTCAGATTCAGGCCTGCGGAAATCGCTCTAATTTTCAGATACAATCCTACTAGAAAACCCAACCCCATTCCCTCTATCTTCCCTCTACCCAGCCATGCGAAGGAAACCTGATAGGTTCTAAGTTATTCTCCTATTCTTATCTGTACCCTAACCTCCAAAGAAATTTGTAAAAACCTTGAACTGGAGAATTTTGTAAGATCGTATCCTCCTGTCCAGGCCAACCATCCTGCTATTTCCTCCCGTTTTTATAAGAAAGGTCAATTTTCATCAACCACGGGCAGACCCAGTAGAGAGGAGCAGAGTTCACAATTGCCATCTCTGAAAGCATTCCACAAAAATAGCACCTTTTCAGCAAGGTTTTTACGATAATTGGTTGGCAGGACATTTGAAAGAACATGACAAAGAGCCATTATAAAAATCTTTATGAAGATAAGGCTGGCAGGATGCATGAGCGGGGTTCTGAAAGGTGGGTGCTTGCTTTGTGCTCCCACCTGCCCCATCTTCCTGTGCAAATCTGAGAATTCCTCACTGGCCCAGCTAGGCACCAGGTCTCTCCCTTCCTCAACTCTGTGTCTGTACCTGCTCTGCACTTTTCTCTAAAACTGGCAGCTGACAGTAAACTATTTAAAGTTCAAAAATAGGATTAAAGTAAAATATGAATTCCTAAGAATTATAAAAATGAGCTATGAAGTAAAATGCTTGTGTGTGTGTGTGTGTGTGTGTGTAAATGATTTCCAAATTCGGGATTTCTGAATTTGATATATAACAATATGTCCATATAACAAAAAGTTTAAGTATTTAAATTGTTCATATTCTTGGGTTACCATTCAAAAATTGATGTCATTTATATGTGTATTCAACCATCATAGTGGTTAATGTAGGTCTCGCCATGATTCCTCTGGCAACAAAAGTACAGCATAAATAACAAATAGACTGTATACCACATGCCTGGAATACTGAGCCAAGGTGAACCTAGATACTTTAACTAAACACATCCCAATCACGTTCTTCATTCATTAACCTGACCACATGTCAGCCACAATCCTATAATATAAACTCTATAGACAAGGCACAAAAGCACACTGTCTAAAACACTGAACACACAATAGAGTAAAAAGCCATGCAGTAGACTGAGAGAATGCCCCAACTTGAATATCAGCTCCTCTTCAACTTCTGCAAACGTATCTGCTTCCATATATTAATAAGAGAAACTCAGGGTAACTTCTTAACCTTACTTGGCTACTTGTTTGGTGTTTGTATGACATTTAATGTTCTATCTAAGTTCTAGATTTGAATTTATACAATATACTACATATTCTGGAAGGTTTATAGTCAATTATATATTTATAACCCCTTTTGCATAAATGACTTTATCTAAATAATCTTGGTGGATACATATTAAAATGTGGTACATAACATGTTCTTTATTTTTTTCCTGCTTAATTTAAATGGAGTATAGATGGATCACTCTTACTCTTTCGTTATTTTTGTGCAATTTATTTTACCACTAAATGCTCAATAAACTTTATTAATTAACTGCATATGAATTACAGGCATCCCAGCAGAAAGTAATCAATAATACTGATAGTGTGAGATGCTCTGAAAAACTTGAAATTAGCCTCTAAATAAACAGCAAATGTTGAGTAATAAATTTTCAAAGGAAAATAGGGCAAACACCCAGTAACTCCTATCTTCAAAGAAAATGCCTATTTATTTTCAACCGAACAGTTGTAAATTGAGTGTTTGCTACCGTTTTACTGATCACCAACATTAACCAACTGGTCCTCATCACAATCTAATTCCTCTAAGCCTCCAGGAGGTTTTGATAAGACCTAAAGACAATGGGTCAACAATTCAACCTTTTAATAAATAGGCTAAAATATCTTCACAAAAGTTTATGCCAGCCTCTTACATTGCTTCTCAATATATATAAAATCTTCTGTCTTCAGCTCCAGTTTTATAAAATTAATAACATAAAGAGTTCAGATGGAAGAAAGTCTGTAGGAAGATTAGAAAAACTCAGGAAATTAGTGTCCTAAGGGGAGCCATTACAGAGGCCTAAATTGAGAATATCTCAGAACAGACAGGAAGTGTCTGTAAATTATATGCCGACTATATCCAGATATGCATGATCTGGCCGTAGGGAGAGTTCTGAAAGAGCCCTCATCACCTGATGCTTCCGTGGTTTCTCATTTCACAGTATTTAGCTACTAATATCCTTTAACAGACGTGTAAAATACAGTGACCTTTTAAACCAGATTTTAGTTAAAGCCTGGCATACTTTAAGTACCATTATTAGGAAAATCCAAGAGAATCAATGTAGCCCCAGACATCCATATTGGAAAAAATTTGCTCTAAGAGTGGTATAATTTTTCAGGAGCTATACTTCAATAATATTAAAGTTTTGAAATAAAATTCAGTCAACACTAAATACCAAGAAGTATGCAAAGTGCTTTACATTTTTTTCTCTCATTTGTATTAATCATCGTTGTAGTAATCATTCTCAAAACAGCCCAGGAGCTGGGGAAAGCTATACCTTGATTAGGAACACAGACACTAACAGTGCTTAGAAAAAGATTAGCACAGTGGTGCCAGGTGTGATAGTTAGCACTGAAGGCCATGCTCTCATCAGGTCTGATAAATCCAGACCCTATGCCACTCTTCCTCACCAGCTCCTAAACTGGGAGCCAAGGGAAGCAAACCAAATAGAGAAGGAGGAAATTGACTATATGTTGTATGTCCTTAGCTGTCTCTAAGACCAAGAACTTCCTACCCTTCTTCTTTATGGGTAATGTGGGTGATAGTGGGAGAAATCAGATAAAGGGATTGTCCCTACCTTGACATCCTCAACAATATATCAAAGAAACTAGGAATATGCAAATTCTTACTACCCCTCGAATCCTTATCTAATTGTGAAGCTAAAGAAAAAAAACACATGAATAGAACAGAAATCCAGCAAATGTTGCCATTACCTTTATTCCCTCAGTCACAGATGTCTACATTTTATTTTTCTGTTCATAAAATTCATAATTAAAATTGCAAAGAGCAGCCTAATCTGTCTCCTCTTTTTAGTGTCTCCATACATCACTGCTTCTGCTGACCTAATAAAAAGAACTCATCTTCCCCATATCAATTGATATACCAAGCCACTGATTAGTGAGTGTCCATTTTGTATATGGATTAGGAACGCATTTAATATATCAACTCTATTAGCTGCTTAATGCCATTTTCAAGATTATAAAGCATATTCAAAAGCCCATTCTACCAACTTCCTGACAATGCCACAGTCCAGGTCTTGATTTCCTCCAACTCATTAATTCTTTTGTGTTTTTAAAATACTTTTAAAGGCACTCAGGAAAGTCAGAGAGAGTTATGAAAGGCCAAGAGCTCAAAAATCCTCTTTCCACTACTTCAGGTTTTTCACAGGACATTTCATTACAAATGGCACAAGTGAACTGAAGCAACTCACACAAAAAGCCTAAAATTCCCCCCACAACATATTATAGACAATCCATTGTAAATGCCTTGTCCAGGGGATTCAAGACTTTAGAATATGGAGTAGGGGAGCTTCTTCCAGGCTCAGCCTCCAGTTTTCTTAATAGCTTCCCAAGGATGCTGTAAACCCCCTGAGAGTCACATTGTATGACATGAAGCCAGCTATTGCTAAGTGAAGTCTGGGGAATAATTAGAAAGAAGGCATTTTGACTTTTAAATATTCTACCGTCTTTAAGTGGTTTAAATAATTTCTCCATGTTAGTGCCACCAGGGAGAGCAGGGTGTCAGCAGAAGAATGGATGTTGTTGCTAACAGCCAACAGCTGGGAAGGGACTGTGACAATACCCCCTGTTTTGCAATACTTTCCTGGTATCTAGTGTTGTACTGTCTCAGGCATCTAGCAGCATAACAAGGGAAATGAGAGCTCATCTATCTGCTTGTCAAGAGCTCAGCAGGCATCCCCTGTATAAGCACCCCTGCTCGACCCAGGCTGAGTTGGATCATGACCTAATAGGAAGCCTTTCAGGAGTCAGAGACCTTTTATAGTAATTAATCCTCCAGGAGACACAATCCCCAATGTCACCTATGTATAAAGGAACAAGTGGGGAGTTCTGCCATCCTAAACCTTGGCCAAAATCATGCTAAAAAAAGGGAAGGCTATAGCAAAATTTCCAAAGAAAATTTTCTTCCTGCAATGATGCACAATCATCCTCTGGACAGTTTAGTTGACTTTTAACTCAGTGATTTTCATCAAATGAAGACTTCCTCCTGCAATGGAAAGCTTTCTGATTTAGGGTAGCCTTTTCATGATGTATCTTTTGCTGTTGTCCTTTCTGTCAGAAATGTCATTGTTCAGATTGCGAGCTCTACAATTCCCACCTCCCTCAGTTCCGATATCAGCATGTTGTTATCCATGTCTTCTTCTCTTCCACCTGGTCTGTCTTATGCTACCAGATTAGTTCATTAAAGTACACTCTGATCATTTAACTCTTAGACACACACACACAAATCCAATGACTAGCTAGAAAGCCAACCTTAGCTCATGTAAACCCCTGTCTACATATGGCCCCAGCCCAAGGCAAAGAACATTTGCTGTATGAATTTGCAGGAGAGTAAATGACTTTCAGGTTAGCTGCCAAGGGTAAGAAAAGAAAACCACGGGTATCCCATTTCTACTATGTACTTCTTACTCCATTAAACTCTCCGACAAGCAGAAAATTAAAGCTAAAGTCACTCAAAATAAAGCACACATGACAGAAAAATTAGCTACTGTTTTTCATCGTTGCAAGTGCCAATGATCAAAAAGCTGCAGAGGGTATAAGAAATGGCCTGCTCAGTATGGGAAAACACCTATGAGTCATTGGCAGGGAGGCCCTGGAGGTCTCCAAAGCAACAAAGACTATTGCCATCACCCTTGGTTCCATAACTACATGCTAATAGCCTGTTGCTGAAGACAATACATATTTTAGTTGTAGGAAATAGATCTCTGATTAGGAAACTCCATCCCTATATATAGCTCTCATAGCACCCGAAGGTGATATTCAGAGTGCTGAGGGCAGAGGACACTAATGATCATGCTCTATGTTACACTCTACATGCTACAACACTAACCTCACCTGCCAGGCAAGATATGTCCTACTAGTACAATGTGGCTTGACTATTATCAGGTTGTTTCTAATTGTATTTGAGGTCTGTTCAACAGGCGGAAATGTCATACCTGGTATTGTAACCTTGGTCTAAATCCCATGGCTGGGAAGGTCATAGGCCTTAGGGTAGAACCTATATTGTCATTTAGCTAAATGATCATGTTCTCAAATTCCCTTCTAGCTATTTATGTTTATTCCAACTGGCCTGAGAAGCCTTCAACCTTATGTCAGAGATGTTTCTTTTTACAGTAAGCTGTAGTCAATGCAATAATGCACAGCTGATCAAAGTGCTGAGAAGACATTGAATGCTTAGCCCTAAATTGGACATATTTATCAATACCTCACCCCTACCAAAGCTCAGGGAACATCGTGCAAAAGGAGACCAAAACATCCAGAGGAAGGGAAAATGTTCTGTTAACTGCTGCCTTCTAGGCATAGCATGGTTGTCAATCTTGTGAACATAAAGCAGTGGATACCTGCATAAGACCTGCACAAGAACAAGCCAGTAAAAATTCCTACATAGATAGAATAGAGGATCTCCACCCCCAGGCTCCAGGAGGAAAAGCAAACAACAAATGTTAGAATAGGCAAGTACTAGGAATGTACACCGGTGGAGTTGGGAAAGTTAGAAAGGAGAAATACAGGGTGTATATGATATTTCATTGTGTACATGTATGAGAGTCTCAAATAAATAAAAAATGACCTTCTCATTGATTTGTGGTATAAATATAAGATCAGATATAATTTTTAATAAATGATACATAGCTCATGAATATGTATATGTATTATATGAGTCTGTAGGATTTTTTAAGAGAGCAAAACAGAAAATTGAGAAGAATTGAATAGTAACACCTTCTGTTTCACATCCAAGATAACGTGGTCACAGCCTAAGCCTTCACTCCTCCATTCTTTTCATTCACATTTTTGTGTGACCCACTTCTTTAGATCCTTACAGTAGTTAAAGTTACTCTTTCTCAAGTAGTTAAAGAATAGAAAGAAAAAAGATGACAGCTGAAAATGGGATCTCCCAGGCCACCCCAACTCTCTCTCTCTCTCTCTCTCTCTCTCTCTCACACACACACACACACACACACACACACACATCAGGTCATGTGACAAGAAGATGGAAATCTGGAACCTGACTATTTCAAGGGCAAGTGGGTGGCCTTCCCTTTTCCAATGTCCTCCACAGCCACCCTGTTCTTGATGTACTTTCTAGTGTTCTGAGCAAACTCTACCTATCACATTTTGAGCAAATCTAGTACTCTATCATCAGTGTAAGTCATCTCTTTTTAGTACCTAATCCATAATCATCCTAGATACAAGAGCTAAATAAAAGAAAATCAAAGATATAGAAGTGTAATGAGTCGATATATGTGCCAAAGGATAGCTTAGTCCCCTTAAAGCCTTGAGAGATGGTTACTAATTCACCTAATTCACAGAAAATTAAAGATCCTTCCCTATTCCTAAGTAATTCTACCAGTGATAGGCAGCTAATAATTGGAAGGGCTGAGATGTAAACTCAATTATGTCTGCATCTGCTATAAGGCTGGTTTTATTTTACTTTTTGTTTCCCTTCATTCCAGAAGACAAAAAGTCTAAAGTAAAAGATCCATTCAAAGTAGTGTTGACTTATTTCTCCTACCTTGCTAGTCATCTGGAGAGACCAGCATGAGAGGTCTAACGGTTAACAAAAGATCTTTTGGGCTCTAAACCTTCCTGTTGCTTATATCCTATAACTAATGAGATAGACATGATTCAGGAAATTCTAAATAAAGTCTTTGGCAAAAGAGAATCAATTTTGATCACAAGGTTTAATACCTAAATTTATATAGTGTTGGCGAATTTGTATTTCATTATCTTGTAGTGAAATCTAGCATAAAGCAATAGAAATGCTATAATCTATAGAAATAGATAGACATGGAAAGATAAGAAAAGTGCCTCTTTCTTCATATTTCTTTGGAAGTTTGAGGTCATGGGGGAGAAGGAGTAAGAGCAAGAGGGCATAAGGGGTTTGGATAACATATCAGGAAGGGATGGAGAAATGATTTAATTATGTCATAAACTCAAAATGTAAAAATTTAAAATTTTCAATTATAAAATGTAGTCCGGGATAAAATGATGAAATGACTTTCTTAGTATTAGTGAATTCAATGTTTACTAAGATCCTTTATAAACAAAGATGCTTTTGTTTTTCTCATCTGAACCCAACTAACAGAAGGACTTGATATGAGTACAAGAAATGTCACACACTGAACCATGTGACCGAAAGTTACACACATATTCACAGGTCATCTCTGCATAGCTCGCTCTAGTTAAGCACTTACTTTTCAAGCACTTTATAGCTGCTCTCTTTCACAAGGGACAGTCTGTAGATTTCATTCGTGAATCCATTCATACAACATGTGTTGATTACAAATCTGGCCATCCATTGTTTTCTGTATGCCCGTAACAACCACACAGACTTCCTCATTGGAGCTGATAATCCCTGTCATCATTCCTTCTGCCTCTGCTTCTGCTCAATTTCTGCTTCTGCCTCTACAGACTTAATTTCTTTCAGTATACGAAAACCCTAGTGGTCAAGTTTAATAGACCGAAAACAAAACTGAAGTTATTAACAGGAAAAATCAGTGCATGCATTTGCATTGATGTTTCTAGAAGAAAACGGCAGGACAGAGCACAATTACACATTTTTTTTTCCCAAATTAAACTGAAAACACAGTTCAACGTTTCAAAACTCTGGCACTCAGAGTTGTTTTCTCTGTTGATGAAACTGTAATTATACTATTGGGCAATTTAATTAATTTTGTGTTTTATTACAGAAGTTCATGATTCTGCCTAAACAGAGTTAAATTAATGGAATATAAATCAGTTTGTCACGTCTCCAGGAAATTTTGTAAATGGTGTTTGCCTTTAATTTATAAAATCTAGAAAAGCCTCCATGTGATAAATTAATCACCCTTCTCTCAAATCTCTTCATCTAGAAGTAGGGGAAGATGCATAATGGTACATACTCATTAACCACTTTGTCTGCAAAACACTAAAGTTCTTAGATAAGCTTTAATTTATTAATTTATTAGACCACAGAGACATCACAAAATGTTTATTACACTCTTTGATTTTGAAAAAACTCAGAAAAGAATCATGAACTAAATAGTGTATGAAATCTACGATATGGTAGAGGGATTATTTTATATTATTATGAATTTATAAAGACAACAGTCAACTTGTAGATTCAGTTTTTTAAAAGGAATATGCCACTACAAAAAAGAATATGCCTTTATTTCATCTTAATCTTACCCACAAATTCCATTTCCAGTTTTTGCTGTCATATAAAGTTGTTCTTCTTTTAAAGATTATTTAGCCTGCTAAATTTTCTGTTTTATTTGTAAGCCCTACCCAAATCACTATAGCAAATCTCTCTTCTTTCTCTCTCTGTATTTGTGTCTGTCTGTGTCTTTCCATCTCCCCACACTCTTCTGCCTCTCTGTCTTTCTCTCCCTCTCTCATTCCTTCACTAATTATGGGCTATTCTTTCAACAATGCTATTGAATATTAAGCACGTTATACCATGTTATAGACTAGCTGATTTTCGATCTTTCCTGTATAGCTAGCTATATAATCATGAACTGATCATTATTTTGTCATTTCTTGAAGAACTTTCCTAAGGAAAATATGAGAGGCTAGTCCTAAAGCATCCTTGTTCACCATTTAACATCAGCTTGGCTTGTGTATTATATAGGAAAGGGGCAAACTGGATGCAATCTCTTCAGTCCTCAATTGTATTAGCGTCACTATTTTATTTTCTGTAAGCCAGAAGATTTTCATAATTTTTAGGATAGTCTAATTCTGGAGCTAGAAAGACTCCTCAGCAGTCAAGAACAGATAGTCCTCCTGATGATGACCTGACTTTGCATTCCAGCACCAAGATCAAGCGGCTCACATCCACTTGTAATTCTAGTTCCAGTGGATTTAAAACCCTCTTCTGGCCTCCATAGGCACTGCATTCGTGGGCACAAAAACACACACAGAAGTACACAAATACATATAAGTAAACGTAAAACCATAAAAGGCATGATAATTTGAAATAAACAAGTCCAAATAATCAAATAAGAAAAGGAGTTAAGCCAAGCAGTGGTGGTGCATGCCTTTGATCCCAGTATTGGGATGCAGAGGTGAGTGTATCTCTGAATTGAGGGCTATCCTGGACTACTGTGTGAGTTACAGGACAACCAGGGCTACATGAAGAAACCGTGCCTCAAAAAAACAAAAGACAAGAAGGATGAGGGGAAGAAAGGGAGTTAAACAAATACATTTCTTCAACATTAGGTTGTATGACATTAAGTCTAACAACCTGACTAATCTATTTAACACCATTTAAGAAATGAATCACCAGTTTAGGTGATCTTTTGCTTTTAAAGGAATCAGTCAGGATATTGTCTTATTTTTATAGAGCTGGAAAAAAGTCTTTAATTAATTAATTGGCAACAAAAATGGCAGAGATGTCTGCCTTTGTCTGACAGAAATGTATACACAGAGGAAATGGAGATAATAATATGTATCTAACTTTTGCCATTACCCTGAGAAGCCAGAAATGGATAAGAACATAGTCTTTGTGGCAGTCACTGAGAGCTCCCTCTGAGGAGAATTCTGGGATGATACACTTATGAGCAAGGAAGAGAACGCCAAGAGCTATGGGACCAAATGGACCAACAAAATGGGCATACCTGCCTTCTGAGGCTTCTTTCAAGTATTCTTGAAAAAAAAAAAAACCTAAGGAAGAATTAGGGCAATGAAAAGCATCTTTCCAGTGGGAGAAAAATATGATGTGTGACTAAGTCTCAGTTTTTCAGCTGTCTTTAGAATATGGGCCTCCAGGCCAAACTGTTCCCCGCACCATGACTTCTTGCTGCTTAATATCAGCGTTTGCTCCATCCAGATATGAACACTGATCTAGCTGATATACAAGAGGCACACATTGACTCTATGTGGAACTGTGGCTTGGTTGTTTCTCTTGTTTTGTAAGAGGCTGTGAAGCTTTCTAAGAAACATAAACCACACAGAACAGAGAAGTAGAGATCCTTCTGTTTCTAGCTTGGACCCTGAAGCAAGTGGGGCACCACTTGGCTTACCCCCTGACCCTATTTTTTCCCCATTTGTATCAGTTATGTATTGTGGCACATCCCCAAGACCACCAGGCATGAAGTGGGAATACCAAGATGGAATTCCTCTTTTAGAGCTACAGACTCTGAAACACCTCTTACGAGCCAATTTGAAAAATAAAGAATCCATTGTTCCTTCAGAGTGTAAAAGTCCACCTTGAACAAAAATATTCAGTTGAGCTTTGTGGACATAAGAGGGTCTCTGATATGAGAACCATGCTTGGATATGTACTTAGACAAAATTCTAATGTGGTTGGAGAACTGAAAAGCTTATCTAGAATGTAGTCTGGGGAGCAGGGTACAAATGGAAAGTCAGAAACCCTTGGTCAAGGAGTCTGCTGACATATAAACCAAAATCAAAATGCTTCTACCAACCTCCATCCTACCAAGTAAATAGGTCAAATTACATGTCTCGTACAACCAAAAATTTATTTCTTTCTGAATTTAATTTAAGATGGCTTTATAGATTTTTGTGTATAATCTTATGGTTAAATAGAATAATCAACTGCTTTTTTTTTCCCTCCAGTTTTTTTCTGTCTAAAATCAAATAGACCAGAAAAAATGTTATGTTTCCAGTCCTGTCAAATTCCTCCTCCACCATGATTCACTGGTCCCTGGTATGTCATGTCTGGCCTGGACGAGAAGCAGATGTCATTCCAATAAGACCTCTGTTTCCTTGAACCTGCAGCTCCATTCATCATTTTTGTCAGATGCTGAGCACACACAGCCGCTTGGACCAGACTCAAGGACCCACAGCCTTTGTGAATTCTAAAGGGAAGGGAGGATCGTTTCATGAGATTCCTCAGACTGTAGCAACCTTAGAATCCAGAAATACTGATGCACAATTAGAACATTCATCCAAAGATCCACACTTTAGCTGGCTGCTACTAGGATGATCCAGAATTCTTACTTCCTTAATAAGCAGCTCGTTTTGGAGTAGGATGGTTCTTATACTCTTATAACAGGCAAACAGTAAAACAGTATAAAACACTGCTGCCCTTAACTTCTTTCACTAGCAGGTGGAAGTCAAAGACTTGAGTTCTGTGTTCCTCACGTGGAACCCAGGCAAGCTATAACTATTATGTGCCTCCACTTCTCTGCATTATAAAATCATCTATAAATACATCACCTCTTTTTCATTGGGGAGCTAAGATTACCTCCAGAAAAATGTTCAATGTGCATCATTCCAGAGAATTGTCCATTTTGTGTAAGGGTTGGCAAATAAATTGGAAAGAAATAGGCCCCAAGACATATGGAAAGGAAGCCATGCCATCTCATATTTGGTATGAATAAGTGAAAATCACACCATTGAACATAGTAACAACCGCTCAACATTTTATAGGTTAGTAGTAGCTTCCAACAGCATCTGAAATTGAGCACTGACCTAAACCTTTTTGGAAGAAGTAACCCAAATGTGGACACTGAAAAGCAGCAGGCAATTTTCTCCCAACCTGAGCTCACAAATTGCTTGGAAATGTTAACACTACAATCTAGAACACTGCTGTATTCTTTCCCTTTCTGGTAAGTGCCACTTTCTCTAGATGGTAGTGGCGATCCAGGCTGTAGAGTTGTGCAGATGGTGTGCAGAAAGTGGGAGATCTGCACTCATTGTGAGCTGAAATGGCCTGGCTGGGAGATAAAGTTTTACCTTTTCCCTTCTGCAAAAGCCTAACAACCTTAATCTCTATGAAAAGATGGGCTCATTCCCTATTTGAATGACACCACAAAGGACAATAGGGCCAGAGATTACTCATCAAGACACAATACACAGGACATCAATTACCTTTATGCATAGAATACTACAGCAACTGATTAAAGTCATAGGGTTACTATTTTAAAATGGCTACAAATTGATCTTTGATTTAAGCCTATTTGTTTCTTATAGCACAGTTCTGCAAGCACTGCACTAGTTCCTTTTTATTGCATTTAGTTCTAGGAGAATTAATTATATTGTTCATAAAGTAATGTGTTGATTTATATGAGTCTTATAGGAAAAAAATCAAACAGGATCCATTTCAAGGTTACCTCTGACAAAATAGCACAAATACCTAGTTTTTCAGGCTCATAATTCATTTTAATAATGTATAAGTACCCAAATGATGAAGTCAGTAACTGTACGAGTTAGTGCTAGACTCATATACAGTTCTTCTCATGGCTCCACTCCCTGTTTCTGAAGCACCGCTTACCATGGGTGCTACATATAATACAGCAACTCCTAGGAAAGAGGAGGGCTAGCTATAGAAACCACCATGAATATAGGACGTCAAAAAGCTTAAGTCTTGCACATTTGAATGTACCGTCTCAATGTTGGGGCTCCAATAAACATAGATACTGATAAACAGTTTGCTCATCTCTCTTACCTGTCCTACGTCCCAGAAACCCATTCTAGAGTTACCATTCTTGTTTTAAAGAGAACTTTTGTACCAATTCATATGTTTTAATACATCCTAGGCATAGATAGAGAAGAGAGATATGGTTGAGGGTCAGAGAGAAGTATCAATCATCAAACACATACTTCCAAGGATCTTCATATTTCTGCTGGATATCCTTATGTCAACTTGGCACAAGCTAGAGTTGTCTGGAAGGAGAGAACCTCAGTTGAGAAAATGCCTCCAAAAGACCCAGCTGTAAGGTATTTTCTTAGTTAATGTTTGATGGGGGAGGGGCCCACCTGTTCGTACCCTGGCCTGGTAGTTCTAGGTTCTATAAGAAAGCTAAGCAAGCCATGAGGAGCCAGTCAGTAAGCAGCACCTCTTCCTGGACTCTGCATCAGCTCCTGCTTCCAGGTTTCAGCCCTGCTTGACTTCCTGTCCTGACTTGCTCCAATGTTGGATTATGATCTGGAAGTGTAAGCGAAATAAACCTTTTCTTCCCTAAGTTGCTTTTGGTCATGGTGTTTCATAACCCTATAGTAACCCTAACTAAGACAATCTTTAACTGTGAGTGGCCTCAATTCTGTGATTGCACTAGCCATTACAAGATAAAGCACAAAATGAGCTAAGGACTTGAAAAGGCTATAAAGTTATGTAGAAAACACCTAAGACACAGAAAATAATCTATCAGTTCATCCATATCCCAAAGTTAACCAGAAATCTTCCAAATCTCAAATGCACCATTCTTGTTTGTTCACTTGCTTGCTTGCATATTTTGAGACAGGTTCTCACTGTATTGCCCTGGCTAGTTCTATGAAGACCAGGGACTGGCCTCAAACTTACAGAACTCTGCCAGTCAGTCTCTGCCCTCAGAATACTGTCTTTTAAAAGAGACACACTATTCTAAATTTTTCTTTTAGAATTAATTTTAACAAATGTTTTAAAAGTATAATGTCTGCGAAATGTAGCAGAAGTGCCATTGACTTTTGGAATTTGATGGTGCTGATACTTTTATTAAAGTATCCTCATGACAATTGAAAATCACGCCATTCAGATCATCTTCAGCTAAGGGAACTTAATAAAGAAAATATTTTAAATTTTTTAAAGCAAATAGTTCTTTATGAATCCTAATAAAACTCTCATTGGCCATATTTTACTTCACAAAAACAACCCTGTCACAATATGCAATGGTTGGGATGCACAGTCATACCAGAAACCAAAGCCTTGATATGGTTTCACAAAATATTTGCTAGTTATGAAATTTTTTGAGCTTCCTTTTGCTGCTGTTGTTTTGTTGTGTTTGTTTGCCTCTTTTCTGCTAATTAAAATTTCAGAATGCTTTTCAGACATTGACTCACTAAGAAGGTAGAAGTTCGTGTCAAAGTAAAAGGGAACTGTTTAGCTCACTGAAAAGAGTAATGACACTCTAATCATAGTTTCTAAATATAGAAAATGCAGTCTAAATATTGGTTCTGCTCCTCCCCTTCCCTCCCTCTGTTGTCTCTCCCCTGTTCTTTCTCTCACATCTCCTAATTCAGTGGTAAAGCATCTTTGAAATGAGATGCTTTCCATCTTTGAGTTCATTTTAATCTAAAACAAAAAATTCTGGTGAGTTACATTAGATGTGTTCTTGCCAGAAGTCTGCACAAATCAGATGCCTGGGTGCAATTCCCTAAGATCTTTCCAAAGAAGCAAAGTAGAAACCACATTCATTTCCAGAACTTAAGGAACAGTCATCTGTCCTGATGCTTTCTACCAAGAAAGGAGGGGATCCAGTTAATGTTTTTTCAAATTGCATTTTAAAAACAAGAGAACTTGTCAAAAGACTCTACCATCAATCCCTGTAACCATGATACCCTGCCCCCAAATCTTTTGAATGTTTTATGAATCAATTCATGAATTGATTGTCAGAAGAAATGTTGAAGAAATCAAGAGATAGTTACATGATGCCAACTACTGAGTTACAGTGTGAACAAGTAACTCATTAAGTCAGCTCGACACACTTACATTCTTAGTGTTAAAGCCTTCAGGAGCCCTAACATGGAATATGTTAATATGCTGGAAAAACTAGAAATGACACACACCTATAATGCCAGTGTTCCAGAGACTGAGGCAGAAGGATGCAGGCTGAAGGCTACCCTGGTCTACACAGTGAGTTTTTAGCATAGCTAGTGCTACACTACAGGATGCTATCTCAAAAATAAATAAATAAATAAATAAATAAATAATGAAATTAAAGAAAAGCTATGTCTTGGAAGTATGTAATAAATATTGATAAAACTGGGAAGAGAAATAATATTCAGCAGGGCTACAATGTTTCATCAGTAATGATATATTAACAAAAAGACTATAACAAAAAGCTGTATGGTCTTGTCACCTACAAAGCTGGGATTCAGAAAAGCAAACTGTGATGATGCACACTCAACATTCTAAGGATAGGCAGACAAAATCTGGAAAAAAAAATGAGCCTTCAACATTACCTTGAGTTCTTCCAGGGCTAACATGAAGATTTTTCTTTACTTATTTCTGAATGCACAAACACACAAACACACACACACACACAGAGAGAGAGAGAGAGAGAGAGAGAGAGAGTTTCATTTCTAAATAGACTTCCAAGCCACCACTTTACAAAGCAAAATTCTTTAGTGTTTCAGAGATTCCTTATAAAGGAAAGGCTATGTCAAGACAGTGTCCTGGTTAGAAGGAGCTGTTCTCTGTGTCTCTTTACTGGAGAAGTGCTGACTCAGGTCATTTTCTGAGTCCTACACTCACTTCCATAAACCATTACATCCTCCAACATCAGTACGTGACTAATCACTCAGTTTTCTCATGCGGTCTTTTCCCGTGACTAACTATAGCACTCAATTCTCATTTAAAGTTTCACCAGACTTTTAATGAAAGGGGTGTGAACTGTTTTCCATGAGGAATGCCATAGTGGTAGACTCTGAGCAAGTTCCTTAGGACCTGAAGCCCAGTGCAAAAGGACTCATGTAAATGTGAGTACTCATTTCACCTACAGAACATTCTTCCATTGTCACAAACATTTCCTAAAATCTCAGTGTCCACCTGTGTCAGTTCCCCGTTTGAACGTTGCATTATGTATAAGCTCATATACTGTATCATACAAACCAGGACACCTTTGGTCACTAAAGAATCGTCACCCACCTACTCAGAGTGAACCCATGCTCTTCACAGTAGAAGAATAATATTATAAAAGCTTTTGCAAGAGTGATCTCAAATCATTGTTCAATAAGCAAAATAATCTCTCAAAGACAGACAGAAAGCTTGCTCATCTTCCCCAAATTAGCTGCGTAGCTCAAGGTCAGTAAGGGAAAGAAATTCCTCCTGATGCTGATAAAGCCATCTGTGCTTCAGAAATGGCTGACAGGTGCCTCCAGAAGAAGCAATCAAATGTCATTAACAATCAAAATCATGACAATTAAATACAAGGATGTATCAGGGTCTTATTATCCAAATTGCAAGAAAAAGAATTCAAACCCTTCTTCTCTCAAAGAAAGCAGCAGTTTAAGTTACTTTCCAAGTCCATTGGCTGCTGCTAAGGATTCCAAGCCTTATTTTCTGGAAAATAATACTCAGGCAAAAAATAGCTGATAACTGGAAATGGAAAGATCACACATACACACACACACACACACACACACACACACACACACACACTTTCAAGAGCATATTCTCTTATTGCAGATTTCCATCCAGGCCATTATAATGACTACAGAAATGTATTCTGGGAAGGTTTGGCATTTTTAAAAGTTCAGAGTTGAGAGCACACATTCTATAAATAAGTCTACAATGAAGTGCTAAAGCATTTATTTCTGATTTCTTATTTCACAAACTGGGAACTAGGCATGAAAATATAGGGCCATAAAATGCTTAAAAAGTAGATTACTAGAAACTAATAGAACATATTAGTATCCATTGAGCCAATGATGGTTCAAATGGCATTCTGAATTCTTGCGGAGAATATGAACATGACCTTCATGGGTACCATTTACAGAAAGCAATTTTATTTACATTTTTAAATCCACATAAAGGTGAAAGATGATACTGCTACAAAATGGAACATTTAATTTTTTGCCCCAAGGCACAAGTAAGCTCTCCCAAGGTCAAATGTAACACAAGAGTGAAATGAAACAGACTCTTTCCCATCATCTCCTGCCAGAGGATTTCCACATTGGCCAGGAAAATCTTGAACCTACTTTTATTCTTAGTAAATAGAAAGAGTTCTAGACTTTATATAAACCTCATTATTCTATAAAATATTTTGTGGAAGCTTTGCTACCTTCATTTAAAACCACACAAGCAGAATGTAACAAAAATACCTACACTGAACCAAACCATCTGGGACTCTTCTTCACTATCATATATTTTAAAAGCTAAGCAGATGTATTATTTTAAATCTCTTGGTTTGTATCTGTTAACAGAAATTGGTAGAAGGCTGTGGATTTCCATCTCTGTGTGTGGTAAGTCTGTTAGCAGATAAAAAACCCTTTAAAATAAACATCCCAGGAAAACTAGAGATTCTGCGTCAGACCTGTGGTGTCCCCTCACAAGAAAACCTCTCCTCTGCCCCCCAACCCCGACAATTTTACCTGCTTAGATACAGCAAGCAATTCAAAACCGCATGTGTGTCATTTGTGAAGACAGATACAGATGTTATGGATCATTTTCAACTCCATCTCAGAGGACTGTCACCCACTACCCTGATCTAACTCATTGCTTTACCCTGAGATTCAGTGATCATTTGTTATATTGTACAGGCCAATAGATGCAAACTTCCTAAACATCTTATGCTTCTCACACACTCATCAGAAGCTAAAGACAATTATCAGTGCCAATCTTACATTGATAGACTAGCCCCAGTTAATGAGAGGCCACATCTAAAAACACTACTGAACTACAGGAGTAACACCTGAAATTCTACATATACACCCAGTTACTTGGGTACGATCCTCCTGGAGGAATGCCAAAGAAAAAAAATTTTTTAATTGAATTAGACTTATATTCCAGACCCACAATGGTTTGTGTATATATAAATGTACACGGATATATACATATAAAGATCAACACCCAAACAAACAGATATAATATAATTCAGTAACCAGAATCTTTGACTCAAATATAAGACCACCTGAGATGATTTTTTTTGTCTTTCACCAATTATACGTTCAATATATTATTTATTTCTTTATCTATAAAATGATGAACTCTAAAGATCACCAAGATGAGCATAAGAACATAGTGATATTGATGATAATAATAGGATTTAACTAGTATCATCTCATAACATTTTAAGATATAGCGTAGGCTAATGGTAGGGCACTTGCCTAGCATGTGCAAGGACCTGGTTCTAATGACAAAGGAAAATGGAACATTTTATCTCTTGGCTGTTATTTCTACAACCTCCTCTCTCTCCTGTAAATCTAAGACATACAATAAGTATATTAAAATTTAAAAGGAAAGAAAACTCTCCTCTTGGGTACCCAGTCCAATGCCTGTGAAGGATGTATGTGGTGGCTAATAGAAGTTTGGGGCAGCAATGTGATAAGGACAGTGAAACCATCAGTCTATTAAATTAACTTGTGCACACTTCTTAGGGAGTTCACCAATGCATTTCACTTATGCCTTTCACACGGTCATCTAGGTGTTCACCTAAAAAAAATTTCAAAGTTGAAACTCCACCTGGTCATAAATGATAAAAGGCTTTTAGTTGTTATTGTAACTCTACTCAAATTTTAAAAGAATTTCAAGTATTGAAAACTAAATTAAAAGCAAATTCTGATCACAAATTAACTACCACAAAATTAATACCTCAGCACCAGTTCCTAGTGCTTGTGACTGACATTGAAACATCACAAGATTCCTTCTCTATATTATGCAGACTGTTCATTGACCCTGCCTGTGATCTCTTCCATTTCTACAAACATCTGACCAATAGAAATGAAATTGACTTTCTTCCCCTTGTTTTAGTCACAATGTATACTATCCACATTAAATAAATACTAGTTTCTGAGAAGCAGTGGGTGGCTGTACAGCAATCAACTACTAGAAAAGCTAAACAAAGAATAAGGTAGCCATCAATTAATCCTTGTGTGTCATCCCTCCAGAGACTCTGCAGGCAGCACCTGGAAGACGGTCCCAGAAACCTTCTTTTGTAAAGAGTAGCAATATTTGCTACCCATTCATCATCCTTGCTGTACTCTACCCATCATTCTAAGCTCCTTATCACATTAACTCGGTGACTTGACAGTAACTCTGTTGTGCAAGAGGAGTTTATTAGTCACACATTACAAATAAATTGAGGGAGGATCTGAAAAGTGAAATGTGCTCAAGGCTATAGAATTCAAGAAAAAAAAATGGCATTATCTTCTTCTTATTACACACAGAGAGAGAGAGAGAGAGAGAGAGAGAGAGAGAGAGAGAGAGAGAGA
>NW_021620899.1:1492003-1516982 GCF_004785775.1 Grammomys surdaster | reverse complement strand
TGTGTGTGTGTGTGTGTGTGTGTGTGTGTGTGTGTGTGTGTGTGTGTTCCTCCCTACAGAACAGTTTACAGGAGGTGCAGATAGAGACGTGAACATTCAGCTCATTGGATGCTAACAGCAGCTCTCCATTAGCTTTGATAATAGCTAGAAACTGTGCTGCCCTGTTTGGTAAGGCTCTTCTAAACTCTGCCTTGTTAAACTAAAAGAAATAAGGTTAAAAATCTAAATGGGATGCTCATCATTCAACTAAATATTTCTTGTGAAAAGGATAAAACCTGTGTCATGTCCTTCAAGTTCTTCACATCAGCAGCAACTGCACCTCACACCAAGACTGAAGAAACAGCAGTCAGTACAACCTTCGAATAACTTCTTTTCATACACAATAGTTTGCTTTTTTTCTCTACATTTAATTCTGGAAAACAATAAATAATGCCACTGTGATACAAGAAATTATCCACAAATTGAATATTTGACTAAGAGTATTTCACAGTTTCAGTTGCAGAGGTCATGTTCCACCTTGTTATAAACCCAGCTGCCCAACAGCAAATTACAATAGTTTGCCAATAAGCTTGAAAATTAAATTTGGATGAATAGTGACATCTTCACTGAAATTTCTTAAGCTGGAAGTGGAACGGGCTTCACAGAATACGGCTCCTAGATCTTAGAGCATCCTATCAAACCCTGGGCAACATCAGCAACCAATCCACATGTTGGTTAAGTCAGGATATTTTGTTATTAATTTGGAGGACTTGATGCAGTGAACAGTTCTGCCAGGGATACAAAAATGATTCTAGTTAACAAGAGAGTGGAGTAGAGAAGGAAACAGTGTGAAAATGTTCCCATGGCCTTGGCCATGCCTATTTCTCAGTGATTCCTCCTTTATAATGAAATGCAGAGTAAAGAACAAAAGTTCACAGTTGGGGGGCTTATGACATCTCATAAATGTCTACAAAGCAAATCACATAATATGTGAGAAAGTGTTGTTTTATATTTGTTTGAAGGAAGAAAATATTGAGGATCTGAAATTTTTCAAAATATTGCCTGGATAACAAAAGATGCATTTTTTAAACAAATATTGCATTTAGAAAGTCGTTTTGTGAAGTTTGGTGCTGAAACAAAAATGTCTGTCCATCTGCTTCTTCAAAATTACACATAAAAAATTAACAGGCACAATTTCCATAAATACGGAACTGATAATTTTAGGCAAAATAATAAAATGCAGTTTGAAATTTTTTTTCTCATCTGTGACCTCCTAGTGACCTGTGGATCTCTTTCTAATCTGGTAAGACAATAGATAGATCTGTCCTAAAATTTTTTATTATGTCCTTAGATGTTACCTTGAAACCTTAACAATCAGTTTCAAAATGAGTCAAGTCCATAAAAGAAGGGACAGCCTTATGATTAGCACATCAGTGCACAAAAACGGACAATAAAATTTCCATCACATTGTCGAACTCACTCAAAACAATCAGATATTTCGCTGAACCGTTTACGACTATCGATTGCACAGCAAACTTGACTTTATAATCTTCCTCTTTTAAACAGGTGCAATATTTTACAAGGGCTTCACAAGTAGGAGGTTGTGAATGTAAAGCAGTCCATTAATTTTATATAAGCTATTTTATATACCTGTGGGTCTCTAATAATACCCAGCTACAAGGTTACAAGGAGAGGAATTGTCTTCCAAAGTCCAACTGCAGTATACACATGTGACTGACTTTCCAGTTATCATGCCTGTGGTTTCTCTCAACCAACATTATTTTCATGCCATATATGAAACTACAGACAGGTATTAAAGAAAACATACTGGAAAAACCAACCTGAAAATTTAAAGACAAGAGCTGATGAGGGAAAAAATAATTGTCCCCACATGGATTCTGTCAAAGAAACGGACATTAAAAAAAGAAAAACCTGACCTAGCTCTGGAATGGTCCATGTACATGGATGTGTTTATTCTGTAAAGAAAAGAAATCTCCAAAGCCAAGACAATTCCTCTCAGCTTTTCTACCAAAAGTTTTCTAACAGTAACCTCTTAGACAGGGAAATCAATCGGCACCTCTGCTTTTTAGTCTATGACTGTTATATCAAAATTTAGCCAGTTTGCACTGTGAATCATCTCTGTGCTGTCTCTGTGAGGCCCTGTTAACCTACGTGTGAGTCTGTGCCTTGTGATAGACTGGGAGCATGATGAGAGGCAGTAGAATGTAGGTCCCTGTGCCAGATCACTCTTTCGGTTCAGCTGCCTACATCAGAGGACACTTCAATCCAGTAAATACAAACCTGGCCTTTTGTTCATGTAAGTTAGCTAGTAAATGTCTTACCCACATTAGTGGGACCTCTCTGTAAAGAGGCATGACTATGGGGTCTGGACTAACAGGGGTGTTTCTATAGTCTTGAATAAAAGTAAATTAAAAGGACATTTCTGCTAATATCAAAGCAGGCTTATTACTTCAATATAAGCACTTCTTTAATGTTCCTTCTCAGCATGCTACATAAATATAAATAAAAAGGCTCTCCACTGGATGTATGTCTCATATATCTCACAGAGTTTAATTATAAAGCCTCTAAAAATGAAGAAGGCAAGAGGAAATGGTACCAGTAGATCATACAGCCCTGGTGTTGTGTTGGCTGGCTGTTTCTAAGAGCAAGGAAACAAAAGCACCCAGGAAGCCATGTATGCCATGAATAGTTGTGCTTCAAGGAAAACAAGGTGAGGTTTGTTGTTGTTATTGTTGTTGTTGATGATGATGATAATGTTCTTGTTCTTCCTTTTCTTATGGGTATAACAATTTTACTGTAACAAAGGAAGAGTTAGGTTTTCTTAAGTCCACATGTGTTTTCTGTGCAATCATTGGGGCCTGATATACGAAGGAAGACTCACAAACTAACATGCACGCCTCAGTTAACTATAGAAACTAAAACGTTTCAGCAAACTGTCCTGTGCCGATAAAAGTTTCATCCTGAAGCCACTCACAGGGACTGTGCCAAGTAGGTAAAGCTGCAGAAGAAAAAAGAAACTGAGGAACACTTCCAATCCAGTGGGCAAGACCCTGAATAGTTCAGTGGGTGGGGTAGAGTCCTTTCCTAGTTGGGTCTTGGGGAATTATGGAAGACTGACCTACAGGCAAAAAGATAGAATTTCACAGAGAGTGTGCTAGCTGCAATTACCTACCCCAGAACCTTGGCGAATGCTCTGGAGATATTGTGCCTAAATCTTCCCTTTCTTTTGTTTCTCTGGATCTCATCTTTCTGCACGCTAACTTCTCCTGCAGCTTGATGGAGCGCTGTCTGCTAGATCTCTGCTCCTTTAATACTGCCGGGAATTTAGGAATCTGCTGTCTTGAAAGGATTGACTCAGCTAAGGCAAGAGAATCAGACAGCTTCCAAGCCAACCTTAGCCTTTGACACAGACAACCCCTAGCGCCAGCACCTGGTACTATGCAGTTTATTTCTGGAACGTGTCAGCTGTGTGGCCGCTGTTGAGCAGGGACTGCGCTGTGAACACTTTAAGTGACTGCAGTGTCAGCTTTAGAGTGCGCAGAGAAGTCCGCGGGGAGTATGGGAGTCTAAAAGTGGGGGAGGGGGCTGCTTATGTGGGGATGCGAAGGGTTGGGGGGGGTTAAGTCGGATTATTGTTGTTGTTTGTTAAATATAAAGGAACTCCCCCGCCACATCCCGGGTCTAATGATGATAGATTCCACTCTGAGTCAGGCCCCATGCCGGCGAACCTAACCACGGAAAATAATGAGGCTATACCCCCATTCGTCTGCATTAAAGGGAAGCCAGGCACTTTCGATAACAAATATATCGATTCCCTTGCCTAGGCAGTGGTTTGTCCTGCTCCCTGTGAATAATTACTATCCTTTAGAAATTCATAATAATTAGGACTTTTCTACGCCCCTCCCCCCACTCTCTCCCACCTCAAAGCTCAACATTTTAAAGGCGCATGATCCAGCACGGCACTTGGGTGGTTCTCTGTCACTTCTCAGTGAGGGTGATGGGGCCTATATAGCTATGCCCAAGTGACTTTGTTCCTGAGAACAGAAACAATTTCCCTCTCGGTGCCTCAGTCTCCCCGTTTGTGACTTACACATTGCTAAAGTGTCTTCTACCTGCACATTACGTGATACATGTTTTTGATTGGGAGAAAAATAGATTTACTCAACAGGAAAAGTGAGAGAAAGGAGGATTCTCGTGCCCCGCCCCCGCCCCTAATAAACTGATGATCACGTGACGTCTCAACCCTAGCTGGAGTCCGAGGAGGTTGTAAATCAGAGGTTCTGACCACAGAACACACACAGTGCGGGCCTAGCGACTGGAGCTTGGTGTTCCTAGATGATTGGCAAGGGAGAATGGGTTGTTAAAATCGCACCAGAGTGGTTGGGGCGGGGGGGGGGGGAGTGTCCGCAGATAGCGAGCATCCTAACTCGACTTTAAGAAGGACTGCAGGGAAGGCCTTGCGCCCCAGGTGGGGCGGAGCTTGAGCTTGGGGCGCTGGCCGTGGTGCTGAAGATCGCTCTCCAGGTCTCATATACGCACCCGGCGGATTCGGGCCTCAATCCACTTCAGAGCTTCTCAAAGGAAGACCGCCGCTGGACAGCCTGCATCTCCAGGAGTACTGAAGGTCGGTGAAGGAGACCAAAAGTTTCCCAGAAGCACTGTTTTGGTGCGATGACATGAGGTTCAAAGGCAAGAGCATTGCAACCTTATTTTTATAAAACCTACTGGGATTTCTCCTGATCACAGGCGGCAAAAAGTAGACAATGAAGTGCGTGAATGCGAAGGATTTGGGCAGGCAACCTTCCCATCCAGCTTAGGATCGAGGAGTGAGTTGAACAGTGAAGGGGATGAAGACTACTACGTCGAAGAAAGTTTCTCGATTCTTACAAAGAAAGCTGAGATGCTTTTCCAAATCAATGTGGGGGGTTGGGGGAGTGGAAACCTAGGACTTTGCGTCTGGTGTGTGAGGTGAGAGCCTTCTCTCTGGCAGCACCAGTGTACTTGGCCTTGGTTGGAACCCTTGGCAGCTGCTGGGCTTCTTTGAGGGCGCCCGGGTAATGTGGGTGAGGCCGGGCTGGTAGCAAGTTCTCAGGGACGCGCGTAGCCCCTCGGCAGCCAGTTTCTAAGGAAACACTTGGCTCTTCCAAGCAACAATTTGTCACATTGTGGGAGAAAGAAACAGTACAAGAAAAGCCTCCCGGTTCTCCTTTCTCATGCAGATGAGGCAATGTGCTCCGCCTGGGCCTGTGAATCCCCACCCCCACTTCACTCCCATCCCATTTCCGGCTTGAGCCAGTAAAATACCCTCATTCATTTAAAGGAAATGTGAGCTAAGAAAGCTTTTCTAGAGCTCGGCTTGAGGAGCTGGTGCTGCCCTCTCGCTACTCCAGGGACCCCTCTCAGCTAGCAGTTTAATCGCCTGGCCCGCAACTCCTGGACTCCTGGATTTCCACTCTCCAGATGAGATGGCAGGGGGTGGGGTTCTACGATAAAGGACAGCCCAACACAACAAGGAATTCTCTCTGTATATCCCCCAAATACACACACACACACACACACACACACACCCCGCCAACCCTCACCTCTGTAGTAAAGTACACTAGGAAAAGCTGTTTACAGAGTAGGTGATTAGGTTTGCAGCTGGCGTCAGAGAAGCAGCGCGCTCATCAGAAGTTTAAACAACAGTCAGTGCCGGGGAGGCCAGACGACAAAGTTGAAAAATAAACAAACATATTCTTAGGCGCGCGCGAGAGGGACGAAGAAGCCGCCAACACATATCATCTCAATAAAAAGCCGCTCTTGGAAAGCTTGCATAGTAATTGAGACAGGCGCTCTTTTCTGATCTGGGTTGGCATTTCCTCATCTCAAACTGACAGAGCCAACTCAGGAAATTGCTGGTAATATTCATCTGGGGAGCACTTTCATTAAACGTAATTCATTCGACTTTCACAATAAATTGAGTGACATCCTTACAGCGGAACCTTTTTATCCTTGATTAAGTGCTTGCCAAGCTTTGGTTCCCCACTTTATTGTCACATTCCTTCAAGCAGAGTCGTCAACATGCCAATCTGCAGCAGAAAAATGAGCGCGGTGTGTTTACCAAGCTCCGGGAGGGGTGAGTGCTGACACAGTGAAAACGAGCTGATCTCGAACTTAACTAGCGGATAAATCAAGACCGCAACTTCCAGCAAACTCGAGGCCGGCCCGGAAGAACGGTGACCCGGAGACGGCAAGAGAGACTACACCTGGACCCGCCTTGCGACTCCACGGCTCACAGAAGCCGCTGACCCGACGGCGCCGGCTACCAGGCTTGTTTGCCTCCCTTTAATTAAAATAGTGACAACAAATGTTAAGTCTTTAAAATGAGATCTGACGCTCTAAGAGGACAGAATTGTCCCAGGAGGGGGACGTTCTTGAACTGATTCAAAGCTAGGCATTTTCTGTTGAGAGAGAGAGAGAGAGAGAGAGAGAGAGAGAGAGAGAGAGAGAGAGAGAGAGAGAGAGAGAGAGAGAGAGAGAGAGAGAGAGAGAATGCGCACTTTCTAGCCTGCTGTTTGAAAACCGGCTAACTTGCAGAGCTTGCATTGGCCTGCTATGATGGTACCGGAGAGCAAGGCGTGCTGCTTCCTCAGATTCCCTTAGACTCTTAACACCGCTGGGGAACTTCACTGGCTGTCTGATAGGATCTCCGGAACTCCAGCCTAAAGACAGCAAACACTTCAGTACTCCAGGACTGGGAGAACAGGAAGCAGGCATCTCTTGGCCAGTATGCAGCCCTTTCTCCTTTGATGCTCCCAACTCCATTCCCCACCCCTTATAAAAATCAAAGAAACCCAGGACAGAGAATTGCTTATTTGAAAAAGCAATATCCATATGCTTTCATCACTCAAATGCCCTTTTGAAAATATTGTCGACGTAGGTTATTACCAGGACAATGCTGTCAATTTCTGTAGTCTGCAGAAAATCTTCCCTCAGATAGAAAAGTAGGACATTGGGCACCTGTCTCAAAAAAAAACAACCAATTTCCCTTCCACCGGATATATTTTTCACCCAGACAACACTTTCATTAAAGGGAAAATAGCCGTCAACAATTTAAAGCCAAATAGAAATCAGCCTCACACAAAAGAAGCCACAAATTTAATAGCTTCTGGGAAAATACCAGGAACAGAGTTGGTGAATTTCTGGTTTTCTCTCCCTCCTGCTCCCAATGCGGAAGGCAGTGTCTTGGAAGCTCACACTAGAAGGTCCAAGGCCATAATCATACTCCTGTAAATGGGACAAAAGGGTGAACTATTCAAGTGCTTCTCACACCTCTGAGAGCTGCTTTCCTGGCTAAGGTAGGGTTGAGCCTTTTGGGAAAGAACCTGGAAGTAGCAAGGCTTTCTCCCTGTCCTGAAGAGGCCCAGAATGTACCTTGGGACTGACAAGACCTCCTGCTGGGCTGCTGAAGTACAGGGTCCTCAAACTATCTGAGCTTGATCCTGTATCTGGACATGTGCTCTGGGACACAAAGGGGAGGCAATTTGGCCTAAGGAGGAAATTTTTATGCCGCCTCCAAGAACAAGCTTCATCAGGAAACCCTGCTAGTTGTGACTGGGTAGCTATTTTGATCTACTACAAGAAATAATTTCAAATTGATTAAAGCTTTCAGTTCGCAGCTAGCTTAATCTCTAAAGAACAGGAAGTACACAGACCTAGTCTGAGTGCCTGCTCTCCTGTTTTCCTTTGGCCTTCATAGTCTCTAAATGCCATCTTCATGGTGAGTTAAATTCACCTAATGTTTTACCTGCTAACAATTCGGCAGTAAAGGTAGGAGCGAAAACATTGTGTCCAAATGTTTGGAAATGATTTTCAATTATTACCTATTTTGACTAAGAAAACAACCATATTATTAGCTATTGTAATTCCTAACAAAACTGACATGGCCTCTCAATTAGGATAGTGCTATGAATGTACAAATGATTGCAGTAACAGTATCTATCTTCTGTCAGATTCTCTGGACTCTATTTCTGAGAAACTTTTCTTTGTGTGCCATCAGATCCACTTCACTCTTTGAGATGTCATATTTTCTCCTGGGAGAACATCTCTCCCTTTTCCCTGGTGTAGTCTTCAGCTTATAAATCCAGTTTCTAACTCCTATTCCTCATTAAAAAAAAAAAAAAAACAACACCCCCCCCAAAAAAAACGACCAACAACAAGAAACCATCTTTGTCCGCTTTACCCAGTGTGCACTTTAATTCAACTTAACTGCTATAGCCTGGTTATCTCATTTTCCCATATTTAAAATATCCTGGAATCAGTCCAGAGAATAAAGACAGCAGGACTTTAATAGAGATAACAAGTCACACCATAGGTTTCCTCCTGCTGTTCACATGTTTAAATCTGAAATAAACAACATTTAGTAGACAGCAGTTTTCCTTACATTTATTTATAAGGCATAGTCTCCTGCCCTATCTATCTATCAATCTATCTATCTATCTATTTTTATGGTTAGAGTTTGCCCAGTGGTGAAACTTGAGAATTCAAGATAGTGGTTTTCAGATACTATACCTACAGACATGCTTGTTTTAAGTTTCCCATTGCAACACGGGGGTGGGGGGAGGAAAGGGAGAGGGAGAGGGAGAGGGAGAGGGAGAGGGAGAGGGAGAGGGAGAGGGAGAGAGAGAGAGAGAGAGAGAGAGAGAGAGAGAGAGCATGCTTCTGGTATGAAACAAGGCAGACCCATCTCTCAATAAACACATTGTAAACACACAATAAATTAAAACCCTCAACTTAAGACAGACATTCAGAAACCTCTGGGCCAAGAAACGCACTTTGTGAGTATTTACCCACATGCTGGCTATGGTGTATGAAGCACTGGTCTGCCAGACAGAGGCTTGTCCCTCATAAGAATGACTCTAAAAATTCAGAAATACTTAAATTCATGTTATATAAGCAGTAACCTAAAATATTTCTGCATAGGAGATATCTAAACAAGACTTGCTCAGCATGTGGGAATTGCTCCTTAGGAAATATGGCTGGGATTCCATACCCATAAAGGAAGGGTGTACTAGAAACATTAGCTAGGAAGCAAGACACAGAGTGTTCTAGTCATTTAACTGATGGTGTAATTCACAAAAGCATAGAATTACTTATTAACTCCTCCCTTGCTCGTGACAGCTCACAGAAAAAATAATGGTTTTTGTTTTGTTTTGTTTTTGTTTTTGTTTTTTGCCACCTTGCCTTCTTTGAGCTTAACTTGAAGCTGCAGCACTTAACCTGTATGCATCTGTCTGTTGAAAGATTTTGCAAAGGGCTGAAATGTCCTGGAGTGCAGTCACAAATGAATGCTTGGTTCACTGGCTGTATGTAGCTGATGCTTAATGAAACTCACACACACACACACACAAAAAGCAGCTTTCTTGTGTGTGTTTTTATCTGTTCATTACTACAGAGTTTTAATCAAGACTCCCTATTTCTTCATTTACCTAACGCCACCCTAACATTAAGTGCCCAATTCGTCCTTTGGAACCCATTTTTATGGTAAAAGTCAGCCTCCTCCTTCTCCAGAAAAACAGCCTGGAATTTTCCTGGCAAAGAGCTATGGGGTTGCAATCCCTGAAATATCGTCTTGGGTCGCAGCCACCACTAGTCTTTTTGGCTTTTTTGTGGTATGTGTGGTTTCTAATCCCCGACACACAAAACAACTTTAGATTAGAGAGAAAAGAATGGACTTCTAAATCGCCTTCTCTTTTTTATTGTTCACATTTCGTATTGTTTTGAGTGAAATTGGAAAAATTGTCTCCTTTCTCTGTATTGCCAAAAGGCATTCAGGTAATGAAGTCTGTAACTAAACGGTAATTGAATCAGCATAATTTGCACACTGAATGGTTTTCAAATGCTCCCAGTTTACAATTAAAGGAGAATTAATGCGCTTGTTGTTGAGAACGCCGGCGCATTAGAATAAATCTAGCGCTGTTGTTGTAATGAGTGGAAAACGGTTTAACTGCCAACAAACACATTTAAAATTTAACACAACGTATTGATTTCACTTCTGCTTTTGATAGATTATTTTCCAGACTATCGAAATACTTGCTCCAAGCAATAAACTGCACCATAGCTGAGAGCCCTGGCCTTGGGTATGTGGGCACAGCCCAAGGACGTAAGACAGTCCAGAGGTTCGAATCGTAAGGTGTGCGGGAGAAGAGGGGCACGGTTGTTGTGATGATCAAAGGAATCAAAGGTGCTCCTCCCCTGCGGCTTTCACTTTTCATTTTTCACTCCCTCCCACCTTACCAATTTAAAAAAAAAAAAATACTATGTTTTCTTTGATGGAACTTTCCGCCCTCCAACTCCGGGTTTTCAATGTCAGTGGGCTTATGGGACACAGGTGAGAGCGATCATGACAGAAGGTGAGCAATAGGAAGGACACCTTTTGCATTAGGTCTGTGTTCTAGCGGGGAAAGCACGGACCCGCGACAGTCAGAAAAGCTGTCTTTTGGATTGGCTGCCCTGGCTTTCACCTGTTTACCCCCAAGGTGTCCTGTGGGCGAGGACATTGATTCACAGCGCCCTCTGGCGTCTGCTTCTGCTACAGTCAGGCGATAAAGGTGCAAAGACTGGCAACACTAAGGGTTTTTGAGATGCAGCCGGAAGCCGGAACCGGGTAAATACACATACTCAGACGCGCGCGCATATGTACCAGATTCACAGAACTCTCAGCCTCGCGATCGCAGCCACCAGAGCTAAGGCCGAAAAACACGGCCACTTGCAGGGATAGCACAGTATTGCTTCCAGGCTTGTGGATTCTGAAGCTCTTGGGAATGAAAGACACTAACACCACCCTTAGTCCCATTTATCCAGCGGGTTTAGAAACCTCCAGCTGCTACTGCAGCGCCTGCCCTCCTCGCCCCTCCACAGTACACCTTGAGTTCTCGGTGCACTCCCGTGGCCCGGAATCGGCTGTGGGGTTCGGAGCGCTAGGCTCAACTTCGCCGGCAGAACGCAAGTGTTTCCTAGCCCTCTGAGAAATCAGACGCGGAAAAAAAAATCACACTCTCCTAGGTTCGCGATGATGCCCGTCACTCCCAAGTCACACAGAGCGATTCTTCCTGCGTCTGTTCTAAGACTGTGTCAAGTCCAAATCTCCGAAAACTGTTTCTGGAGGAACCTGGACAGGGCAAGATTCTCTCCCTAGTGACAAGGCCTGCCATTCCCTAAAAAGAAACCCCCTCACTGAAACTATGGCTCTGTTATTTCATGGCAACTAGACTTTGGAAGGAGAGGGAGAGTTGATTGTGTTTGCACGTGTATCTCTGATCTAACTGCCTGGTCGTTTGCTGTGTGTCTGGTGGGTAAACTCACACCAGCTGCACCCCTGTAAGTCTCAGGAAGTTACCTGCACTTTTTGTGTGTCACAAATCCAAACCGAGGGCGCTGGGGCAGTGGGGCAGTGGGTCTTCGAACCCACCTCCACCCGCTTTCATTCAAACTAGTTGGGTGAAGAAGTGCTGCTAAGAGTTTTATGATTCCCAATACTTTTCTTCTCTCTTTCCTCCCAAGGCATCCTCGCCTACTACCTTCTTGCTTCTGGACCTGTAAGGTACGGGTAAGCTAGTCGCTGTTAAAATCACGGTCCGGTAGATGGAAGATAGAGCAAGAAACGGGGATGAGAGCCTGAAAAACTCACGCAGGAAACCAAACAAAGCTTCCCAAAGTTATTCCACTGTCTCTGGGAAGACGCAGCTCTCACTGAACTGGCGGCCTCGCCCTCCCGCCGCCCACCCCCACCCCCCACTCTCACCCCAGTTGCTTGGCCTCCAGGTAAGGAAGGTATCTCAAAGATGCCGGACCGATCGCGACTTACCAAGTAGACCGTGGGCTGCAGGAGGAGAAGAACGTACCAGCACGCAGCCTGCATCCTCCCTCCTCTCAAACTTCCTTGGCGGTGCCTTGGCTGAGTCTTTGTTCCTTCAAAAACATAGATCCACCTGACATCCACTTTACAGAGCAGGGAGCGCTCTCAGCAGCCTAGATACAAATGAAATTAGACATCCCATGACCACGCGGACAAGACTGATGATCAAGCGGGGAAAAGAGGGTCTTGGTGTGGAGTGATGGAGTCAAAAAACTGGGAAGGGGGACATGAAGATTGTAAAAGCGAGTCAGTCCAGCTCCAGAAACAAGCGAGTGCGGTCCGCAGGCGGGCGGGCTTGAGCGGTGGCGGGGGTTCCCAGAGCCCGGTGCGTCTCGGCAGCCAGCGCCCCAACGGCAGAGGCTGGAGGGGGTTAGGCACACAGAGAGCAGCTAAGAGGCTGGTTAGAAGGCCAACTGTCTCTGGCAACCAGACCTGCCCTAGTGTTTGACAGGCGGGCGGCTGGGACTAAAGGCGGCGGCTGGTTCTTCGCCAGCCCTGGCAGGGTTCACACACGTACACAGCAGCAGAGAGAGATAGCAAAAGCGAGCGAGCGAGAGACTGAGGCGAGGGGGGCACGGGTAAAGAAAGGGTAGGTAGAACTGACCCGGATTAGGTGCCCGTGAAATGGGGGGGTGGGGAAGGGGATGCAATTTGCATACAGGAAAGCGGGGCTCGGTTTACCCATTCGAACCTCCTGAAATACAGATAGACACACACAATCACATCTCTAGCAGTACTTTTTTGAACCAAGGGGCGCAGCCAGTTGCTAACTTCTACAGTGGCAACCTGTCTGGGACTCTGAGGGTCACCTATCAGACGTGCCTTATGACCAAGTAGTGTTCCATCCCGCTGCCCCTTCCTGGTGATGACCACCACCCGGCCCCAAGGTGTCCCTGCCAAAACAGTGGAGGCGACCGGTACATACCGCACTCGACTGGAGGCAAATGCAGCGAGCAAGGACCGCTCTGAACAGGCTCCATGAAGGAGCTACTACGGCCTGGAGTCTCCAGCGCCCAGGACGTGCCCTCCCTGGAGCTCCGTCTCCATGCTCGGGCGAGGACCGGTCCAGCTGCCTCGTCCAGCCTTGGCGGAGTCGTTGTCCCAGTGCCCGGGTCGCGATCCGGATTGGTCCGCGGGATCCTAGGCTTGGCACAGTTGGATTCCCGGTGCAGGAAACTTAAGAGGCAAGAGAAGGAGGGGCAGGTAGAGAAGACGACGGAGGAAGGATAAAGGGAGGGAGAGAGACGAATGCTCCGGGTTGCTGCACCCGACCGACCCGGACTGCCTGTGTTGGCACTGACACCAGCAGCCGAGGACTCCCGGATTTCCGCGGTTGCCAGAGGATGGAGAATGACTTAAGGGGAGGAGACTGGGCAAGTCCTCCGGACTTGAACTTGAGTGATAAGACGCGGGCCTTTAGGAAGAAAAAAAGCCACACAACAGGCGCGATGAGTCCCAGTTTCAGAAGAAGGGGTGTGGTGGCGAGAATTTGGAAGCTGCACGCACTGGAAGCAGCTGCAGCTTTACCAGCAACTGGAAAACCCCAAAGAGACTGGGGTTTGGTGTCGCGGGCGCTGTCCGAGGTCCTGCCCTGCCACCGGGGGACGCTCAGCAGAGCGCGGTTTCAACTCCCCGCCGGGAGTGAGCAGCTTTTCTCCTCCAGGTCGCGGCTGGTCGAGCTTACAGCCCCGACACCAACAGTTACATTGGCACGTGGCTGAACGAGTCCTCAAAGACTAATTAATACCGCGTGTAAATAGATTCCACTCTCAGGCTCTCTGCGGGCCTCCTGGCCCTCAGGGAGAAATGACTCCTGCTGCGTCTCCGGTGGCCAAAGCGCCCCCTGGGGGGAGGGGGTCGTTGGAAGGAAAGAGACCGCCAGGGGAGTGGCGAGAAGTGAGGCAAGGAGGTGCACAGGGCAACGGTGGGTGCAGAAGAGAGAAGGGTGTCCCGGCTGGCTTCGGGAGGGGTGCTGCTGCCGGGAACTGTAAACCTGTGGCTACGGTGGCCAAAGGCGGGGATGCTGCGGACTGCCAGCCATTCAGCGAGCGAGGCAGCAGAGAGGACTGTGCGACCTTGGACTCTGGACTCTTCTCAGCGGGCTGGGCAAAGCAAGAAGGGGGAGCATAATCTCCTATGTTCTAACTCTCCCTCTCTCTTCTTTCTCTCTTCCTCTTCCACTCTCTCCTTCTCTCCCCTAATTCTTTTCTGTCCCCAAGCATCTTGTTTACTTATGTTTCAATTTTTTTCCACACCCATTCTCTCCATAGCCCCATGTTTCCCCAAGTTTTCCACCATTCCCCCTTAAACCTCAACTCTGGTTCTTTTTGTGTGGCCTCCATCTTCTCCCACAGTCAAGCTTGGGATCAGCTCCATGAAGATTGAGACCAGGTCTTTCTTCTAACATGTCCCCATTCAGGCCACAGGGTTGAATATCAATAAAGGCCTTTCTCTCACGCTGGTTATTTCGCTCTCCATTAGTCAGAACCTGGCCTTGAGTGATAGGTATACACTGCCGAACAATGTTTTGATATTCATCTATAGGAACTGAGTCAACATTTACCTCAGGAGCCTGAGTTCATAGCATCAAAACATAATCGTGATTTTTAATGAGCTTTAGAGTTTCTTCCCCGCACCCCCAAGGCTTGGACATCCCAGGCTCTATGGATGCTGTCCCAGTCTATATGACCCAGACTCGATGTGCCTTTTAGACATGTTAACCACTGGCTGAATTCCCCTAGTGAACACAGGATACCCGGCAAACATAGCAATGACAGTCAAGCAGAAGTCCCATGCTCATGAGCAGAGGCAAGAGAATGCGCACTGAGAGCCAGATCTCTCCAAATGGCTGCAAATTAGATCCCACTGCAGGACCGAGTTTCCTGTGCTTTGAGGCCTGTATCATCTTCCCACTAGAACTGGCTCTTTAACAAGAAAGCTCTCCTAATTTTATAAGTTGAACCCTGACCCTGTAATCACTTGGAATTCATTGAGGCAGAGTAAGAGTGAAGCATGCTTTTTGATGAGGAAAACACTCTTTAAAAGTAATATACATGGATACATAGCATGATGCCAATGTTTACTTGGGTCTTTTCATTTATTAGAATTTTTATATTCCATTAAGTTTAAAGAAGAAAAACTGAAGAATGGAAACATCTACATCTGCTGCTGAATGATGAAATCGTGGACAATGTTTTAACCGGTTTCACTCTCTAAGATTCATAAGGGTATTCTAAATATAATGGCCATTTGTACTTAAGTTCCCAGCTTCTCCCAAGCTGGAGTGAATGGTCACCTGGATGCCCAAGCACAGTGCTCTCATGAGTGGACGGACTTTTCTCTAGCCTTTGGGAAACACAAATGAAGAAAGACAGCTTTGAGATATACCAAGCTCTTCTCTTTTCTACACTTTTTTCAAAAACATTTCACCTTATGCAGTCATTCATGTGTATATATACATATATATACATACCATATATATATACATATATACATGTATATACATACCATATATATACATATATACATGTATATATATATACATAGATACATGTATCTATGTATACACACAGACAGACACGCTCACACACACACACACATACACACACACACACATGCACACAAACACACTGCTTGCAGACTAGATCAGTGACCTCAAAATTTCTATCTAAATGGGACTGATAATTTAAGAAAAGCACCATAGAAATCCAGCCATGAGACACTTCATTCTATGACAGGTCAGATGCCAAGGAGCTTTTTTATGTTAATATCCCGAGAATGTCAGATATTTACACTAACAAGATCCTATAAGTGATTTGACCTGAGATATGAAACAAGAATGTACCACTTTTTGTGTCATCAGAGAAGTGATTTCCTTGATCAGGAAAATACCAGGAGCCCCTGAGTAACACACAAGGGCCATTGACTGTTACTGTTAGATCTCTTCCATTTTAATGACCTAATAATCGTGGGGAGGGACACAAACATGGCACCTTTGCCTGCTTTCCTGTGGCTTGCTTGTAAAGACAAAAGCAAGAACATGATTCTTAAACATTCTTCTGTTTCAACGATTCCAGCACTCCTCAGTGCACAATAATAGTAATCTGCCCAAACAAAGAACAATGGCATTAATTTCTTCAAACTTCAAGCTACACTATGAGCCCCTTTTAAAAAAAATCACTCTTTTCCTCTATACGAAATAACCATTTCAAAACATAGTCATCACCTTTTGCTCACCAAATCTACCTGGTCAAATGTATAAAGACTAGTGATATAAAACTTATTTCTATTTAAATAATACATGCTTCGAATAACTTCAAAGGGCTGCCCCCAAAAGGAAATGAAGGTATTAAGTAATTTTCTGATAATTAAAACAAAAGATTAACTTTATCATGTATTTGAAAGCTATTGTTAATTCTGTTAGATACAATTACCTTTTTTTTTTTTTTTGGCATGGGTAGGAAATGCAAAAGTTGAAGTGTACTTATCTTGGGATTAAAAAGAAGAGAGAAACAAAAATTAACTTCAAATCTGACAAAAATAAGTTCTAAAATGAATTTATCTTAAAACACATTGAATACCATGTTCTACCCAAAATCCAAGTAACACAGAAAACTGTGGTATGAAGCAGCCAGCTGTGATCTTGCTTAAGCTTCAGGCCAAATTATATGCATTTTCTTTACATAGCACGGGGCTATACCTATTTTTTTCTTGATGACACCAAAAATGTAGAGCTGCACCATTTTTTCTACCCTGAATTTATTATAAGCTGATACTCTGATGTTATACAGCCTTAAGCACGTGCCTAAAGAGTCCACTGGTCTCAGCATCTACATCCATATAATGAGGAAGTAAGGTTAGATAATAAATAAAATTTATTATTACATGTAATTAAACAAGGAGTCATAGCTGTGTTTAAAAACTTGACTGTGTCACAAAAGTGATTGCATATCACATGATTTTCATGGATGTTAGCAATTTAAAAGTACATTATTTTGTTCAACACTCCAATGAGTCTCAGGGTGTTTGTGAATTAAATCAGTTTTCTTTGCATTTCTTTTCTGTCTCATCCTTATAACCTTTTCTCTAGGTCAAGGGTTGACTCTATTGTATTAATCATACCACTTTTTCATAGAAATTGTTCTGCACATGTTTTTAATGTCATTGATTTATGAGAATCTACACTCAGACTGGCATCCTTATTATTTTTATGAATATTTCTTACAAAAGAGGCAAAGCTATTTCTCTCTCTTTTCCAGAATTCCTAAATGTCACCCAAGACAACTAAGAAAACTTCTGACCCCTCCACACCCCAAGGTATTCTGCTGGTACAAAAAAGGATCACTTGAGACATGGTAAAATGTTGGGGTTTGTTTTGTTTTGTTTTGTTTTGTTTTGTTTTGTTTTTGCCAGCCTTAAGTATTTATTATTACAATGTAGTTACATTTGGTTAGTAACTGTTGTGTGGCGTGTGTGCTACGTGGCCATAACAAGAATGCTTTACTAACAAGATCACTGGACTAGAGAGGGAAAAAATAGCCATCAAGTTCTGGAAGAAAAAAATAAAGAAAATCAAAAGCTCAATGTAAAAGGCATTTTTCCTTTTAGAAGTAATTTATATGCTCAGTGTTTGTGTCCATATTTCATTTATTCTGCTAGGTGAGGACTCAGGGTTTTCAAAGGTAGGTTGGTTTTAATTATACTCACAAACTTTAACAAGAAAATGAATACAAAAAGAGAAATTAAAAACAGCCAGCCTTGAAAGGGAAGCTGAATGTACTTGATGGAAAGATTGAGGTCATATCCCCAAAATTATAATTACAATTTTTGAATATTGTAACTAAACAAACCTTCGCATCATAATCTAATTACAGAAATTTGTCATAATGGTCCCTCCAGAGATTAACTGACAGTTCCCTAAAGCAGAATCATTAAGACAAAGGACTTGACAGCCAATGTTCTGTGAACAAAGCAAAATATAGTATTTGCTTTTAGCTGGAAAGAACAATGGAACTCCCAACCCTGTGGAGATAGAAGGATTCATGAGGACCATGATGCCCAGTCTTGTGGTAACCAGAAGCAGAAAATCAATCTGAAAATGTATGTGTATTTTATCTTCATCATCTAACATTCCTAGGTTTTTTGAAACACTAATGTTGTTCCAACTTTTGCCCTGAGTAGATATTATGAAACCACAGTCTTAAACAAAATGACTTAGATCTGGAACAAAGGCTACTTCATAGAGGTAAGATTATTTTTCATGATTAGATCTTGTTCAAATATGGATTTCACAAGGAATCAACAAGCTTCCTAATCTCCTATTTGAATATCAAATAAATGAAAACAGCTACCCTGAACTTTCACTGTGTTTAACTCCAGGAATTCTGACATAAGAATCACATATTGTGTTTTTCTACTTTCAATTAGTAATAATGCACTTTTGGTAAAGTTTGAAGTAAAATGATTCCACATCAAACGTTGTGTTAAATGGATGATATAATATCTCAAAAACTGCATTTCTCACAAGTAAATGGCTACCACAGAACAACACATACATATATCAGGAACTATGCCCTTGGGTTTTTTCCCACAATACCCCTGGTAAGTTCTTGAACTTGAACCAAGAATTTACTTTTGAAAGAAAACCTATATGATCAGACAAGTGCATTTTCTTCATTCTCGTCTTTTGTAATGAGGTTGTTACAGAGCAAACCGGGGATCACTGAATCATTACGGTACTTGTCTTCAGCTTGTAACTGCCCTACCTATTTTGATTTCATCGTCTCTATTTTGCAAGTTTTTCAACTAAGCCCAGCCATTCCTGTTCACATCCTTTATTCACTGATCTTCACTCATTAGACTCTTCCCATGTACAAGTCTCCATGAGTAATTCTGCTTCTCCTTCTGCCTGAGGAGACAAACTTGTCTTTTAACAGCTCCACAGTTTTGTGACTACTAATATCCAGTTACAACCATGTTCCTAAGTCCAATTCTGACACCTTCCTCCAACCAAATATTCAATTGTCTTCATACCCATGCAGATGTCCTTAGAGATACTTAAAATTAACATGACTAAACCACAACCTTATTTTACTATATAGACTACATGATGCTATTTGTTGGTATTATTTTGATTGCTGAGACTAAGGAACTTAGCCAAGGGGCCTCTTGTGAAATGGGGCCTTCTATATAACACTAATCTCTCTCTCTCTCTCTCTCTCTCTCTCTCTCTCTCTCTCTCTCTCTCTCTCTCTCTCCTTACTTGTTTCTCTAGCCAGCAGGAGACCAGAACACACACGGAGAGAGACTCATTCCCCATTCCCCTCAACATGAACCTGAAACATGAAAGCATGTGAAACAGACCTAAAGTGACACATTAACTGGGCCAGACATACCAAAATGATCTGATGTCATGTAGACTTAAAAACGAAATTTTACCTACGTCTTAGCTGTCAAGATTTGAGGTTGTTTTCTGCAGTAACACAGCCAAAGTTGATTAGTTAGCAATACCAGTACTACCCCTAGAAATCTTAGTATCTCATGCTTTATTACAGTCGTTCCCCACCACATCCTCTGCCCTGAGACCAAGTGAAAAGGGAAATGAAGGGAAGAAAATCTAAGTCAACCCCTGTTCTTGTTAAAAGCCACTCACTTCTGGACCTAGTAACCTATGTACATGGAAAAGCTGGGCTCCGTGCATTTCAGTACTAGGCTTTTGCATTCCATTTTTGGTGAAAAGAAAACTATGAAGCTTTTCTTCCATTGTGGTTAAACTCTTGATAGGATACATGCAAGTGGATCCTGCTTCCTAATATGTGAGGTCTTTTCAGCCATACCTTAGATTATATTTCTATTACTTCACTGACAGAACCTAAAGTAATGTGTACTTTTCCCAATTCCCATGCCCTTTCTTCATTTTTACTCTCGAATATATGGCATCAGCAACTAACTCCATCAAAATGTTTTTCCCACGTCTCTTCCCTAGCTATTTAATATGTTCCTTCTCCCTTGTGCTCAATTCTCTTACTAATCACTCCTGGCTCATATTTTTCTTCTTTCTGCCCCCTCTTTGATCTAAAGGGTTAAATACTTCCACCCACCAGAGGACATCCTCTGTCACCTGTTGCTCTGATACACAGTGTTCAAGATGAACTCAACAGAATTGCTAACACCATGCTCCCAGTGTGCATACCTGCCTGTTAACAGTTCCCCAGCTTCATCAGTGACCTCCATAGTTTATATGTGCTCACATAGTCTCTGCGCTTCGTAGTTTTCTCTCTTTGGTTTTGCCCACATCTCATAGACCAGCACGTGGCCTGGCTCAGGTTTCTTTCAGAATATCTCTTCCACCGATCTTCATCTTAGATTTAGAGCTAAATACAAGACATGAGATTTTCATGACTTCGTATTTGGGAAGCCATCTTTCTCTAGCTCATGTCACGAGTGTCATTCTGCTGTTCTGAGCCCTGCTGCGGGAGGGCCTACATCTTCTTTATTGTGTCTTCTAGTGTTTAGTAGGAGGCCTAGTGTACAGTGTATACATTCAGAAAATGTTTGCCTACCACGTGAACTGGTTCCTTTTCTTCAGATGATTTCTTGTCACATTGTCCTTTTACTTCTTGACACACGTACAGAATCTTTCTTTTCTTTCCTGCCTAAAACTGAATTCCGTTAGGTATTTACCTTTTTTTTTTTTTTGAAGAAATCATTTTTTTCCAAGAGAACTCTCACTCAGGACAGAGAGACTCAACATCTCTGAGTCTCATGTGGAATGCTTAGTTCATACCTGAAAGTACTCCATCCACTCCTCCCATCCCATAAGCAGTCCTACAGCCGGAAAGCTTCTAGTGCACACTAAGCCACAGTTTGCATGCCCCTGCTTGCTTAATTTCCACCTAGAAGATTTGTGTGCATTATCTAGCTAATTTTTGACTAAGAAAGTGCTTAGCCCTGTAGACTTTGGCCTTTAAAAGGATATATTTTGAACACGTATCTAGATGATCCTGAGGAAGATTGTCCAAATAAACTTTGAGAACATTTGCCTTCAAATGTGGTAGCTTTGAATTTTAAATGCTTCTTAGAGCAGAAATCAGTGTTCATCAAAGCGGCATTTACCCCAAGTATCAAGACGGCATATTTGATCAAAAACAGTATAAGCATGTATAAAATACTCAATAAAAAGCAAAGGGAAACTAATAGCATAATTAATTTGGTTTAGTTACTGTACAGCGAATACATGTAATATCACATTGTATTTTATAATATAATGATTTTGTCATTGAAAATGAAGTATTTTGAAAAGATACAGCAATGTAGTGTTCTCAAGAACGGTTGCTTCAGCCTATTGCACTGTGGATGGCCCCGCCAATCATTTCTAACCTGAAATCCTCTCTTATATTGTCCCCCTTGGTTGGAATTTGATGCCAATTAACCAAACAAACCAGGGGCTTTAGTACTATAGACACAGCAGTAAGGAAGTAAACACAAATCCTTGTCAGGGGAGTTAACATTCTTACAGATGCTGACAATAAATAGAGTAATGATTCAAGTACATAGCCAGTTAGATAGGGATACATTCTGTAGAGAGGATGAAGAGGCAGAAGACCACTATAGGCGTGAAAGCACAGAAGCAGTTTTGAATGCAATGGTTATCGAGGGCAGCCTTGAGAAGCTAAAATTGGAGGTGAAGTAGTAAGCCATCTAGAAATCTTGGGTGAAACTTTTCAAGTTGAAGGAAATGCAGGTGAGGAAAGTTTAAGCAGCGATAGACTTCATGGGTTAGAGAGGCAAGGGGAATGGCATTTTGTCTAGGGAAGAGTAAGCCAGACAGAGGTGACACAAAGAAGAAAACAGAAGTGACAGTCTGAGTAGCAACTGGGAGCATTGAAACAATTTATCTTGATAAGATGTTACAGTGTGTCTTAAGCTTAGTGGAGAAGTGACACATCCAAACTCAGGTTTTAACACAGTTATTGTAGATACTGTGTCCACAGAAACCTTCTGCGCTGCAGAAAGTAATTCTAGCATCCAGGGGGCCAAAGCAAGAGGATCTCAAACTCAAGGTCAGTCTGGCTGCATAAGCAAGAGAGTCTAGAAAGAAAGGGTGGAAAAACAGTAACAATTGGAAGGAAAAGAGCAGCAGTTTATAGGAAGGAAAGGCAGTCAGTCACTGAAGCAGTCCAAACGCTATGCTGTAGTGATGTGGTGGCATGGAAGATGAAGATGAGAAGAAATAACTGACTCTGGATGTATGTTGACAGAAGGCAGGGGGCATAGTGTGAAGGGATGAAGATGGAATGTTGGAGAAACTGTTGACCACTTGCCCTGTGTGCTCTTCTCTGTGGTGAAGAAGACTGTGGAAGAGGAAGGCATGCAAAGACAAGCAGGTAGTTGCCAGCTCAGCTTAGAGCCTTGTAAATTTAAGATGCCTATGAGATAGTCAATGGAGATGAATCATAAGCCAAAAATTCAAGGGAAATTTTTTAAGATAAAAATATGAATTTAGCTATTGCCAGCATATTCATGGTGTTTAAAAAAGATGAAACTGTCAAACAGGTGCAGATAAAGACAAAAGGATTCCTGGAGCTCTTCATATAAGAAGTAGAGGAGAATGGGTTGGACCAAGCATACGGAGAATAGGCACTTAGTGCTATAGATGGAAAAAAAGAAAGAAATGAGTGACTGAACCATATGCTTTGGACAATTAAGTGTGACTGGGAATGACCAGTGAAATACGGAAGTACTTGGTAACCCTGGTAAGAGAGAGCATCTTTGTGAATATAGACCATCCTATTAAGATGGTTTACAAGATCTCTCCAACTTCCTTCTCCCCAAGTCTATACACCATATTGGACCTGTCCATTTACTGATTTTACTTTACCTTCAGTGATGCTGAATGTTTCCTTCTGATCATGCCTTCTCTTGGAAAGCTCTTGGTTGTAGCAGTAACTGGTTTAAACTGCCCTGTGCTCCCAGAGGGTGTATATGGCTCTGCACCCACCCAAGGGCTGTGGATTCATGAATGAAAGACACATGCACAGCATTGTTTTTAACATGTCTTACAAGCTCATTGCTTGGGCCACTCCTGAACCTCCACTTGGCTAATACAACCCCCTCCAATACTCCTGAGTTAATATTTGTTAAATCTATACTTCATCTCTGCTATCCCAGACTCAATCAGAGGAGTGGTCCGGGTACCACTTCCCATGGTCGACAGGCTCTCAAGTATGACCTCTCTGCTTCCCCATTTTGGTGATTCAGCTCCTCCTCTCCTCTCCTTTTCCTGCCTGGGAATCCTAAATGTCCCACCTCTTTATTGACCCATAAAAAAAAAAAAAAAAACTGTTGTCAGGGACCTGCAGCAGACGTGTGGATTCTCAAGCAAGCACAAATCAAACCCCCAACACTTGGTGGATCAAATCAGCATCTCATTTCGAAGAAGATTCGGCAACTCCCTTAGGATTTTGTATAAGCTCACACCCACTGTGAGCATTTAAATTACATAGAGAACTGAGCACTACTCTGTTGTCCTCACCCCACCCTCCTAGACCTTGTGACTCAGTATCTGTCCCTCAAATTGACCTGTAAAGAAGTCTGAAAACTGCCCTGTTCAAACTTTGACTTTTAATGTTCCTGATGGGCCATTTTTCTGTCATTTGAATTATAATATTATCCCTATCTGGATTGCCTCCTTTAATTAAAGGACCTTTTCTTCTTGGGAAATAACCAATAAAGAACCTAAATCTCATTTTAGTGCTATTTGTTTTTAAAGCCGTTCAGATTTGCATGTCAGTAGCATGAGGATTTTTCTTAGTCTAACGACTGCAGTAAATAACTCTTCTTTTTATATGCATTTTACTGTTTAAAATGTTGAATCAAGTGTAACAATTTGGAATTTCTGCTAAATCTGTCACTTAGAATTTCCAGAATCAATTAAAAGTAAGATGAGAAACAAAAATCATACTGTACTTAAAGTCACATGATAATAAATGACACGGTGAACAGCTAGGGAGATAGATGGATGAAGAGTTTTCATCCTTATCTCACACAGTATCCTAGGCAATCCACCAAAAGCCATGAGGATGACACAAAGTTTGCAGGTTATAGAGCTTCTTAGGGGAATCTAAAAAAATCTCACATTCACTCTGAGGAAATGAAGTCTTGATTTCCAATTCTAGAATCACCTCTTTTCTCCTTCTATCACAGTAACTTCCTGTCTAAAAAATAATAATAATAAAAAAAAACACCACTAATTCAAAATTGTTTTCCAAGTCTTTTTAATTTAGAATTGATGGATATTCTGTTTGCTTGTTTTTTAAATAAACATTGTAGTTGTACAATTTAGTCCCTCCCTCTCCATTTTGGTAGCAGACGAACTTGTAGTCTCACTATTGGTTAGAATATTTTACTCCTACCTTTTTGTACGATATCAGCACAATAGAATTCACTTTGGTGTTTAAGAACTCTCTTTCCTATGATCACTTAAATCTGAAAAGCTTACACAAATGGCCACTGACTAAAACAGCAATGGCTTGCAGACTAGAAGTGTTCTCTGGGGAAACATTTCCTCTCTGGAGTGCACCACGTGTCCCTGATTACAGATTCCCAATCTTAAGAGCACAAAATGGAGAATAATTTATCAAGCAAGTACTTTCTTGAGACCATTTCGGCTCTGTCGTGGTTATATTTTTGGACCCTCTATTTAATTTCTCAGTTTTAGAACCAACAGCAATCAAAGTGAGTCATTTACTCACATGTATCTAAAGATGATAGAACTCCTCCAGTTTAACAAGTAGTTTTTGTTTTGATTTGGAATTTTGTTTCTTTGTTTGAAACAGAGTCTCACTATGTATCCTTAGCTGGCCTAGAACTTGATATGTGGGCATGGCTGACCTTAAATTTTCAGTGATTTTTCTGCCTCCACCTCCCTGCTTTAAAGTTATATGTCATCCCCCTTAGCACAAGTGGTTTTCCTTTATTATTAATCATTGACTCTGAAAAGAAGGAAGGAAGGAAGGAAGGAAGGAAGGAAGGAAGGAAGGAAGGAAGGAAGGAAGGGAGGGAGGGAGGGAGGGAGGGAGGGAG
>NW_021620899.1:1436019-1491603 GCF_004785775.1 Grammomys surdaster | reverse complement strand
GGAGGGAGGGAGGGAGGGAGGGAGGGAGGGAGGGAGGAAAGGAGGGAGGGAGGAAAGAGGAAGAGAAGAGGAAGGAAGGTCTATAGCAACATCCCAGGATATAATTGAAATATATATTCCATTAAGAGACACCAACTAGTAAATATTTCCTTCACCATCCTAAGTGCTCAGATAAGTGCTTCACCTTATAGCTTTTCCCCTAAAATTATCTGCTGTGAAGCTTGAAGTTGTATGAACTCTTCAAAAAAATTGCACATAAAAACAAAGCGGCCACTTTAAAACTATCTTCAACAAAGGAATATCAAGGTGAAATAATCTAATTTGAAGATAATTGTATGTTAATAACTACTCTTCTCATTTTATCTAACACTAAATATTTCGTAGTTATTATCACAGTGAATTATGAGCCTGCAATGTGAGTGGTTTGGAATTTAGATTCTATAATTTAAAATAAAATGAATTAGATCAGCTTGGTTTAATTTGAGAGTATAATCTTGCTATTTATGACTAAGGAACTATTGTCTCTTTAGAGAGTTATGTATTTCAGATCTCAGATTTACTATTTCTACCTCCTGTTTTTGGTTTCAGAATTAATGATGTGACGGAAGCTTCCAGATATTACAGAGGAGTTTGGCAAATAAGGCTGATTGAAAAACTCAGCATATGCTTTTTAAATCAATTTTTAAAGTATAGAAATGCAATGACAATTAGCCATGAACACTGCGGGCTCTTCTGCCAAACGTTAATTAGATTCCAGGAAGTGGATGCCTCTCAATGAAAATGGATAAAAATAGCTTCAATGAAATGGTTATGAAATGGATTTTCACACCCAAGAGTAAGGATGAGACAGGAAAAAGACTGGCCCATGCAGCAGATGTTTTTCATTCTCTTTGACAACGTGAGCAAATGGAGGATGAAGGCACTGACTTCACCTTTCATCATGTGTTCTGCTCAGCTACAAGATTTACAGTGATCAGAGAGAGAGAGGGAGAGAGAGAGAGAGAGAGAGAGAGAGAGAGAGAGAGAGAGAGAGGAAAGAAACTTGAAAATAAGAAATAAGCACACATCCCTCGAAATTGTTTACAGAACGCTGATCACAGTTTAGCAACACAGAGACCGTGACCTTGAAGATTAAGAAAAATTGAAAATGAGAACACGGAAACAAAGGAGCATTGCTCAGCCAGTGTCATCTGTCTTAAAAAGTTTTTGCCCCATGACCATTGTATAAACTCTATTTGTCTCATGGAAGAACTGTGCCTGGATTTCTAGTGAGAAAAGCATTAGTCAGAAGAAAAAGAAATCTGATCATATGCATCATATTTACCATAAGATTTCACAGTCCTCTTGATTCTGACAATGAGGTAATTTGTAAAGGGCTCTAATTGTGGTCAATTATTATGGTCCTCTAGCGCCACCTAGTGTTTCCATACAATGCTTTAACCCAGCTCACCTATTAAACCAAATTAACAATTTCTTAAGAAGATAGTCATATCTTTTGAGTAAAAGGAAATAGAAACAAGTCAAGGCTTGATTTTGATATCCTGAAGCATTTTCCACTTTTTTTATTTTAACTGTTTAAGTTTATGAAGTGTCACTGTTCTTTTTGTCCAACAAAGTTTGTGTGTTCATTTCCATTGTTCACCACCTAATAGACAGTGTTTCCCTGAAAACACAGCAACGCTCGAGGTTAGCTTGCTTGTAACATATGATAATCACTTCTTAATTCATTGAGTTGGGCATATCAGAGTAGAACATCTATATATCTAAATGCTTTAAACAATGTGTAGATCTTATTGTTTTAAATATGCTCCTACTGAGTGGGAACAAGGAAGCTACTGCTTTGGCAGTGATATCAGGGTCTACAGATGCATCGTTAAGAGAGAGGGACAGGGTTAACTCTGTAACAACCCCTATCCACACCCCAACTTTCACTGAGCATCCCCAAAAAGTAAGTATCTAACCAGAAAGCCATCAAAGAAAACTCATTAAAAAATGTGATAAGGACCCTGAAGGGGTGTGGGAAAAGAAGGACTCAGTTCTATTTAAGGGGAAAGCCACAAAGCCACAGAGAGTTTCTCCTCCTTCCAGTGAATACATAGATACACAAATTGGACTTGGTTGGGTCTTTTCTCTTGGGAGGGGGTTCAGAAGGGTCACAAGGGTGGGTCAGAGGGTAAGTGAAATAGAAGGAATAGGAAGTGTGATGTGGTGTATGATGTGACATTCCCCCCAAAAGTCAATAAAACTATTATGTTGAAAATGCAAATAAAAGCATCACACTGACTTTACAGAAGCAGGAATGAAATCGTGGGAACAAAAATAACCATTGAGTACCCAATTTTCTCGAACCAACAAAGGGGATTGAGTAAACAATCACCATCTTGTTCTTTACAATTGTAGACACTGGGAAAAGGTAAGGTTGGTAAGAGCCATGTTCTTGCAATCACACTACTGAGGTATAATGAAGTGCGTCTCAGACTGGATTATGCCAACACATAGTCACATTTCAAACAAATATCCAGTGGCAAACAAAAGCTAAATTTTGCATACTTTTGAATTCTAGATCTATTCCTTCTGGTTCTCAAAAGGGATAGCTGCTACAGTGTGGTCACCATGAGGGCAGTCACCCTAAACCAGTGGTTGAACACAGCAGAACGTAGGGATGAGAATCTAAGCATGTGCTCACAGACAACCACTAAAATGTCTAATTTGTCTTTATAATAAGCACTGAAAGTACTAGCATCACATGGAGGAACAGTATTGTTACAAAATGACCCTTTCTGCTTGTCTGTGGTTGGATGTATCAGGACACCACGCTACCTTAGGTAAGAACACACAAAACAGTGAGACTGGTCTCCTGGAAAAGGAGTCAGGTTTGTTATGGCTTTTTTTAAAGTCTTCTCAAAGTTATCCAACAACATGAAAGGCAGAATGGATCAGAATGACTAGGACAGTGCCAAATAAGGAGCAAGTTCTAAGCCAGTGGAACAGCAGTTGGACAATTCATTTGATGCAAACAGTTAGTCTACATGTGACACAGTAGATAATTTGTTTCATGTGGCTTGTAAGGTGTTTTAAAATTCTCCTATGCCTAAACATCTTTCCTTCTGTTTGGGAAAATGTCCTCCTCCCTCCTAACAGGGACCTAGGTTCTCCACTTGCAAGTGACTGCTGTCATTTAAAGTCTCTTAGAACTCTGAAAAATTGACTTTAAAAACAAAAGAGGGTGAACGGTACCCCCTCAGAAGGAGTCCCCCTGAAATAATCTGCATCATGCCTTGTTCACTTTTATCTCTCCAAAGCTGAAAGGTCATGGCAAATCTGCTGCTGACTGCCTCTGGCACCACTGAGACCAACAAAACTTTGCCACAGATATGGGGAAGGACCCTCTTACCCTTAAAGGGAATGGCCCAGACCCAGTTCCCTTATTGGCCAAGGATTGATATGTCTGTCTGATACCACAGAAGGCACAGCTAACTGTCTACCAAAAAGATTAATAAAAAAAAAAAATAGATAGCCCAACAAAGCCAGGCCCAAACATAAATACGATGAATAACAATTTACATCCAGGGAAGAGAAATCTCCCTGAGAATTCCCTTCTTTTTCCTTTCCAGGTAAAAATGAATCACCCGTGATGTCTGCTGTTAGAAGTTCTAATCCAGATGCTGACCTTCAAACTTATACTACTCAGACCTTCGACAGGCCATTGACAAGAACATCAAACAGCTAGAGATTGACATCACTAATCTGAAGAAATCCCTCGTTTCACTGTCTGAAGAGACCTCCTAAAATCGCAAAGATCCTTATTGGACTTGATTTACTCTATTACAATAGAAAAGGCTGTGTAGAGCTCTTGACTGTGTACAGCCCTTAAAGAAGAAGGTTGCCTTTACATAGACAAGACAAGGAGAGTTAAAGAGAGCATGTAACAGGTAGTGAAGGCCCTAAGAAAAATCAGAGAGAGAAAGAGACAGATGAAGGCTGGTACAAGCATTGGTTTTCAGCCTCCCCAAGGTTGTCAACCCTATTTCCTCCCATCTTGGGACCATTATTTGGGTTCTTTTTGCTTTTTTCTGCTGGTCCCTGGCTCTCAAATAGGTGGGCTAACTCTGTGATACAACAGATAAATAATTTGGTAGCAAAACCTACTCAGATACATTATCATAAGTTAGCTATGGAGGACCACGAGACCCAAGATGAGGTTGTTACTTTATACAGGGTGTTTCCAAAACCCATCTCCACCCAACCTAAAAGGGGGGACTTCTGCCCCTAGACCAAGCAGAGAGGGGCCACCCAGAACCCCCTCTGTCAGGCGATCTGAATTTTTGCTTAGGCTGCGAGGCTAAGCACTGCAAGGGAATATAAATAAAAGATAAAAATATGTGGAAAGCCGTGGCTTGTGCTGACAGCATTCGCCATTACAAGATGGCGCTGGCATCCGGTGCTCCTCCAAGTAAACAAGTAGACCGCGAATGTGCTATGGTAAAAAAGTGCCAAGTCACAGCCCATCCCGGGGCGTTTTGGCAGGTAACGAGTGAGCAGCCAATCAGAAGTGAACACGCCGCTCCAATGGTATATAAACAGTGCCTCTTCCGGGCCCAGGGTCTTTCCTCCTTTTCATTTGGAATAAACGCTTGCTGCGGAAGGATCCTGGTGCCCGAGTGCGTTCTTGCTGGCGAGACAATTACACGCGGGTCACAGCTGGTGCTGAAACCCGGGAAATTCACCAACGCCAGTGCCGAGGAGACCCTCCACTCGCGGAGTGGACTCAGAACTGCAGGACAAAGGCAAGCTCTGAGAGGTATGTTTGGCCTTGATCTATTTCATCTCCCTCCCCAGGCGGCACTCGTTCTCTTCCTTCTGGTTTTGCAGGATGAGAAAAGCCGCTCAACTGTAGCGGCGGGCCAGGGAGTGCTAGACGAATTACAGGGCAGCATGTCAGAAACAGAGCAGGATAAGCGCTTAGGAGCTCAGAAAAAAAAAAAAGGAGCTCAGAAAGAAGGCATGCCTAAGAAAAAAGACCCTTCCAAGGACGCTCAATCCGTAGAAGTGAGAGATAAGGGAAAGGATGCCCTGGGAGAGAGACGTAGAAAAGGAGAAAAGGCCCCAGAAAAGAAACCTCTTTATCCGGTAAAGGAGCTGGAGGCCTCGGGGCTGGGTGGCTCTGAGTCGGAGGAGCTAACTTCCTCCGAGGCGGAGGACTTAGACGAAGAGACAGATGAGGAGGAAAGATACCAGAAATGAAAGAACAGGGTTAGAAAGAATTGGAAAACTAAGAAAACAGGGTACTGAGGTGTTACAATAGCTGCCTGCTACATCTCCAATGAACGAGATGAAAAGTTACATCTTGAATATGAGAGAGAGAGAAGGGGTTTTAGAAAAACAGTTGTCCTCTCTCTGAGCTGTGTCAGCAAAAAGGAATGAAAAGGCTATTTCAGAGCTCATCTAGAAAAAGAAAGAAGTTTGGGAGACGTCCTGAATTTCTCTTTATTTAGCTCTTAGATGTCCTTCTTTGTTGTCTGTCCTTGGCACACCAATGTCCACGTGTGTCAATTGTTTTTTGTTTCTCGTTGTCTAAGTGTATGTTCTATGTTGCATGTTCAAAAGACAAAAACGGTTACATATCCAACTCTTGGGCTAGTTTAACTTTGTTTTAAAGGCAGTCTTAATATACACAGCAGAGGCTGATAAGCTACCCTACACCTATAGCTAAGAGTTGAGCTGGGCCGAAAAAGCCTTTCCAGGAATTGATGTTGGCATAAGCTGCTTTTAAAAGAGACCAGTAGCTTTTTGGGTATTATAAGGAAGCTAAGAGTTGTTTTGTCCTAGAAAAATCTCTGTGACAAGGTGCTTTTCTCTTGAAATTACAGCTAGAAAAGGCAACAAATTTTGTTTGGTCTAAATATATAAGATGCATAGCCACTTCATTGTTGTTTCTGATTGGTTTTAAAAGTATAAAAATGTTCTACATGTCTTGGTTATAGACTATTGGCTTAAATTATTGGACGTGATTAGAAATTTACAACTTTGGTAACGGAAAGTTGGTGTAAAACTAACTCAGTGTTATAGTCATTCAGAAACCAGAAACCAGTATCTCTTCAATGAGATAGTAAAAGCTGCTTCACACACTCATATATAAGAATTGGCAGCAAAACTTTGTAACATAAAGATAATCTACTTGGTGTTGATTTTAGAAAAAATAGATTGTTTACATTGCTTCTGGTTTTGCTTCTCAAAATTAATAGTTATACTCTAATGTTACAAAAGAAATTTAAAATTTTAGTTAAACTGCCAGTATTCCATTGGCTACAGTTGGCAGTTCTAGTCTTGATTTTGGGATTTTTTGATTCGCCCATGTTTATAGAAAAGGAGACAGCAGGTAGAGTTAAATAAAAATTTTAAAACAAGTTGTGATACAGTGCTGGCCTGCTAGAAAGATAATCTTTGCACTAGGCCTCCGAAGAGATTAAGAACATTTACATTTAAATTAAGACAATGCAGACTGGGATCTTAACATGCTTGTAGTCAGGTGACCAAGGTTACATAACAAACTTGTCCTTGGTGTAGGAAGGATAATCTCTGGGCCAGGCCTCAGGATATAGGCCAAGATTAAAAACATTTACATTTGAATTAAGGCTATATACAGAGTGGGTGCGGCAGAAGCTTGTATTTCAGACATTCCTTTTGTCCTGACCTGCCTCTAAAAGGGTGTTTTCTAGAATTTGTTTATTGCCTTGTTTGTTCCTTAGGGAGGCGTCAGCCTCAGACTCAAAAGAAATTCACAACAGCCCTTTGGCAATACAAATACAGTTTAATTTAACCAGCTTACACTTCTCAAAAGTTTGGACAATTTTGTCGCCAAATGGAGGTGACCCATCTGATGGGTCTCCCTTATAACCCTCAAGGACAAGGCATTATAGAACGGGCTCATCGAACTCTTAAGTCTTATCTAATAAAACAAAAAGGGGGAGTCAAGGAGGCTCTACCCTCAGTGCCACAAATCACCGTTTCTATAGCACTCTTTATCCTTAATTTTTTAAATCTGGACAGTCAGGGCCATTCGGCTGCTGACCGTCACTGTTTAGAGCCTGACAGGCCAAAAGAGATGGTCAAATGGAAGGATATCTTGACCGGACAATGGAAAGGCCTGGATCCGATTTTAATAAGAGCCAGGGGAGCAGTTTGTGTTTTTCCACAGGAAGAAGACAACCCGTTTTGGCTACCAGAGCGACTGACACGACGACTCGAGATATTAGAAGATGACACCCAGGCAGACCCTCCAAACTCTGATGACAGCCCTCGTGCTGATCCAAGGAATACAGGTTCCTAGTATATCGGGGGAACAATGATGGCCCATATTATCTGCCTTTCCAAAACCCATACCAGTCAGACATAATGTAGCTAATCTGTCTAGGAAATTGTCTCAATATTTTGTAGGAAATTGGTCAGAAAACTTCGATGAGACACTCAAAAAATTGAGAGTGGCTGTGGTGGCCATCAACTCGACGCGCGTGGATCTATCCCTGACTGAGGGACTCTCCTCCTGGATCTCTTCAGCTTTCTCTTTCTTTAAAAAGTGGGTAGGAGTAGGCCTGTTTGGTACACCCTATGTTGCGGATTAGTGTTCATGCTTTGGTTGGTTTGCAAGCTCAGAGCTCAACAAAAACGTGACAAGGTCGTTATTACCCAAGCACTTACAGCCCTAGAACAAGGCTCATCTCCTGAAATTTGGTTATCCATGATTAAAGAAATAGCCAGTAGACAGATTCCTCAGCCGTTGCACCCCAAGGGATTTGCCCATTGCACTGGGTCGGTGAGGAGTCTTGGCCTGGCTGGTCCTTGTCTGTGTAGCTGTGGTACCTGAATTTGAGGCAAACAGCCCTTGCACCCCTGGGAGATGGCTCCATTGCACAGGGACGGGTGTTTGCATCTCTCTCTGTTTCCCCTAGCCCTTGCACCCAGAGGACTTGTTTCCATTGCACCTGGTAGGGTAAGGGAGACTGTCTTAAACTATCAGTCCTTGATCGCTTATTCCCCCAAGATGGAATTTGCTTGATCGGGCTTGAGTTTGAGTCATGATTGGTACCACGCTAGACAGGCCAAGGACAGCTCCATCTTTTCGTCTCCAGGCCAGCTGCCATTGGTCCCAATGACGGGAATAGGTTGATGCCATATGCCAGAGGTACACCATGAGCTGTGAGTTTACCCCATGACAGGCATTGCGAGAGGCCACAACCTGGGGCGCACATTCTGAGAATGCCAGGTGTGGGTGCGCGACCCTCATAGCCTAAGACAGGGAGCTCACCATTGTTTGGTGCTGGCTATGGAAGAACATCAACTAGCCTAAGACACGGGACATTGGCCAGTGCCTGTGATTCTTAATTAAAACAAAAAAGGGGAGATGTGGAAAGCCGCGGCTTGTGCTGACAGCATTTGCCATTACAAGATGGCGCTGGCATCCGGTGCTCCTCCAAGTAAACAAGTAGACCACGAATGTGCTATGGTAAAAAAGTGCCAAGTCACAGCCCATCCCGGGGCGTTTTGGTGGGTAACGAGTGAGCAGCCAATCAGAAGTGAACACACCGCTCCAAGGGTATATAAACAGTGCCTCTTCCGGGCCCGGGATCTTTCCTCTTTTTCATTTGGAATAAACGCTTGCTGCGGAAGGATCCTGGTGCCCGTGTGCATTCTTGCTGGCGAGACGATTACACGCGGGTCACAAAAATATCTATCTGGGTTCCCTGAGGGAGAAGCCTAACTGCATAGGGGTTGATGTCAAAAGTATTCCCTCTCCAGGAAAAAGACATGGGGATGGGGATGGCCCTCATGTCTCACTGAACAATGACAGGGGGACTGGAGCTATTACAAGGTCCCCTTCAAATACTGAAGGTCAGGCCTCTATCCCTGCCTTCGCAAGTTTAGAATTGCCACAGCCCTTCTATACTTAGAGAAGGGAGGAGATGTCAGGGGCAGCCCTGCTTACACACTGAAGGCCTAAAATCAGCCACAGGCCTAAAATCAGCAATAGGCCTGTCATATATGTATACTAACAACAAGTCTTGGGTCTCAGTGGAAAACCATTGAAACAGATGGCTATAAGCTAATGTCAACAGGCAGCTTTTGTGGAAATTTACAAGCCTGAGTAGTCATAGACCTTGTAAATAGGTAGCCTTGGCAGACAATACCAACTTAGATAAGGACAAGTGAGTCATAGGCAGAGTCATAGTGACTTGTCCCCTGAACCTTCACCCAGCCGATACCCAGTTCTGATGATATCTGTATTCCCCCTGAACACCCATACTCCAGTGTCATTCCCTTCCCCACATCCTGCCTTTCTGTGTTTATAACCCCTGTGTGAATGAATTACGATTTGAGAAAAAATAAATTATAAAAACAAAAAAAACAAAACAAAAGAAGAAGATCCTGCTGTAACTTCTAAAGAGTTAAGTAGCACTTTGAAGGGGACATAAGTGACCCCTTCCAGCAGCCATTTATGAATGTTACTATTATTTAGACAGTCATCATCATCAATCAATCAGAGCTATCTAAAACCTCCTGTCAAGACCCAGGCAGTTTTAACAAGGAAGTGCCACCTTGGTTAGACTGAAGTACCAAGTTGTGTGATCAGAATCTAAGTGTGATTGAGCCTGTCTAGAAATGAGGCCCACCTAGAGTGACAGTTCTACTTTGCTCTGCACACCATTTATGATGGTGGTCTGGCGCACTGCTGTCTTCTGCCATAATATATCTAATTTGAAAAACTGGGTAACAAGTATGTATTTATATACCCTGAATCATTTTTGTATACATATTTTTATGCATGTGTATGTATATATGTATGTGATATGTATATACTTGTAAATGTAAGTGTTTCCAGGGGTGTACACAAGTGTATGCATACCTGTGTGTGTATGTTTGAGCGTGAGTACATATATGCAGGTATGTGGAAGCCAGAAGTCGTCATCAGGTGCTCCTCTAATCTATTTTTGCCTGTATTTCCCTGAGCCTGCATCTCATTGATTATGCCAGAATAATTGGTCAGTGAGCTCAAGACTCTGCCTGTCTCTGCTCCCACCCCTCCACCACATGAGCTCTGGGGATCTGAACCCAGCTCAGCTGTTTTGTTTAACAGGCATGAAACCAACTAAACCATCTCCCCAAGCCTGTGACTATGTTTTTAATTGCTATTTAATATTCCTTCTTAACAGACCATAATTTGTTTTAAAATACTAATTCTATTAGTAAAATAATAATAATTCTAAATTATTTATTATACTAAATAATAGTTCTATTATTTAAAATGTAAATAGAATAAAAAAATGCTGAAGTTCATCTTATGTCCCCATAAAATTCCTAAACCAAACTATTTAAGATCTAGCATGTGTTTTCCAAAATTGCTACCATAGAGAGTTGTACCAATTTAATTCTCTCTAGTACCACAGGAGCACACAAGTATTTTGATGTTGCTGTTGTTGTTGTTGTTGTTGTTGTTTGTTATTTCTACCCACTATGTATAAAATCAAAATTTATAAATGGTCATCAGTATTGAACCTTATTCTTATTATAACAATCTAATTTACTCAAACTTCTACTTCAAGTTATCAGGTGATTCTAAAGAGACTTAACATTCTTCATCTCAACAATTAAAAATTCAGGCAGCAGAGCCTAAGACAGAAGTATATTGCTTTTGATAATACATATTCCATGATGGGTAAGGAAGGCATTCTTATCAGAATGACCTAAGACAGGCTCAGTCTTGTTATTGAAATAAAAAGGGGGGAGAGGGAGAGAGCCTTTAGGGCTGCTTGGCAAGAATCTGACATGGGCCAAGGACAAGGAATGGGCTGCTTGGCAGGAATACGACATTGGCCAAGGACAATAAGTAGGCTTCAAGCAGGAATCCGACATTAGGCTAGAACAAAGAAGTAATTTCAGAGAGGAATCTAAATCTTAGGCTAGAACAAAGAAGTAGGCTTCAGACACGAAAATGACTTTGGGCTAGGACAGGGAAGTTGGCTCAGATATTTTGGTATCCTGATAAGCCCTTTGAAACAGTGATTATGGCAGTGTTCAAGGAACTGTGTTTAATGCCTTGCTTGTTCTTTGACTATTTGTGTTTATTGTCTTGCTTGTTCCTTGACTATTTGCATCTATTGTATTGCTAGACCCTCAACTTAGGACTGACCTTAATACATGCATGTAATTAAAATGGTATATAAACAAAAAAGAGGAGGGAGAAGGGATAGTGGGTTCTAGGGAGAGGGAAATGGGGAAAGGGAATGACATCTGAAATGTAACTAAATAAAATATCTAATAAAAAATATCATAAAAAATTCAGGCAGTATTTCTTAATGTAGTTTTCCATGAGTTTTTGAACCCAGACTTGTTCTTCTTTAAGATTTTTTTACACTATGCCATGTCCCTTTCACTTCCTCATGAAGTTTAGATCAGCTTGTTGATTTCCATGAAATAACTGTTCAGTGACATGGACTGTGTTACTTTTATTTGCCCATTTGTAACATATTCCCTCTTATTTATTTTCTCATTTTTAAAGTATTTAATTTTTTTTACTTTTGATATTATGGAATAGTTACAATATTTCTTCCTAAATCAATGGAATAAAATTAATGTTTGGGCAATTAAAATGTGTGTGTGTTGATACTATAGTGTTCCTGTTGGTAAATGTTTTGGAAGGATATGATTCTGCCTCTAATAGTCAATCTCTCTTGTTTACCTCCTCTTAATTGAAATTCCTGATAAGATCAGCTAAATAAATCAATTGCCACTTATACCTGTGGATGCTTGGCTCATGCCCTATTCCTGGCTCAATGTTTACTGGGAGGAAACTAAAAATCTATGCATTAACCAAGAGTTATTTGTAGATATTATGCATCCCATAGAGAGAGAGCACAATTTTCCAGTAAAACGTGTGTGTGGTGTGTGTGTGTGTGTGTGTGTGTATGTATGTGTGTGTGTGTGTGTGAAAAATACAGATTGATTTCAAAGCACTATTAAATTCATAAAATCTTTTATCATTATTTTTCAGAAGATTCTAAAAATGTCATTGATATTTTTAAATACACTTTTGTTAATGAAGATTTGCAGACTGGTTATCTTAAGGCATATCTTACAGAGTTAGAGACAATTTTAATAAGCTTTGGAGCATGGATACAAATGTGGTAATGTTAGGTAAAGTGTGTGCTTGTAAACCCAATAAGCCAAGATAGTGGCTTTCAGATAATCTTTCTTTAGCTTTCGTTCTAAGTTGGATAAAAATAGAATCATCTTATCCCTTTCAGGAATGTTCAAGTACTGTCATTTTTACAATGAGAGATGCTGCAAAGCCTAAGAAAGAGCAACAGTGACTCCACCTTCAAGCCAAGTTTCCCCTTCAGTCCACTGTCTGGATTTGAGTGAATGCAGCTCTATCCTAAAGACTACCCCCAACAACTCTGTAATGTCCATCCCCTGACACTGATCTGAGACCTTCCCTGCAGGGGGGATCAGTTAGGAGCATGAGAAGTCATGTAGCCTTTCTTGTAGGATCAAGAAAGGCTGCAGAGAAACTGAATTGTTGGGATGGCTTTCTTAGATTCCTTGCTGCTATTTAAATACCTTCAAAGCCTGAAAGTGCTAAAGCAGACCCAGGCAAGAAATAGAAGGTTGATTTTTATAAAGAGAAATGAAAGTGTTCTTACTCAATTCTTGTGGAAGACTATGAAACCTTACAGCTTGCTTTATAGGCAAGAGCAATGGAGCAGGAAATTGCTAATGCAAAGTCTATGGAAGAAGAAAAGAAACAGAAGGCTACCAAACAAAGGTGGAGAGATTTCAATATCTGCCCAAAACCATTGCAAAGGCGACTAAAGGGTACAGAACATGCATTCAAGAAATGAAATGTCACCTAATTAATTATAGCCTCAAGCTTGAGTCATTTTAAGAAAGCATATGAAGAAAGGATATGGGATTAATTCATAGCATTTAGTAAGCAGGAGGAATTTTTCCTCACCAGCTTTGAACAGCCATTGCACTTTTATCTGGTTAAAATGGCAGTCATCAAGCAGACAATAGTTTGTAAGCAATGGTTGTTAAATTTTTGGTATTTAACAGAACTTACTTCTTAACCATTTAGAATATACTGTATACCTTTTATCTGTATGTCACTGCAGTACTTACTTACTATTCCACACAAAAAGGCACATATAGATATCCTAGAAAGAATTCATTTCCAGCTCCTTTTACATGTGCTGTTTCTTAAAAATTAATTTGCCTAAATAGCACCCAGATCTTGGTTTCTGAATGCTATATCCCAATGAAAGATGTTGTGGTTCTTTAGAGAAACTGCTGGATCTATGGTTGGGTCAGAGAAATATAATACAGGCTTGGAGCATACCAGGAAATAAAGAAAGAGAATAAAGAAAGAAGGAAAGAAAGAATACATAGAGGGCAGAGAAGGAGGGAGTGAGGGAAAAATGTAAGTTCTGATTATATGATTGCTTAGATATGAAGAGAACTGAGTAAAACATAAAGCTATCCCTTAGTATCACAGTAATATTTAGTATATAAGATCCACCTTTTAATCAAAAGTGTAATGAAAAACAGTACCAGCAAACAGCTTGCAAGGACCTTCCAAAAATACTTATTACATATGTGCTTCTTTTAACTCTTTCCACAGTAGCCGAGGTTTAATTTTTCTCCTACTGTGAGTGGGCTAAACTAAATGACTCTCCTATCAAATAAATGATGAAAAACACAATCGCTATGTTACAGTGAAAGATTGCTTAAGTGATCAAAGTTAGCATCAGCAGTAGTGACTCATGCTGATGTCATGTAATGTTGATGTGATGTAATGAGAACATTTACCTGTGTGTGCCCTTTCTTAAAAATCTATGGTCTGCCAAGATGGCTGCAGAGTAAAGGGTGCTTGCTGCCAAGCCTGATGACCTGGGTTTCACACACAGTTCCCCCATAGTAGAAGAAAGAAATGACCCTTAAATGTTGTAATCTGACTTCCACATGTATATTATGGCAATCATACAATCACACGTGAATCCACACACAATTAAATAAATAAATGTAACTAAAAAAAATGTTCAACTGCATTCTAACCACAGGAAAACTTTAGGGAGACTCAAACGGACAGAATGCTTGATAAACTCTCTTTTCAAAGCCATCAAGGTCACCAATGGCAAAAAAAGGCCAAGACTGTCACTGAAGCACCTGAAATAAAAACAGTAACATAACATGGTTTCCTAAAAGAGAAAGAAGACTTCAGTAAATAAAAGAAAGAAAGAAAAGCAAAGAGAATCTGTGCTCTGTATGATTAAATTCTTAGTTTTCACAAAGGTTTCACAGTTGTGTGTGGTATTAACGTGAGAAAAACTGGCTGAAGCAAAAGACCTATCTTTCCTGTGAGTTTCAGAAGGATTAGTCTCCAGTCTGTGAGAAACCTTGGTGTCCTTTCTCTCCCCATAATGTTCTCACTAGTATATTTTCGAGTTAGCCAAGGAAACCCTCAGAATAGTCTGAATACTGTATGATCAGAGAAAGCCAGGGTCATGGGTACGGATGCGCCTTCCAGCCTGTTGGCTCACAAACACCAACCCTAAGCTGGTAGCCAAAGCCTTTTGAAAACTTTTGAGAGCCTGGATGTTTTAAGTTGTGGCAAGATGTGCACAGGGATCTTCATACAATACTTTTTTTGTAAATAGTTCAGTAGCTACATGCACTGTTGCACCCACACTGTTGTACAATCTCCAAAAGCGTTAATGTTGCAAAAGGGAAATAAGGAAAATTCCATACCCATTCAAGATTGGTACTCTCCCTGCTTCATTCCAGACAAAACCATACGCTTTCTATCTTTATGAATTGAGTGTTCTAGGCAAGTCACATAAAGAAAATAATACACTTTTCCTTTGTGACTGGCTTATTTCTAAAGTCCTGGAGTTTAGTTCACATTAGAGAATATGCACTGTTATTATGTACATACCTATATCTATTTGAGACCCTGTTCTCAGTTTTTTTCATTATATAAAGACAGGACAAATTAGTAGCTTCTACTTTTAATTTTTAAGGAAAGGCTAGGATGTTTTCTATAGCTGCAGGGTGATTTCTATGATATCATAGAAGGACACAAAAGTGGCAGTTTCAATCTTTCCAACATGATGGTTTCAATAGTAGCCACCCTAATAGTCCAATATACTAGATGTTGTTTTCATGGCACATAAAAGTGGAAATTTTCTCTACTTGTCCCAAACCCAAATTCCCTGTTTTATTCTGTTCTTTGATATAACTGGGGCATTCCTTCTATCTTATGTGACAGAATGAAGAACAAAAATGTTTGCTCTCCCTGCTTCAGAGGAGACATACAGCCACGTTTATTTCTAAGGGAGAAATAGGTGATGATACCAAGTGTGTGTGTATCGAGGAAAGGAAGAATGGGAAGAAAAATGTGAAGGAATTGGGTATTCATCTGAGGCATAGCAGGTGTTATGGATAACCAGACATGAAATTCATGGTGTGTGAAGTTCACATCTGCCTTGAGGTGAGTAGCCCTCTCATGACTCTCCCTGGGGAAGCGTAAAAAATATATATATTCATCCCAGACAGAAATGGCACCAGACCAAAGAATGTATTCCATCCAAGTTCTAACTGATCAGTTTGTTGGTGCTGCTTGTAGGAGTTTGGGAGACTCTTAGACAGCCATACCACAAAATCACAATACTAGTAAATAGTTTGCCTAATAGAACCTCAGAGAAGGGAGGGCCTAGTGAGAAACCAGTAGAGGTCTTGGGAGACTCTCCTGAGTGTCCTGACTCCCACAGTCTTCCAGGAGGGAGCTTCCATGGAATCATTATGGATACTCTGCTCCAAAGTGGTGATGACCATGTCTAGCCCAGTGGAAAAAGCTATGCCACTGTAACCAGTAGGAAAGATAAATGAAGGATAGAGAGAAGAATCTGCTCTTGGCATTTTAAAAATATTGCTTGCCTGCTGCAGCCGGTGATCTTATGCATAGACATTGCCTCTGATAGAATCTTCTTCCTCCGGCTCTCTGCATGAGCAACTTTTGCCTTTCCCTCAAGTCTTTCATCAAATATCATGTTATCATAAAACCTGTGCTTACCATCCGATTAACCTTACAGATCCTGAGTTAGGGAGATGGCCCAGTGATTAAAGTGACCTTTGCATAAGGCTCAGAGTTTGGGTCCCTGGAACGAGTATGAACGGCAGATGGAAGAAACAGCCTGTCTGTAATTGCAACCACAGAAGATCCTCAGAGCAAGCTGGCTAGCAAGGCGAGTCATAACAGTTAGCTCTAAGTTTGATCCTAATAACCAGTCTCCATGAGTAAGGTGGAAGAACAACACAGGAGGATTTCCCCACATCAGCCTTGAGCTTCTGCAAGCACATGCACATGTGCATGTACTCCTGTACATGTGTATGTCAACTATGCAAACAGCTCATACGTACATGCATACAAACTGCACATGTAGACAGATGAAAAAATTAATGATACAGTTTTAATCCTGCAGGCCTCATGAACCAATTGGAACTCTTTATTATCTTGTTTTAAAACTCATTGATTTTTATTTTTCTCAGAGGATTTATCACTTTCTAATAGACTAAAGGATTTAGATATCACATAGTGAACCACTGTTTATCATCTTTTTCCAACTAGAATAAAAGCTTTACAGGAGTAGAGCTCTTTATTCTATATATTCCAAACTCATAACATTAGACTTAGTGCATAGTAAGTGATCAATTACTTCTGTTAAACAAAAGAATGGACTGAAAACATAACTGGAGCAACCACCCAGCATCTTGCATGTGTGATGCTCTAGATTTGACTCCCTGAACTGAAGAAAAAAGCCACAAAAGCAAAAGAAGCCTCCAAGTGCATGGGCATGCAGCAACGGAATCAGGGAGTACCCACCCAATTGTCTCCATGGAGAACAGAAAGCAACAAGTCAGAAGCTAAGGATGACTGTATCTAGGATCAGGCCTGCCACCTCTGATGTACAAATGTGTAGTAAACAGCTATAAGATCTGAAAAGGATAGGTGGAGTTGGATCTGTATTGACATTATTAATATGATCTGAAACTCCTATGTTGGTATGGGCTAGGAATTTGGCATTCTGTGAAGTTCAGAAAATATGACGTCTTCTGATTGTTCCAAACTAGCCTTGCTCCTCAAATCATTAGTGTATTTGCAACACTAAGGATTTAGCTTCTCAGACTTTACTCCATCTTTACTGTGTGGGTTTCACTCATTATCTGTGGACTTTTTTTTTTATTATTTGTTTGTTTATTTGCTTTTCTTATGATCAGTTTTTATTCTTAGTGTGGTGGTTTGAATAGGAATGACCCCCATAGACTCATGTGCTTGAATGCTTTGTCCATAGGGAGAGGCATTATTAGCAGGTGTGGCCTTGTTGGAGGTGGTACGTCACTGTGGAGGTGGGCTTTGAGATCTCCTATGATTGCACTATGCTCAGTGTGGAACACAGTCTCCTTCTGCTGCTTGTGGATCAAGATGGAGATGCCTTCATGTTGCAGTGCTCCCTGCCATGCTGATAATGTACTAAACCTCTGAAACCCTAAGCCATCCCTAATTAAATGTTTTCCTTTATAAGAGTTGTCCTGGTCATGGTGTCTCTTCACAGCAATAAAACCCTAATTAAGACACTTGGATTCTTAGTCCTTAAAAGAAAGAATTGGGTTTTTCAGTACATGAAAAAATTGGAAATAGTATTAGGTACAACGAGCCAAATGACCTCAGAGTTCATCACAGTATATAGGTAGACAAAAAATGAAGAGTCCCTCAACCCCAGGACACCCTCCTCCCAATAAATTTTATGTGTGTGTGTGTGTGTGTGTGTGTATGTGTCTGTATGTCTGTGTCTGTGTCTGTGTGTGTCTGTGTGTGACTGTGTCTGTGTGTCTGTGTGTGTGTCTGTGTGTGTCTGTGTGTGTGTGTCTGTGTGCGTGTGTGTACAAGCATATCTACAAGGTCAAGTTAAATTTCAGATATCATTTAAGAACTGTATGATACCACAGACAGAAAAGAAGGAAAGAGGAGAAATGAGACCTACCTCTCCATGTTAATGCTTACTGTTTTGGCTCAGTTTTGGTTTTGGTTTTTACTATTCTCCAGAAAAATGAACTAAAGCTGAAAGCACCACACACTGTGTCTTGCTTCTGCTGTGTCATTGGGGATGAAGTCCAAGGTATAGGACAATTTCTAAATCTTTGCATTTTTGTTATCTTGATACTTTTGAGGATGAATTATTCTGTAGACTGTCCAGGTTGGGTCCGACAAAAGTGACACTCTGTCCTTCTTGCTGTTTATATGAATTCTTAGGAAGCTTGGGGGAAAAAAGCAATTGAGAAAGTAGTCAGGGGATGCTAAGTTCTCTGAAAGATAAAAAAAAAGGTGATATTTAAAAAAAATGAACTGCTCATAGCAAATGCCTTCAATCATGTCAGTGGTGGTGACATCATCACGTGGGATCACTCAAACATTGCTAGAATGGAATAATGTAGCACCAAACTTCAGAAGCAAATTTACCATATATGTCACATATCCTAAAGGTTTCTTGAAGCCCTTTGACCTCAAAGCTTTACTTCGGAGAATCTCTTCTCCAAACTAAATGAAAACTCCATTATCAGAGTATCATTTACAATTTGTGAAAAAGAAATGATAAATATCTAGACACTTTTATAGTAAACTGTTGGCCCCTTTTTTGCCTACTCAGCGCCTATGCATTCTTCTGATTTAAGAGCAATCCCAGGAGTTGAAGAAATGAGGCACTCACTCCCCACAGGCAGGGAATGTAGATCAGTGGAAGAACAATCTGTGTAGCATGTGTCTGGGTTCCATCTGAGGAGAATTTAAAAGAGGAGGGAGGGAGGGAGGGAGGGAGGGAGGGAGGAAGGGAGGAAGGGAGGAAGGGAGGAAGGGAGGAAGGGAGGAAGGGAGGAAGGGAGGAAGGGAGGAAGGGAGGAAGGGAGAGAGGGCTGGTGACCATGCAATGACTTATGACCTAGGCTCCACCAATTAGCTATATGTACCTAGAACTTTAAAACCTGAGGAGATAACACAGGGAACCAGGCTTTGTTAAAATGTAACAACTAATAATGATTATTCTAAAAGTTAATGAATTACAACATCATTTCAACTCTATAGAGTTTTTCTGAGTATCCTATGAAATGCAGGGCATTGACCAGGAATATACGGTTGAATTCAAAGTTCCTGTTTATTAAAGGTAGTTGGTATTATTAGCTAACTATTTCTCTCTGAATTTCATATTGTAAAATTCTAGTCCCCAATGTGATGACATTTAGAAATGGAGACTTTGATCAGATCCAGAAAGTCACCAGGGTGGTGTCCTCATGATGAAATTAGCACCTCAATACAGCAAGCTGTCAAAGTGCTTGCCTTCTCCACAGGACCACAGAGAAAATAAAGTCATATGCAAACAAGTAGGAAAGTCCTTGCCCAGAAACTGAGTCATACATCACTTAGTCATAGATTACCTAGCCTATGAAGCTATGAGAAACAGATCCCCATGGTTCAAGCAGTTCAGTGTATGGAATTCGGTTATTGCAGTAGATGAAGCTGACAAATCAGAGAGGAACACATGGAAACATCTAAACACCTTAGAATGTTAACAAAGGATTGTCCTCACTATAGCTGGTAGCCCTATATTAAATGAAGTCATTTGAAGAAGTTGTTAAGGGATATCCATTTCTCCTCATCTTCCCCTTCTCCCCACTACTGTCTTACAGCTTAAGTGGGATCTTACAATCTGTTTTGGTGATACAGTTGCAAAGACAACACTTGAGGAGAAAACTTATACATCAAAAGCATTCCTGGGTTAGAGAGATAGCTCATCGGTTAATCTTCCAGAGGTCCTGAGTTCAATTCTCAGTACTCACATGGTGGCTCACAACCATCTGAAATGAGATCTAATGCCCTCTTCTGGTATGCAGGCATATATGCAGACAGAACACTCTACTCATAATAAATAAGTAAATAAATAGATAAATAAATAAATAAATAAATCTTTTTGGAAAGAAACAAAGAAAAAAATATTTCTAGCCTGTACCATTTTATATCAGAAAAATTCAGGAACCATGTAGGAAAAATAAGCTTTGAAAATGCTTAAACAGGTGTACTCAGCACCAAAAAGTATAGTATTTAACTAATCCAAGCAGCTATACATGATTTTAATTGGTATTTGGGTGGCTTTCCTAAAACCTAGACTTGAACATGAACAACACAAAAAGAAGTTCATGTGCCAGGGGAGAACTGTAAAATGTAGGAGTCCTTATAAAGACCTTGTTGTATAGCAATGCCAGAACTGGTGAACCATCTGCAACTCACATACCTTTTGTCCTCTTTGTATTTCACAGGGAACTGGTGCTTTCCTTACTCCAGTCTTGAGAAATACACTAATAAGAAGTGTACTAAACAAGAGGTGGAAAGTCTTTATGTGACTCTTCCCTTAGCCCAGTACTCAGGATGTTGGCAGAAGATAGTACAGAGATATGAACTCTCAAGACCAGAAGTAACTATAACAAGAAACAGGGTCAGGGGAAAATTTGAATGATTTATTCAAGTGGACTTTTTGGCAAGAATGATGGCCCGTGGGGATTATACACCAAATTAAGGGAACAAACCAACAAAATACTCCTTGACTTCTGTGTCAAAATTCCCCACTGTGTGCAAAAAGGCTTAATGTGAGACAAGTGTTTACTAGTTATGATACATCTGCCATGAAGGGATCCCTAGTTGATGGGGAATTAGTGGATTCTCAGGGAAGACTTGTGCATTAAATGTGTCACCAGGATTCAAAAGAAATCTGTGTTACCTGGGACTTCAAGTCATTTGCCAAGGATGACATTAAATCTTGGCTGACCAGTAATGTTCACCTGTTTGAGAGCATCTTGAAAAATATTGACAAATTCTGAATTAAGAGCAGTTTATGGTAATTTTTGTAGTGACCCAACATTTACATAGGTTATTTCTCTATGTCTTTAGGTATACTATTACGAACCTTACAGCTGACAGACTCCCTTCCCTGGCTGTTTGAATTCTGGAGCCAGTAGAATGTTCAGACTCATGATAATCAGACCCAAGACTTCTTCAACCAGTTGATAAAACCTAATTTTTGTTTACCATAAATAAAATCATAGATGACATAAAACATCTATACCTCTAAGTATTTTGCTTTTTCTGTTCTTATGTTTCATTTTCTGAGACACTATAGCCCCAACTTGTGTTGAAATGGTGATTCCTCTGCCTCAGCATCATGAATTTTGAAGTTATAGATGTGTACAAACACTCCAGGCTACACACATAAGTTTTAAAAAAAATAGCAGGACTACCTGGTCATAATGAACAAGTAATAGAAACAGATTAATTCAGAACAATATGTTTCTACTTCTAGGAGACTCAATGAGTATTCAAACAACAAAAATTCAAACAACTTTTACTCCTGTGAAAAACAACAAAATCAATTTTTTTAGGCTTTAAGAAGTTTCAAGTTCTGGCTTATGTTTGTACAGGAGGAAATGAGAATGATTCTCTCTTGCATGTGCATACCATGAATGTGGCATCCCTGCCTCTTGTCCAGTATTCACTGCCCAATCTTAATTGCAATTTAAAAATCCATGACTACAAATATCCACAGTGACTTTTGAAGAACCAACACACTGAAGATAATTAAACAGAGTGTGTGCTGTCACAGCAGGAGATGTCACCTAGAGGCTCCCTCAGACAGTGAACCAAATAAGTTCATTCAGACAGTGATGCATTGAAGTCTTCCTCCAATACTTGAGAAAGTTCCAGGGATCATTCCTTAGAACACAAGCCAAATGAAGTCAGGGGCTTCCATTTTCCTCACTGGTGTGAGGGTCTAGGTTAGGATCTGCCACGTGACATGTGACATGTGACATGTGCACTTGTAGAGCAAATGAATGTACAATTCCATTAAACTGCTTGGGACAGCTTGTGCAGAAGACATGTGTGACTCAAGAACCTTACATTAGTGATTGGATGTTAGTTCTACCAATTGTTGCTCTCCTCAAAGGTGCTAATTTAGCTATGCTGTTCATGAGGAAATTTAATTGGTATCAATTATATGAAATTTTTTGGAAAAGAAAAAGATGTTTTTCTTTTTTAACTTCTTATTGGTTTTTTGTGAGTTTCAGATCATGTGCCCAGTCCTACTCATCTCCCTGCCCCCTCATCTTCACCTTCCATTCTTGCAAATTTCCCCCATCAAATGAAAGAGAGAGTGAGGGGGGAAGAGGGAGAGGGAGAGAGAGAGAGAGGGAGGGAGGGAGGGAGGGAGGGAGGGAGGGAGGGAGGGAGGGAGGGAGGGAGGGAGGCTTGCCAAATCCTGTAGTCTAGGGGGAAGAAGAATTGAAAGAGCCCAAGAGATCAAGAACACCACAAGAAAACCTACAGATCAACTGACCTGGGCCCATACAGACTCCTAGAACCATAACTACCAACCAGAGAGCAGGCACGAGACTGACCTAGGCCCTCTGCATGTATATATATAACAGTTGTGTAGCTTGGTCTTCATGGAGGACTCCTAAAGCTGGAGCAGGGACTGTCTCTGACTCTACTACCTGACTTTGCATCTCTTTCCCCTAACTGGGCTGTCTTGTCCAGCCTCAATAGAAGGATTGCTGATACCCATGGAAGGCCTCACATTTTCTGAGGAGAAGGAGAAGAGGGGTAGATGAGAGGGAGGAGAGAGGGAGGGACTTGGAGGAGGGGGGTAAGCTGCAATCCATATATAAATTAAATAAATAACTTAATAAGAAAGGAAATGAAAAACAAAGCATAGAAAAACATCTCACTGTGGAAGCTGTAGTATATCACAGTGTGCCCCACAGTCTATCCCTCCATCCACACATCTTCAATTGCAAATGTTTATTGCAATGAGTCGTTGGTCTGGTTCAAAGTCTTTGGCTTCTGCGACGCCATCAATACTGAATCCTCTTTGGGACTCCTGCCAGTTATCTTGTCGTTGTCCTGTGAAATGGAGATCGTGCAGCTTTGGATCAGCAGGACTGACCCTTTCACACATCCAGACAATTTGAGATGATATAGATTTTGGAGTGGACCAACTCAGAGCCCTGGATCTTTGCCTGGATGGCAACTGAGCTTCTCAGCCTGCTAGCTCCCCCTTATTCACACACCACCAGAATGAGCTCTCCTGCTAGGCCACCCGGTGCCATCATCAGCAAGAGAGATGTCTAGCCCTCATGCCCTTGGGGCCAGCTCACCCACAGCCATACCTCTAGAGCCAGCTCAACTGTGCTGCCCAGTTAAGGGCCCACTCACCCAAGTGCTGCAGCCTGAGAGAGGCGGGGTCAGGTCTCCATTCTCTCATACCCATGGGGTTGGCTCTACCTTCCCCATCAGGGCCAGCTCAACTGTGTGCCTTACTCAGGCAAGGTGCAGGGCCTGCTTTCCTGAGTACTACAGCCAGTGAGAGGGCAGGGCTAGCTCCCCCACTCTCATACCCTCAAGGCCAACTTTCCCAATTGTCACAGGTCGCAAGAGGTGAGGAGAGGAGTGTATCGCCCCTGCACCCATCCCACCTCACTGCAGACAAGTGACAGGGACCTGCACACCTCCACCTGCACTCTCTCCACCAACCCATCTCTACTGCGCTGCCCAAGTGAGGCACAGAACTACTCTCCTGAGAGCTGCGAGAAACAGGGCCAGCTACCCCAACTCCCCAGGTGAAGTACGCAGGAAATCACCCTAGTACCTACACCACCTCATGGAAGAGGAGTGGCACGGCCAGCTTCCCTCATCATCCTCAAGGCTGCCTCACTCATGCCCCTTGAACCAGGGCCAGAATAGCTGAGGTACAGGGAAGGCCCAGTCTCCTGAGTACTGCAACCAGTGAGGGATAAGACCAATTCACCTTCTCTCATGACCCCAGGGTCACCTCTTTCCACTGCCATAGGTGGCAAGGGTCAAGAGGATGTTATATATCTTTTTTTATTCGATATTTTATTTATTCACATTTCAGATGTTATCCCCTTTCCCCATCCCCCCATTAATCCCCTATCCCATCCCTCCTCCACCTTTTTTGCCTTTATATCATTTAAATTACATGCAAGTATTAATGTCAGCTCTAGGTTGAAGAGCTAGCAATATAATAGATGGAAATAGTCAAGGAACAAGCAAGACAATAAACCCAGATAGCCAAAGAACATACAGGACAATAAACAACTTTTAATGAAAATAGAATACTATTGTTTTTCTAAATCAGAAAAATTTTACATTGTTCTGGTGAATGGTATCTTACTAGGGTAGTAAATTCTGTGCCACTCTGACGAAACACCAGACATAACAAGTATTCCTAGGAGGAAAGAGTCATTTGGGCTCATAGTTTCAGAGGTTTTAGTCCATGCTTTCGAGCCTACAGTGAGTCAATGCATCACAGTTCAAGAAAGCACGCACCTAAAGGTGGCAGAGAGAAAAGAGAGATAGGAAAGAGGCAGGACTCAAAGATACCCCTGAAAGACATCATCAGTGGACTGCTTCCTCTGACTAGGCCCACTTTCTAAAGACCCCACTGTGCTACCTGCTACTGAACAAACCTTTAGCACTTGGCCTTTGAAAGAGATTTAAGATACAAAACCATACCAATTAACCACCTTACCTAAGAGTCACATGGATTCTCTAACTCCAAACTTAGTCCAGAAAACTTTTGAGCAAAACAGGACATCATGATACTATGATCTGCAAATCAATACAAAAGTCACATGGTTGGCGGTGGGGTTGGAGTAACTGTGTCTGCAAAATGAATTGTTTTATAATCCCATAAAATCAGACTGAAGACAACTCATGGAATTTTATATGTACAGATATCAAAATATTCTCTCCAAGATAAAAAGAAAAGTTGTTACTCCTACCACAAAAAAGAACAGAAAGCCTATTGAACCTGTCTGTGTCCTGCAAGCAACATTGAAGGACAGCGTAAAGCAAGAGCACAGTGACCAGAATCCTATGCTCACTCTGATCCTGATTACATCTTGTCTTGCCAGATTTCCCAGAATTCCTTTCATGTCAATACCTTTCTATTTATTTAACCAGCATTTATTTCTTGCATTTTCATGCAGTATTCCTTGTGTGTAGAGTCCTCAAAATTAGAGCATAAAATTAAAAAGTAGTTTCAATCTATCCACAACTGTAATCTAAATATGTAAATAATATGTGAAAGTAGCAAGATAGAAAATGCTATGTATGCATAAATTAGTGCAAGAAGTTTTAAAAGTGTACAGAAAAAACTCAGATGGAGATACATCAGGCCATTGAGTGGTTTTCTCTGAAAATGCAAAACTAAAAGCTTTCTTTCTCCTTTGCTTCCAGTGTCTTCTTCCAATTTTCTATAATGAATACCTAATTCATTTATAATAGAAAATGCTTATCTTGCAAAAATCAGGTTAGCAGGAGATAATAAAATTTGAAAAGACTCCATATATTAGAAATTGTTAATGTTTTGTGTGCTAAGCTAGACTAAAACCCTCTCTAATAAAAAAAATCTGTTAGAATAAATGAACCAATACAGAAACATTCCTTGAGTTCATTAAAAGTCACATGCAGCCTTTCTCTCTGTAGCTGCCTTTATTATTCTGCCTGCTCAGTATATGGAAATCACTGAACAGTGCTATGTAAAAGGGAGTATAAAGGGTACCTTTGAATGGAACCCTGGAATCTGGAGCCTGGCTAGTTTAGTTTTCTACTGATACTGTAACAAACAGTGCTTGGGATAATGTGAGTTTATTATCTTACATGTACAAAAATTAGAGATCTATAGCAGGGACCATGGGTATAGCTCAAAAGTAGCACGCTTGCCTTACACTCACAAGATTCCAAACCACACACACACACACACACACACACACCATCTGTGGGCATGTTGGCAGTGCTATATTATTGTTTTAGAGACCCTAGGGAAGAATTTTACATTTTCAGCTTCTGGAGGTGCTCTGAATTCCTTGATCCTTGGTCCCTTCACATACTCTGTCACCCCCTGACATGCTTCCATCCCTCTTGTAAGGGCTCATATGAGTACAGTGTACCAATTCAGATCCTCCAGGGTAGTCTCCTAATCCTGGAATCTGACATTTACATCTATAGAATCCCACTTGCTGTGTAAAGAATATCGTGGATTTTAGAGATTAAGATGTGTTTCCAGGAGCAGTCCCTCATTCTATCATCCGCTTATAGACTTTTACAATCTCAGCTCAAATTCAGGACTACTGCATTCTGGAAGTGGGGAGGGTTCGTGGTTAGTCCTTTTGGGGCAGTTCCCCCATGGAAGTCCTCTATCTGGCCACTACTCACATCTGCTGGTGTTCCTTCCAGCCATCCCAGGGGAACTCGTAACCCTACATTTCAAAAACTCATTTGTTACAGATTTTGTTCTCTCACCAATGCCTCCCTTGAAAATGTTCAGAAAGATTGGAGGTTCTCAATATTGGTGGTGAGGGAGCCTCTACTACTGGACTTCCATGTCCTTCCTGAGATCTACTACACGTGACAATACTTGACATTTATGTGGTGACCACTCCCAATAAAAGATTTTATAGCTGCCAATGGGAGAAGTGAAGTATGAGATATGGGTCATTTATGCAGCTGGCAGGCATCTCATGGCAGGAAATAAGATTAACAGCTGAGTTCTATTGGGGAATTTACATTTTTCTAATATCAACATAGTTATAACAACAACAGAAAAATGCCCTTCTCGCTATTTTTCATAATGTAGTGCCAATATGGTTGAGAAAGGCAGAATGGTTGCATCTTATCTATTTCATTTTTCAGTAAGCTATTGTTTCACAAAATCACATTTGTCTAGCATTTTAAGATTACAAAATATTTCTTTATGGTACTTAGTGTATACATCATTTAATTAAACCAATTTAATAAAGTTCACTTTAAAAATATTTTCTCTCTTAATGTTTTACTCAACCTTTGTTATGTTCTTAATATGCTTCCCAATTCATACACTGAATCTCAGTTACCAGAAGAAATAGCAATAATCAATAAACATATGAAAAGATTTTATCATCTTTAGCCTTCATGGAAATGCAAATCAAAACTCCATTTCATTCCAACTGGAATGGCTACTATCAAGAAATCAAGAAATACCAAATATGGGCAAAAGTACCCTTGATAGAGCCACTGTAGAAACCACTGAGGTAATTTAACCATATAACCCAGCAACACTGAGCTTAGGTATATACTTGTAGGACCAAAGCCAATATAAATTAGCCATACCTAAACACTCACATTTACTGTGGCACTATCTGTGAAAACCAAGTCATAGACTCATCATAGGTACCTATCAACACGTGAATGGAAAAAGGCATATACATATGCAATGAAGCATTATTTAGCCATTAAAAATAAAATAATGTTGTTTATATGAAATAAATAATAGAACCAGAGATATAACATTAAGTAAAATAAGCATTCTCTGACCAACAGTATTACATATCTTCTTTCCTATGTAGATTTTTAAGGCATAAAAGAAAAGGGAGAGAGGATAAGTCAGAGTAACTGGGGAAAGACTGTTGTTTCATACAAATAAGACACACTAGTAGAAACAGGAGTTTTGAGTGTTGATTAATATGCACAGTGAGAATGCAATACCATTATATAGTAGAATTCTGTTATAGCATAGGCCAAATGAATGTTTTATATCTGGAGAAGTGCTCTCTCTATCCTCTATGGGGAATGATTCATTTCTATTTGAAGACACAGCCCATGACTAAACAGAAAGTTTGTCCATGCTTATAACCAAGATGTCAAATATGCCACCCATAGCAGTAACCTCTATAATATACACAAAATTAAGTAGTTGTAGCCTCTGGATGCTTGATGGACTGGCTTTAGCTGAACACACACACACACACACACACACACACACTGAACTCTCAAAAGGATGGTTATGTTTTTAGAGTAAAAACTACAAAGTCCTACTACCAAAAAACCTTAAAAGTTCTTCCCAACCAGAGGTGAGCATTCATCTCTAAGCATGAAGTGCACACATGTTGGTCTACCTCTCTCCTGAAGGGATGATGGGGCTGGTTTCTGTCTCTAATGTTCACTGTGAATCAGAAAGCTGAACTGAGGGGGAGGTATACTGGATGAGTAGGAAATGCAAAGATCCGAAAAGACTCCCTTGCATTCTCATCTACCAGCCTTTCACTGTCCTCTGGAAGAGGAAGCGTTGAACTCTCACACAGCTTTGGAGAACAGATAAAAGCAATCTGGAAATAAAGCAGATACTGGAAGGCAAGGATAAAACTGCACATACTGGAGCTACACAGAAGTCTGCGATCTGTGCTATGACTTATGACACAGTTATTGAAAACAGCATGGTCCAAACATAACTCTCCAGGTCATATACCCTTCAGTGCTTTTCAAGTCCTATAAAAGTAGACTGGAAAGGATGCCAAACATGAGGACAGACACTTTCCATCCCAGAGCTTAGGAGGCAGAGGCTGGCCAATCTCTATGAATGTGGTGCCACCCTGGTCTACATAGGGAGCTTCAGGCCAGCCAGGCCTCATAGTGAGGACATGATGAGGAACATAGGGGGACAGGACACAAGGGGTTGGCCTGAGAAATTTTTTTTTTTGATGTGACTGTTAGAGTCACTCCACTTAATGATAAAGTTTTCTACTGTGAGGAAAAGAAAGATTTCACAGATTGGAAGTAGGTTAGCAGGTTAAAGAATGCAAACTGTTAGAAAGTGTTCAATGTCACACTGACTCTAAACAGAGTACTGACGAAAGGGATGGTAGAAGGAAGCTAAGGTTGTAAAGACTAATTAGGGACTTTATTTGCATCACACATTACCTACGTCCTGAAAGGCATGCCAAAGCAACTGTTACGGAGATGTGTGGATTGTGTTTAAATGCATTCTTCACAGAAAGATGAGTCCAGGGATAAAAACACTACACACGTCACACACATACCGCAGTTGCAAGACTCCTTTGCTGTCAAAGTCTCATGGTTGTGTTGAATTCAGTTCCGTTAGGGAAAGTGATTTTCTATGGGGAAAAATGACAGAAGAAACATTCAAGGAGGACAGAGAGAAATTACACCACTGAAGCATCCTGCGTCAGAAGCAATAAGCCAATATCTGAAATAAAATAGATTATTTTTCCTCTTGTGCAAAACCTTGAAGGCAGCTCACAAATGCTTCTTCCAAGTCCATTGTTTCTTTATCACTGTCTCACAGAGGTGTGTTGGTAGCAATTTAATTATGATCATATTTTTCCTCCCTATTCATTCCATTGATATTGCCCTGGACCTTCAACTCATGGCCCGGAGCTGCTCAAGGTAAAATCACATTGCACATTTATCACCATTCTCGCTTGAGAACATGAGGGTAGCAATACACAAAACAGAAGGGTGGTGGTCAGTCAGGAAAAACAGAAAGCCATTCAGCAAAGCCTGGTTGAAAATTGCTTCATAAAGACGTGATCTTCATTGGGTGACTGAGTTCTCCCAACCAGTCTTACTCTGAGCTGTGCATTCCTTGAGCTCGACACCGAGGCTTTATCTAAAGCCAGACAGAGAAGACACATGTGAAGTAACAAGGAGCTGGAGCTATAGCCTGACATAGAGAACAAAGGACAAAGCACTGGCATTGACTACATCCATCAGTGTGAAACTACTCAAGAGATAGAAGGGAGAGACCACTGAGCAAGCAAGCATGACAGACAGAGCCCAAAAAAGGGAGTAACATTACCTCTTCTGAGAGGTATCAACTCACAGCTAGTAGCAGTCATGAGCTGAAAACCTGCTGATTCCATGCACAGACCCAATGCCCCAAGAGGAAGAGCGTAGTACTCACCGTTCCACAGTGGCAAGGTCAGTGGCTATCTAGAGTATGCCCCTTGATTCTTGAGAATTTAGGAATCCTGTTTTAACCTCAACGCTCTCGCAGAAAACTGGAGAGATGACTCTACTTGGGGATTTGAAAACTTAACGACTGTGCCAGAGGAGCTAGATTTGAATCCCAGCACCCACAGGAAAGCTCATACCTCTAACTCCAGTCCCAGAGGATCTCGATGCCCTCTTCTGGACTTCATGGGCATTACATGTAGGTGGTTCACAGACATGCATACAGGCAAAACATACACACACATGAAAATAAATACATTTTTAAAAATACTCTACCCATATCTGGATTATATTTGCAGCCATTTTATGCAGTGCTGAGAATCTAACACAGGGCTTTGTGCATGCTAGGTACACTACCAACTGAGCCAAGTCCACAGCATCCTGCAGTCAGGATGTAAAATCAATTAATCATGTCCAGATTGCCATTGAGATAAGCTTTGGTTTTAAAAACTAAGCTGTGTCCCAAGCTTCCTGTAGCCACAGTGAAACTGAGAGACAGAGAACAATTGGGACTCCCGTGGAAGCTCCGAAAGTAACACATTTCCAAAGTACCGAACAATAGCTTGAGGAAACTCATTAGGAGGAAAAATGAAATGACTCGTGAAGCTGTTTGAGGTTATCCCAACTTAAAGTATGAAAGACAGAGCATCTGAGATCTGAGGCCCTCCTTGAAGACAAGCATCCGAGAAACAGATCTGAGTAGATGTGTACACAGCCCTTTTAACATCAACATCAGTCAGGGGTTCAGGCCTGATGACCCTGTGTCTCCAAGCCCCATCACAGAATCTGACATGTGTTTCCACTTGGCTAAGTCAGTCACTCTGCATCCACAGGGGGAATGCCCCATCACACAGGTCTTCTCCCCTTCTCTCTGTGCATCTATTCCTGGCAGAGATGAAAGCCAAGATGACTGTAAACAGCCTGACAGCTCTTTTAAGACAAAGGAAATGATTCTTAGCTGGCTAAAGAATTAAAAACAACTCATGCAGAAAGCCCAAACATTTCAGAAAACAAAATTAGGAAAACACATTATAAGACAAGCTATTAGTGTATATAAAATGTAGGCTGTGGTTCTAAATGCCTTTTACAAATTATTTTGCTTCTAATAGACTCGCATAGTCCTACAGAGCTGGCTGGTTATCCTTAGTCCTTCCAAATACCACTATTTTAAAGAAAACCTTTTCTTGAGAACTTTGCATGTCCTATTAAGAATCATCATCGTAAAAACACCCACGAGAAGACCCTCAAGTTTTAGTTGTGTCTCCCAATCCTCTCTCCTTCCATCCTCCCCCAACCTGATCCCTTTTTTCCCATCCTTTCTAACCCCCTTCACCATAATTGTCTATTCTATTTTCCCTTCCCAAGGAGATTCATATAATCCCTCCTTGAGCCCTCCTTGTTACTTAGCTTCTCTGGATCTTCGGATTGAGCATGGTTATCCTTTATAGCTAATACCAACTTATAAGTGAGTATATACTATGTTTGTCTTTCTGGGTCTGAACTACCTCACTTAGAATGACTTTTCCTAGTTCCATCTATTTGCCTGCAAATTTCATGTTGTTGTTTTTAACAGCTGAATGATAGCTAGAAACTTAATTCAATGGAAATGCTCAGGAATTTAGGAGGCTGACCCTAGCTAAGACTCCTATCAGTAGGGGATGTAGAGCCCGAACTTGTCTTCTCTTCTCACCAAGCAAGACTTCCAATGGAAGGACTGGGATACCAAATCAGCCACATAGCCTTCGACCTACAATTTTCCCTGCCTACAAGATGTGCTGGGATAAAGGTGGCACAGAAATTGTGGGAGTGGCCAGCCAATGACTCGTCTAGCCTGAGACTCATGCAATGAGAGGAAGCTCACCTTTGACACTACTTGAAGGGCAAAGAACCAGAACCCCAGAGATCCACAGCTGCAGAGACCCAAAACAAAACATTAGGTGGTATTCTGGCAATCCTACAGAAAGGGGGTAAAAGGACTGTAAATGCCAGAGGAGTCAAGGAAGAAAGCTCACAGAATTAACTAATCTGGGCTCATGGGAGATGGCAGAGACTGATTCGACCACAAGGGAGCCTGCATGGGACTAATCTAAGCTCTCTATATGTATGTTACATTCTTTAGCTTGGTCATCTTATGAGACTCCTAATAGGAGCAGAGGCTATCTCTGACTCTTTGGCCAGCTTTTGGAATCCTTTCTTCCTACTGAGTTGCCTTGTCTAGCCTTAATAGGAGAGGAGGGTCCTAGTCTTACTGCAACTTGATATACCATGCCTGACCTTCTCTGAATCAAAACTGGATGGGGGCACAGGTGGGAGGTAGTGGGGAAAGCAGGAGAAACTGTGAGGAAAATAAAGGAAAAACAGCAGTTGGAGAGAGAGAGAGAGAGAGAGAGAGAGAGAGAGAGAGAGAGAGAGAGGATCCTAGCCCTTAGTAAGCTACTGAAGGATGATTGCTATGAGTTAATTGCCAACTTTGGCTGTATAATGAGATATCTTATGACAAAACAACCAAAGAGCAAATAGAATATACCTCAAAGCTGGGTATAGATGGATTCCAATCTAATTAGCTTTTAAAATGGATAGTAGTTTATATTTCAGCACTAGGTGATGCTATTTAATTTGTTGGTTTATTGTTTCCAGTCTTAGTTCAGAGCTTCCCATTCAGATGACTTATTGAGTTTTAATTGAGTGGGTAAACACTCATCGAGAAAAGTGGCTGTGTTCAAACTTCTCAGGCCACTGTGGTAACATTAAGCTTCCCAGGTGTGACAGAAGTATGGCATTCTGTCTCCAGTATTTTATAGTGTTTATGGTAGAAATCGCAAAGAAGTACCCAAGCCAGCAGTGGCTTTTCTTTTTCTTTCTTTTACTTTTTGTTTGGTTTGGGGGGAGGGAGTCATAATCTTTCTTCACCTCACACAACCACAGTCCGGACAATTTTTTTTTATTAATATCAAATGAAGAATTGCCTATGCCTTCACATTACTGAAGAGTAGAGGCAGGGAGATGTAGCTACATACTCTTCTACTCTTCCAATTCTTAGTTGCTATTACATACTTGAACCAACCAATCCTCTGCCAGCAGTTCCCCTCTGCTGTGTTTATTTGTACACAGGGCCATGTGATGTGATTCTAATCTAAAGAACATATCTTTGTTGAAACTTTCCCCAGTGATGCAATGTAAGTTCTACAACTAGGTTCCATGATAACTTTCTCCCATTAGGCTCACCAGGAGCACTGGAAATAAAATCACTTGGCTAAATCAGGATCAGAATAGTCCATAGACACTCAAGTGGCTCCCTATAATTTAGCTTAATGATGTAGGCATAGTAAGTTCTATTTGAAGAAAGGTGGTAAGGTATCCAACAAAGAAGGAAAATATTGAGTGGATGAAAATACAATGAGGAAAAACAAAATCGTGGAAGAAAAGACAGTGCCACCCACAACTGAATTCCCTTGATACAACTCAAGGACCACCACAAAAGGACAAGAATTTGTCTACCCATATACACACAAATAACATTATATAGATCACCAGGTTATAACTGTACACACACACACACACACACACACACACACACACTCATGCAACAACAATTAAAGAAAAATGAAATAAATTTGAAAAAGAGCAAAGGGTACATGGGAGGGTTTAGAGAGAGGAAAGGAGTAATTAGTGTAATTGTAATCGCAATACACACACACACACACATATATATATATATGAGCTATCGTGTTAGTATCACAATGAGATGATAAGAAAGACGAAGGGAAAAGAATGGGAGCTATTTCCAGGAGGTAACAATGTCATACAGTCACTTGGAACAAGAGCAAGGACATCCCCCACATTTCAGGCAAATCTATTAATAAAAGTCCTGCTGGTTTGAGTGCTGAAGCCCACCTACAAGTCATTAATATACCCTAATCTCATCATAGTCTAAGTCAACAGTTCTAGTGACATAAAAATCTTGGTTTCATTATTTCAGCTCATTCTCAATATTTAATAACAGGAGACATTTTGAGGGCATGAACAGGGTTACTTGTCAGGAACTCCTTTTACAGAAAGCTAAAAACAAGCCAAGAGTGACACTTGAAATTGATCATCCTTTTAGCCATTCTGTCAGACTTCCGAAAATTAATGAGTGGGCTGCAGGAGAGAAGTGGCTTACCAGAACATCGCACAAATCTGCTGATCTCGACTCGCTGAAATTCTGCTTACCTAATGCAAAGCTCTAAGCACTTCACTTCTGCACAGTGCTTACATTCTACCCAAGTCTTCTCAGTTTCCTTCATATGACATTACTCCCTCCTCAGGCAACTAGCAGCAAAATATGAAAGAAGGCAGAAGTCTCAGCCTCTATGTTGATGGCACATGATGAGAGATACTGCTCATTCTTCAACTACAAAATCACTGTGCTTATATAAAAGTCAATATGGAGAATGCAACTACGTATTCAACAGTATCAGTTGGGAACAGTAAAGAGAGAACTTCTAGAGGCTAGAGATGCAGTGATAAAATTACCTTGGTAAAGAGATAACTCCACAAGAAGATCATCTGTGGCAAAGGGAAGATCCTGCTCTCTGTAGACTGACCCCTGCCAGTTTCCTGGATAGCCATACAATAAGTATGTTCTCCCGCTAAATACTATAGTGTACCCATAGGACAAACACAGAAACCCAAAACTTTAAGGTCAAGTCAGCATAATTGAATAATAAACTATATATATGTATATATATACCCTGGACCCAAATATGCTTCTTCAGCCCTAAGCTATAACAGGCTGCACAGCATCCAGTGGGCCTTTGAAAAAACTGCCCTAGCTTACATGTATAGGCAAGGCATTTCTTCCTCCTTCTCAAATCAGTTATAAGGGGAGCTTAGGCTTAAGTGCAATTCCTCTTTCAGTGACCAGTATTTAAAATTTTAAGAATCTCATGGCCCACTAAATCAACTAAGCAGGATGCTAATGGGCTCACAGAGACTGAAGTGGCAAGATCTTCCATGTAGATGTCCTGGCTGTTAACTTGGTGTTTTTGTAGGACTCCTAACAGTGGGAGTAGGTGTGTCTCTGACTCTTTTGCCTGGGCTTGGGACTCTTTTTCCTATTGGGTTGCCAGGTCCAGCCTCGACATGAGGCTTTTGCCTTGTCTTATTGTATCTGTTTGGTAGTTGTCTCTTGGAGGCCTTCTCTTTTTTGAAAGGAAATGGAGGGAGATCTGGGAGGAGCTGGTAGCAGTGAGAGGAGGAGAGATCATTGTCAGTGTGTAGTATAAGAGAAGAACCTATTTTCAGTTTAAACAAAAATCTTTATCCCTCTCCTAGGGCTCAGGACTCTTTATGGAAAAGGGAAGAGAAAGATTATAAGGGCTAGACGCAATGGATGACTTCAAGAAAACCAGTGTTTTCTGAATACACCAGGGCTGTTGTGAACCAGTAAGACCTCAAGCCAGACAAAATACTAGCATGGAGAGAGGAGGTGAGCAGGAAATCCCTGCCTTAACTGAGGAACTATTGGCGTTTGGTAGCTACTGGGAGAAGAAGAGATGTTTTGCTCTAATGATGTAACACCTGATAGGTAAAACACACTCCGGGGCAGGTTTACATCTTACAGTAGTTGGCATGCTTTAAAAAAAAATCTTTAAATATCTGTACTTGACTTGTACTCTGAATTAAATAGATCCCATGACATGTCCTGGGCTAGTAACTACTAAGCAGGACTGCTTTTACTTGGTAACTAAACACAACAAACTCCCTGATCCTCCACCTCTTACAATCCTCCTGTTCCTGTTTGCAATGATCTTTGATCCTCAGCTGTGAGAGCTATAATGTAAATGTCTCCATGTGGACCTTTTGACCGAGCTTTATAACTGCATTCTGATTGGTTGTGGTTTTCTTTAATGACCTCCATCTGATGCAAAGAGACATTTCTTTGGCATTATAAGGTGGACAAGGGAAATCTCACATGAGGAATCCACCCTACACAAAGAGCTACAGGTAACTGAGGAATGTTGAGAGCAAGAGAAATGGTCTTCCCTAAGGAGGAGCACACCAATTGGTTATCCAATACCAAATGGTCATCCCTGAAAGCATGCATACAAGTAACATTACACAAACTGGACAGTTGTACCTAGGGATATATATATATGAATATATACATTTGAATATATATATATATATATATATATATATATAACAAAAATTAATGAAAAAGGAGAACATGAATTTGGATAGTATATGGAACTGTTTAGAGGGAGAAAAGGGAAGGGCAGAAATTATGCAATTATATTATAACCACAAAAAAAAGCATTTTTTTAAACACACAAAAATTAACCAAGAATATGCCTCTGTTAACTCCACAGGAGTTAAGAATTCGAGTGAGTCACTGAACAAGAACTGGTCAGAGGAGACAAGACATGAGTGGATTCCTGACAGGTTTGGATAAGGTTGTTAGACTTAGAAACCTTGAAGTGGAGACACAAAAGCAAGGTTGCATTCCAAATGATGAGAAGATCGAGATCATGTGCAAATCCTGGAGGAATAAGCAAGTTGGAAACTAATAATGAAATGAAACTAGGCTGATTTCTTTCTTAAAAGATGCGTTGGCAATTGGTTTGAACGGCTTTTGGTTCAAACTTCTATTCTAGCTCTAAAATATAATACTGCTATCTTTAAATGCAAACAGTGGTAGGAATCCAAAGAGGGAATGTACTGTCACCATGCCCTCCACCTTTCCTAACTCTCTCTGCACTGGATGTGAGCTGCTGCAGATCTGAAGGGCAGGGGGAGTGGTGATAGGCTTATGCATGCATGACTGCCATCAGAATCAGATGCTTCATTAATGGACACATAGCACATAAAAGAACAAATCCAAGCACTTACTATAGAGGCTGGTGATTACTGACTATTCATTAAAAAGGTATTTGGCTTTTTCCAACATAACCTTCATGTTCTTTGTGAAGAAATAGCCCATCAGGCCATTCTCCTATAAATTATACAGCTCCCTATTTATTCTTTCTTCTTCAAGAGCAGCCTATGCCCTGATTTATGTAAAAAACTGTTGAAAGGTTCCTACAGACTAGGGATTGTAGCTAAAATACTGGAATCACACTAGTGAGAGAGGAAAAAAAACTAAATTAAGCTCTGAAAGGGATGCTGCCCAAGTTAATACTTCCCTTGTGCCCCAGTGAAACTCCCTCTGACAAGCAGGGCTAAAAATGTGTTCCCGTAATTGCTTCTTTCCCCAGCATTGCTGAGCAATTGCTTTGCAACTGTGCCCTCCCGGCGCACATACATAGAGTTATCATGATGTGATCCCCAAATGACGCCTGGACCCAAAGAGCAATGTTTTATAAATCCCGCAGTCAAGAAGAATGGGAAAGATTAGCTGGAGAAGTAATTCTGTTTTCAGTGTAGCGGCATCATAGGCTTTCATCCAGAAAGAAGAGAAATGCACCCAGAATACAATCACAGCTTGTACTTGGCTTTATCCATCCTCTCTAGACAGTAGCCCACATAGCCAAAGACGGCCCATCTGCATGCTTGGGCTTCTCGGCATCTGTTCCCATCAAAGGAACAGCAGAACACATGAGATGTCATGCAGAGTCAGAGAAATGCTTTATATCTTCAGGTTATCCCTGAAAGAATGTATCCATCCTCCCGGGCATTTGTCTGAAAAGAGACAAGGTGAACTTTGAAACTGCCCTGAGTTCTTTATGTTTAACAAAGAAAGGTACATATAATATCGTTTCTCTACTCCTTCTTAAAATTACAATTATGTGTGAATAAATATGGCCATAGGGGAGGATGGGTGCCATGGCACATGTGTGGTGCTCAGAGACTTTTTCTTTCCCTCCACCTTCATATGGGAACCAGGGATGGCCAAGCTTTCATGGCAAGAACCTTTACCCACCAAGCCATCTCGCCAGCCTCTGCGTTTCTATTTCTTGAATTCTGAGTCTGTATGTACTTTAGGTAGGCACATACTGTTTAAAATCTAAAAAGGATTTTAAAGGTTTCTGTGATAAACATTGCTTCTTTTTGTCTTAAAACCATTTCTTCAACTGATCTTTGTAAAGCTCAAATATTTGAAAAAAACAACTGCAAAGCAATTTGGATTGGCCAGATTGTAAATTTGCAGGGTCTGACCTCCAGATGTATTACCACATAATTGGTGATTATGTTTGAGTTCTTTAGGATACCAACTGGAGTGTTTTGGCCTGAAATGAGAGAGACATTCACATAGCACCCAGTTCTTTTATGTGCATGTTTAAGTACTTATGCCAGAAGAGATCACAGGACATCTACTGGCCCCATGAGATTAAAGGTGGTGGGTCCTACTGACTCTTCCTGTTAGAAAAAGTGACCAAAATCCCCACTCTAAATCATACCTTCTTAATATCTAAAGAGGGACTGGGTAGCTCTTGCTTTGATCTGTTGTAACCTAACTTCCTTATGAAAGGCCAATTGCTCACAATCTTTTCTCTGCTTTCTTTACGCTGTGCAGCTGTTGAGTCCTCCCAATAGCTAGGTACACATTATTGGAACATCTTACCAGAAATTTTTCTTCATTTTCTATGACTGCTCAAATAATCTTAAACTCCACAAAAGGGTATTTGAAATAGGTGATAAAAGATGGTGAAACTTTAGGAAATTACTTAAGAGAAAGGTATTAAAAACACATCAAAAAAATCACTAGGAATTTCCAACTTAATTATTCCTATTCCCGTGCCAAACCATACACCAACAACTGAAAACGGGGTTTCATGTTATGAACCCATAGTTTGTGCCATATTGGCTCACAAAGTAAACTTATTTTTTTCTTAACCTTAAAGCAAACAAACTTAAACTCTAATAGTTCTCACCCTGAGAGAATATCTATGAACCCCTAACACCCCAAGATATACTATAGTCCAAGTTATTCTTAGATTGAGAAATAAAAGTCCCTACTGTTACAAAGGCACATACCAACATTTTCTCCTTCCTGAAATACCCCACTTTATTCAATGGTAGAACACAAAGATAACTACTCCTCGTGGCTCAGAAACATGGATGATGTTTCTAACTAATGCTCATTTTCCTCTTGCTGCTGCCTCAGCTTGCTGTTCCTATTGAACAGTGGGTAGAACCACTGCTTTAACTTATTCTGTTACTTATGTAACAAAACCTAAACCACCAAGGTCAATGTTGGCTATAATCCATCACGTTGCCAATATGTCTGCCATGATTGATGGAGCATTGCCCTGCAGGGTCTCTGACTTCTGTTACTGTCACATTTTTGTCTCTCAGCCATACCAGGAATGGATCTCTGAGATATGGTAGTGTTTATCTCCCAATGACCCTGTGGATTAAAATGGCTGAGGAACTGGTCTACATACATATTGCAGTAGAAAACCATGACTGGAAGGTTTTATGGACCCAACTGAAGCAAGCATGAGCTGGGGAAAGGACTGGAACTTAGTCCTTTACTTGAGTGTTAAAATGGATGATTCTTATATATAAATAAAAAAGACATAGTCATGATAAACACATTTCAACCTCTAAATCTTAGACGATGTAAACAAGCCTATTAAAATAACCTTAAATTTTTAGCAAAGTTAGCAATATGTCAAGGAACTGTATAGCCTTTTTTAGGGGGGTTAATCTTGCTGTTGTTAATAATAGGCAATCTTGGAGACATGATTAAAATCCTACCCCTAGGTCAATAAACACAATACTCTTGATTTCAAGCTTTTCCTTGAGGCAAACCTGACAAGTCCAATACAGACAGAAGCATAGAAGTCGATTATGGGGGTAAATGCAAGTAGCCCATGTGTCTACTTCCTTTTGGTCGTCTTCTCCTTTTAATCAATAACACACTGAGTCTCCAGATTCTATTGAATTCAGTTTACAAAGCCTTTTTTTTTGTTTGGTTTGGTTTGGTTTGTTTGTTTGTTGTTGTTGTTCTCACCTGTCGCTAAGAAAAATCATTCATAGCATCATTGTGAATCTGAACTATCGGAGACTGGGAGACTGCATGAATCATAAAGGTAAAAAAAAAAAAAAAAAAGTTCCCTCCCCAGGGAGGCAGCCAGCTGTCTCATTGATTCAGCTCTGCTCTTGGCTGATTTGGAAGCTACCCTGGCATCCGATCCAGAGAGTGCAGTATAATAAGGTACGACAATGGAAACTGTTACCAGGGAGAAACAGAACATCTGGTCTGGAACAAAAGCAGAGTCCATTGCTAAGAAGCCGCCTGGACACCATCGTTCAAGCGTGAATATGCCTGGTCCTGTCACCTGAAAGAAGAGCTCTTCAGAGCCAACTAAGAGAAGAGAAAACAGTGCAACAAGGAGAAGCCCCAAGGAAGAAATTATGTGTTATTTTCTCAGAGCTTTTGCCTAAGTGTAGAGTAATTTCCAATCAGCCTTCTGGGAGGTTGATTTTTCAAAAACAGAAATTTCAAACCAGCAAGATGCACTGGTTTGTGTCTTTTCATTCTGTGGTGTGTATTTGAGGGGGTTTTCTGTTTGTTTAGCTTTGTTTGGATGGCTAACGCTTCCTTTGCCGTCCTGCTGGTATAAGCAGAGCTAATGATTGGCATGCATTTTGTAGAACTATTTTAACTGCCAAGGACCTACTGATGCAGACAACCACTCAGAGACCAATGAAAAGTGGCAGGAGCAATATATACCGGCCACATGCCTTCTCTCAAGCTGGGCACCCACACTGGCCCCAGGAGGGGCTTTGCCTGTTCAGGTTGCTTTTTAAGCTTATAAGCTTACTGTTGTTTTGGTTGATGTAAATACTGAGCAACACCTTCAGAAAAGGAGAATCTGACTTCCAGTTGCCTTAAAATGCTGATTAAAAGGTGGGGGTGGGGTGCTTTCTCTATTGACAAAGGCCCTGTCAGAGTGAGAGCCATTATACTCTACATAAGGTTTGTGCATTTCATTCCTTTCCAGAACCATCTGTCTGGATTTAATTCACTGATAATTTTATCAGTCTCCCCATGCTTTGCCTGAAACCTCTCCATTGCATTTTTTATTCTCCACAGATGTTAACTCTTTGAATGACAGTCTCGATGCCTTTAGAATTTTGATGAAGACACACATTCTCTCTGAAGGATCCATGCCGTTGGCAGCTCTTTCTCTTCTTTCTCATCGCCCTGATATACCCACAATTGGTCCTTGCAACAAAAGTTGTGCTTGTCCCAGGCAAACTGGTCTACTCACAAAACGGGGTCCATAACTTTGCTGAGGAAGATGCCTGAAGGGCACCGTTCTAGGCACATGAAGGACCACTTTGGATGCCTTTTGAAAGCAGGTTATTAGGATATATTGTATAGGAATAGCACCTATCTTGCTACCAAAGTAGCCCATACATATAACACTATCCTTAAGAAAGTGAAGGTTATCCAAAACCCCTGATCTAGTTAAAGGTTAACTATTTGAATAAACTGTCTTTTCTCAAGACCATGATTTTTGTTTTATATTTTCTCTTTTTTTCTTCTCTCCCTCCGACCCCATTCTTTATTAAGATAGGTTCTTGCAATGCCTAGGCTCCATTGACCTTCCTACCTCAGCTTCCTGAGAGCAAAGGATTATAGGCATGTACCATTGCATCAAGCTTAAACTTTTTTTTTAATAATGTTTATATTTCATCAGTATGGCAAATTTTTGATAGGTAAAAATAGAAAGAACAAAGATTCAATTTTGTCTTATAGCTTTGCAGGTTACAATCGTCAAGAGTCAGCTGCATTGACTTGAGGGTGTATTATAAGGCAGAGAGCATCATGGCAGGAGGGTGAGGTGATCAGAGATGCTCATCCTATGGTAGCCAGGAAACAGAGAGCCAAGCAGGAATAAGATAACCTTCATAGGCACAGGCCAGTAGCTTACATCCTCCAGGCCCCAACTAAAATGTCTTTGTATGGTTGATGTCACATCTTGCTTTAAAATTTTCACACTAAACATTTCTAAGTGTCTATATTTATCAGGGTTTGGTTCTGGGTGTGAAAGGAAATAAATAAAAAATTCCCAAGGTACCCAGAGCCTTGTGACCTAAGAGGGAAAATGAAACACAAAGTGCCATACAAATAGAAGCAAGAAGCAAAAGCCTGGTACAGACATCACAGAAGCAACCAGTGGCTAGTGGGCCTAGGAGACATAGGAAAGATAGGAGTAGAGATAAGGATAAGAATGTTTGCAGGTATAAGGAACTCCAGTGCTAGGAACTTATATGTGAGGGCTGCAGCAAATTCTAGGAATATAGAATCTATAATGTAGCTGGATCCTGGGCATAGGAAGGCAGAAAACCAGAGACACAGAAGTGGAAGAGAGTTGATCTGGAGATAGAAAGACACCTCTGAAAAAGAATGAGGCACAATGTCAAGTGTACTTTCAGAAATAATTGAATTTACTTGTCCGGCAGATTAGAAAGAAAGATGATAAAAACAGGGAAAAATTGGAGATGTCATGATAAAGAAAGAAATAGAAGTCCTGGGTTAGGGCACATGCATTTGCAATGAAAATCTGTAAATTTGTTCAGGCTTTCCAACCAACAGATGGAAGAGATGTATCAAGTTGAAAGACTCGGGTGCAGTGAAGAAAACACTCAGACTAGTCTGTTTTGCGGATTTGCCTCTTCTAGTATAGCACTTGATCATGTAGATGTCACCACTATTTTCCAGGTAAACTTAATCCAGCCCTTGGAGGAAATGTCTTCTTCACACTAAAGAATTTTTGCTTTCCTCATTTAGCACTGATACTGGTTCTTGGGCAATCACAAACACCCTGACGTTGGTTTTGTGCATGCAGAATCACAGGTTTCACTGGGACCCATCCTTCTAAGATGCAGGAATAAAACAATGGTCAGAAAAGAAAGGATTGACTTCATGACATTCCAAACACAAGGGGCATGACATGGAAGAATGATGGAAAAACAAATCCCTTCCATAAAAGAGTAGATGACACTTTTAATATAGAATACTCAACGATGAAAATGTATGGCTTAAAATCAGAGCTTATGATGACAATTATTATTATTGATCCTGTGAAAAACAATATGATATGCTAGCTAAAAGTGTAACTCTTCTCGTGTAGATTTACTTGTGTGACTGTGTTCATTTTTCCTGAGTTTGAGGACTGGTTGCAGACATAAACCAGGCCTTCAGAGTAGAAAAAAGTTCCATTTAGAACAAAGTTTATTAAAAACCTTCAAAAGAGGCACCTAGGGGACAATTGATATGAAATGATTGTAGCGAGCAGTATTTGAAAAATCAGCCTCATGGCTCTGCTCCAGCTAGATCCCTGGCTGCCTCCATGTTCCTGCTCTATGTTCCCACACTAACAGTGTCAGAGGCACCAGGCCAGGAGCTAAGTCCCTGGTTCCACAAGATGTTAGGGTGGCTGCTGTCTCTGCCAGTCAACTCTCTGGAGTCTATGGCTCTAAGCTTGGCTCTTGGGCCAACTCTGCCACCCTCATAATGTTCGTCTCAACACCAGACAATATCCGCAGTGCTTGAGGTACCTGGTAGAATGAAGACTCATAATGCTTAAAGATTATCCAATAGATTTATATACTAGCAAATGCCCAATACACAAGATGCCCACACAATTAGAATTGTTACCCAATATCTAACTTTTTGACTCCTAGAGACACTTACGTCTGCCTCCATCTTGCTTCTCTTCCTCCTTCTCCTCCCAACTCCCAGCTCCCCCTACCTCTTCTCTATCCAATGGAAGAGCTCTTGCCACAAATGATAAAAGGTACTGTTTGCCAAAATGCATGCCCCTTTTCTTCTGGATAAACAGGTAAACTACATTTCCCAGTCACCCTGTGGCTAGGTAGATTCCAACCAACTCTTGCCAGATACAAGGTGATCAGAGATGATGCTGTTCAGTTGTCAGCCTTAAAATCTTCTGATGTGATCCCCCATGTTCCTTCTTTATTGCTTTCTGATAAAGAAAAATGCCAAAGCATTCATTTCACAGCCCCCAGTACTGGACAGGTCAGTGAAACAAACAAACAAAAAAATAGCGTGAGGCTGTTTGCTCAGCAAGTTGCTGGACTGTCATGCACATGAGAAGAACACATCCAAGAGTCATTATCTGGTCAGTCACTGAAACTTGAAAACTGTGTGTTTGCCACAATTAGCCCACCCTGCCTGATAAAATTTTAGGCTTTGTAGTCAGACAGAATGAGGTCTGTGTCTCAGCTCTGTAACATAATAAACTTAGAACACATGACAAGTGACTTCATCTCTTGGAGCCTCGCGTTCCCTATAAGTAGGAGAGGGAAAATAGATCTGCTATGATTAAAAAATACAATATATGTAATTTTGCACAGTGCCTGGCAATAGAAAGTCTATGATAGAAGGTAGCTATTAATATCTCAGTAGAGAGGACATGATTTGTATAGAATTATTAGCCAGCCTGGAAATAGCATTGGAAAGTGGAATGAGAAGCTAGCTTTGGAAACAAAATACTCATCTCAAACATTTCCTGAAAAAGATAACTACAATTTTATCTTCATCTGTTATGAAATTTTTGCTTCTAATTATAAGATTGTCTGGTTAGGAAAAGGTAAACAGAAACCTAAGATTGTGAGTTAAGGTTTGTGCTAAAGAGATGGCTCAGTGGTTAAGAGTACTGGCTGTACTTCCAGAGTTCCTGAGTTCAATTCCCAGCAACCACATGGTGGCTAACAACCATCTGTGATGGAATCTGATGGCCTCTCTGGTATGCCTGAAGACAGCAACTGTGTACTCATATACATAAATTAATAAATAAATAAATTCATAAATAAATAAAGTTAAGATTCAAATTCCAGTTCTGAAATATCCATCTTGGTCATGACTCAATGGCTGACATAGAACTTACTCTCCTACTCTAAGCCATAAAACTAGACAAAATATATGCAGCAATTGTTGTCAGGTTTGGATAACAAACTTTCCAGTTTGTAGGAAGCTCTCTGATACTCAACAGAAGAAAAACATGTGAGGTCAGCTTTATTTGTGACTCAATATTGCTCTCTAAGACATATTTGGAATGGAAGTATTCTAACTGTAAGTCTCATTAGGCAGAGGACAGAGAGAGAATAATTTTCCAGGAAAGACACTGGAGAGAGAACAGATGCCAAAACTAGGACATCAGGATACTATATGAACATGTTCCAGGAGACCTTGGTAAAGCACTAGGCAGCATGTGAGCTGGGTAAGACTCAGTAGGGCTTCTTAAAGTAACTGCAGGGAGTTAACTCCTCAGTTTCTTGATCTCTAATTAAATACATTAATATTGTTATCATCATTGAAATGTGTCTTTTAGTGCCTTGAGAGAGAAAAAACAATATATTATTTATTTTTGTATCACTTTGGTGAAATACTCAATTCTCTTTAATAGTGACCACTTTTGTAAACTCTTCAAAGTCAAGCATCAGTAGATCTGCAAGGGACAAGCTGCAAATAGAACACTGGGTGTTTTTCATTTTCCTTCCCTTGCTTAGATATGAGATGCATTTAGAACAAAAGAGACCTACCTAAAAAGAACATACTGATAATTGCGTTCAGGCATTTGATATCCAGACAGTATGCAACAGCACAGGTCCGACTTCTGTCTCCAAACAATGTAGCGTCCTCTTGTAAGCTCTTGAACTGACCACCAGATGGCAGAAGATGTGTGGTCAATCAGATGGACAAAGGCATGCTAATTGGAAGAAGACATGAATCCCAGACCCCAGAGAAGAGAGTAATACCTGGTTGGACTCTTCCTACAAGTGTGATGTAAGTCATTAGATAAAGGCTGTCTATGGCCCATAAGATGCCAGTCCCTATGATCTCTCTGCCTCTTAACAACCACAGTCCACAAATCCATGGACAGGTTTGGTCCAGCACAGATTCACATATCACAGATCTCAGACGCCCACAGCAGGACAAAATTAATGCAAATCTAAATTCAACTGACTCAGATTCAAGGGCAGTAATGGAGAATAAAAGAAGTAGATCACAGCACAATGAATTATTTAAACCTATGAGTTTGTACATATAAATGTGCATATATAATTATGTATATCATATAATGTGGAAAAATATAAAAACATTTCTATAGGGTGGAGAAATAACTGCTCTTTTCCAAAAAAATTAAAAATATAGATGTGATAATAGATTTAACTTATAAATACAGATGTGATGATAGAATTCAAAAATTACTTCAACCATGAAAGTAATAATCAATAAAGGTAAGAAAAGAAATTAACATTTAAACTATGAAGGAAGGTTGTGGGAGGATGGGAGAGCCACAGTTTCACCTTCTGGATTACTTACATGGCTCTATTATAGTGGGAAAATCTGATGGACCTCATCCTGGCAAAAGTTCAAATTGAACCCTACTAGGATGAATCTCATCTGGCCCGCTGTGTCTCTTCATTAAATACGCCTGGATGGATGGATGTGTGTGTGGAACACACACGCCTGGATGGATGGATGTGTGTGCAACATCAACTCTCTAGTAACCCTCAAAACAAAACAAAACCATAAACCCAAGGATAAGCAAATGACTAGACAAACCCAATTTGAAAAATAATCAACAAAACAGCTGATGGGGTTTCCAGAGGAAAAGAACGCCATCCACAATGAAAGGACATGAAAGAATCTGGCAAGTGTTGAGTTAATATGATGTATGATCTGTGCAAATTCCTGAGTTTGTCAATTCTTGCCCCCACATCAGTGGGTGTGAGTGTGTATGATGTGTCTGGATATATACAGTATGGATATAAATTCATGTGTATAAATGTAGGCACCCATATAACGTATAGAGGTGGACCGCCTCAGGTGTGGGTCTAAATTTACCTCCCATCTATTTGCAGGAAAGTGTCTTTTTTAATATTACAAATTTCAGAATGTCTGGTCCACAAGCGTTGGAGGCTTTTCCTGTCTCAGTATCCTACTGGGATACAGATGTGTACTTCTAGATCTGGCTTTACATGACTTCTTGGGATCCACAATTAAGTCTTCACAATTGTGAAATTATTATTGAAGCTTTAGGTTATTTTTGGATTCGTGTTCATGTGTTGGTTACGGTTTTAATGTTTGACTACATTGAAGACTGCCAATGCCTTAGAAGACAATGGAAAGTGTCAGAAAAATCTCCAGCTAATTTCCAAGTGGTTCAAACAAGAGGGAAATTATATTTTATTCTGGTATGCACAAAGAGGCAGTGCTTAGTATCCTTTCTAGACTGTAAGCACCAAAGCTTGTAGATATCTTGAGAGCTGTTCTTAGGCTGAATGACAACAGAGAGGCCATGCCAGGACAAAAGTGATGAAATGTCAATGTTTCACACTAGGTGGTGGTCTTATGGGTTTTCATTGTCCTTTTCTTGAATACGCCTTTGTAGGAGGTTGAACTTGGGGTATTTTCTACCTTGGTGTGGAAAATCTCCCTTAATAATAATATCATATCTGTCATAATGTCATGGTGATCCATTATGCTAGAGGAGGAGAGCATGAGAAACAGACCAAACATGAATATGGAAGGAAGCTCCAGTGAATCTCAGAAAATAGAGTAAACCACCCAGATCTGTGTGACCACAGGAAGGTGTTCTGTATTGGCCAGTTGTCAGAGCTGGGTAAAAGTTTATATATCTTCCTCTGAATTCCTCTGATTATGCATATTTTCTGATAATCTCTGGATTGCAGAAATGACTCAGGCCAGAGGGACGAGCCATGCCCTTTACACATGGGCAAGGGTTTATTCTCTTAAGTTGCCTATCCAGTCTAAGCCTCAGAACTAACTACCAGTGCATTTGTGTCCCAGGGTGTGCTAGGTTCTCGGCTGCAGGCCCATTTGTAGATCCACATATGGGCTCCATAAGGTAGCAGCATGTGCGGTTGTTGGAATTTAGTCTCCACCTAGAGTGGAAGTGGGTCATCACACCCACATCAGAGAAAGGTTAGACTTCAGAGCTGCTCTCAGCACTCAGGCTATTCTCCCACAGGTTAGCATACTTTGATACTTTATAGGGCTCAATAGAGTCAACTATGGAATGTTTTTTTAAAGTGAGAAACTTAGTGTGGAGTCTGTGATCCACTGAAATACATTTTTCTAAAGAACATACTCTCAGGAAATGGTGTATCTGGTGTCCTCTCATTTCCTGTATTTGCTAAGCTTTATCCTTAACTATGTTCAACCTGGAACACACAGAACTTGTCAGAAGTCAAAAGAAACAGTATATTCTGGCATGGACCTGCCAGGTGTCCACTCTCCTTGGGTTCTTTCTGCTTGTGTTCTTGTTCACTGCTATGCTATTTGCAAATTAGACACCTGCATCTCTTTCTACTTTATAAGTCTTAATGCAGGGTAAGGGAGCAGGAACTTAAAATATTTCAAAGTGTTTGGAAAATGTTGCTGATGTCCCTATTTTTCTGTTGTTCACCTCTAAAATAGAGATGAATTCCTTACTGAGCTGCCTGAGAAACAGATCAGAATGTGGAATGCCTGCTTGACCATGGAAGTCCTAAAGAGGTGAGCCTCCAGGTTTCCCATAGCAGGACTTGAAGTAGACCTTTATCTATACTGTGTATGGATATAAATAATAAACACCTTAACTAAATCAACTTCCTATTCTAAGATACAACACACCAGTCCATTCTCTTGTGGTTAGTAGTACTCTTAATCTGAAGGGCAGAAATTGTTAGATGCAAGAAGAGTTTAAGCATAGGTAGAGACTAGGACTACAACTCACTTGACAGGATGCATAACTAACATACACAAAGCCTCAGACTCATTCTCCAGCAATATGTATGGTGGTACATGACTGAAATTTCACAATTCAGGAAATAGAGACAGAAGGTTCGAGAGTTCAATGTCACCTTCCAAAGTACAGGATATTTGAGTAGCGCTTGAAGCTACATAAGACCTCTCAAAAACACTTTCCACCCCTGCCTGGTCCTTTGGGCTGGGGCAGACACAAATTGGTCTGCTCCTGTCCTGTGGAGATACTGAATTCTGAGTCATCCTAGAAGAGACACTGCACTCAGAGCAGCCGGTAAGAACCCCATCTCACTCCCTAAGCCCCAGAGATACTTCTGGGAGCCCGGGACATTTGGGACACAGCAGCTACCCAAACCCCACCCCTCCAGAATTCCACTTCCCTTTCGCCCCTGCCCTGTCCTTTGGGCTGAGGCCAACAAAGAGTTGGTCTGCCCCTGTCCTGTGGAGATACTGAATCCTGAGTCATCGAGGAGCCACTGCACTCAGAGCAGAAGGATTTCCAGATCCAAGAGGTGGCCTGAGTCCCAGGAGTTCTTCCACACAGGAGATTAGGAGCATAAGATCACAGAGACATCAGGACTCTGAGGAGCTCTGCAACAAGCAAGATAACTGGAAATACAGACTCCAGTCTTACACAGTGAGGGCAGGTAACACTAGAGTTAACCAGATGGCGAAAGGCAAGCACAAGAACATAAGCAACAGAAACCAAAGTTTCTTGGCATCATCAGTACCCAGTTCTACCAATATAGCAAGCCCTGAACACCCCATCACACCTGAAAAGCAGGATTCAGAATTAAAAACACTTCTCATGATGATGATAGAGGATTATAAGAAGGAATTAAGTAACTCCCTTAAAGAAATACAGGAGAGTACAAGTAAACAGATAGAAGCCCTTAAAGAGGAATCACAGAAATCCCTTAAAGAAATGCAAGAAAACACAAAGAAGGAATTAAACAAAAACATTCAGGATCTGAAAATGGATATAGAAACAATAAAGAAAGCTCAAAGGGAGACAACCATGGAGATAGAAAACCTAAGAAAGAGATCAGGAGTCATAGACGCAAGCATCACCAACCGAATACAAGAGATAGAAGAGAGAATCTCAAATGCAGACGATACGGTGGAAAATATTGACACAGTTGTCAAAGAAAATGCAAAATGCAAAAAACTCCTAATTCAAAACATCCAGGAAATCCAGGACACAATGAGAAGACCAAACCTAAGGATAATAGGTATAGATGAGAATGAAGATTTCCAACTTAAAGGGACAGTAAATATCTTCAAAAAAATTATTGAGGAAATCTTCCCTAACCTAAAGAACAAGATGCCCATAAACATACAAGAAGCCTACAGAACACCAAATAGAATAGACCAGAAAAGAAATACCTCCTGTCACATAATAATCAAAACATCAGATGCACAAAACAAAGAAAAAATACTAAAAGCAGTAAGGGAAAAAGGTCAAGTAACATACAAAGGCAGACCTATAAGAATTACACCAGACTTCTCACCAGAGACTATAAAAGCCAGAAGAGCCTGGACGGACATCATACAGACCCTAAGAGAACACAATTGCCAGCCCAGATTACTATACCCAGCAAAACTCTCAATCACTATAGATGGTGAAACCAAGATATTCCATGACAAAACCAAATTTGCACAGTATCTTCTCACAAACCCAGCACTTCAAAGGATAATTGATGGAAAATGCCAACACAAGGAGGGAAACTACAACCTAGAAAAAGCAAGGAAGTAATCTTCCAACAACCCCAAAAGAAGATAACTATACAAACATAATTCTACCTCTAATAACAAAAACAACAGGAAGCCACAATCATTTTTCCTTAATATCTCTTAACATCAATGGTCTCAATTCCCCAATAAAAAGACACAGACTATCAGACTGGATACACAAACAAGACCCAGAATTTTGCTGCATACAGGAAACGCACCTCAGTGACAAAGACAGACACTACCTCAGAATAAAAGGGTGGAAAACAATTTTCCAAGCCAATAGTCCCAAGAAACAAGCTGGAGTAGCCATTCTAATATCAAATAAAATCGACTTTCATCCAAAATTAATCAAAAAAGATAAGGAAGGTCACTTCATACTCATCAAAGGAAAAATCTACCAAGGTGAACTCTCAATTCTGAACATCTATGCTCCAAATGCAAGGGCACCTACATACATAAAAGAAACTTTACTAAAGCTCAAAACACACATTACACCTCACACAATAATAGTGGAGGATTTCAACACCCCACTCTCAGCAATGGACAGATCATGGAAACAGAAACTAAACCGAGACACTTTGACATTAACTGAAGTTATGAACCAAATGGACTTAACAGACATCTATAGAACATTTCATCCTAAAACAAAAGAATATACCTTTTTCTCAGCACCTCATGGTACCTTCTCCAAAATAGACCATATAATTGGTCACAAAACAACCCTCTACAGATACAAAAAGATTGAAATAATCCCTTGCATCTTATCAGATCACCATGGACTAAGACTAGTCTTTAATAATGACAAAACTAATGGAAAACCCACGTGCACATGGAAACTGAACAACTCTCTACTCAATGATGACTTGGTCAAGGAAGAAATAAAGAAAGAAATCAAAGACTTTTTAGAATTCAATGAAAATGAGGACACATCATACCAAAACTTGTGGAACTCCATGAAGGCAGTGTTAAGAGGAAAACTCATAGCTCTAAGTGCCTACAAAAAGAAACTGGAAAGAGCACACACTAACAACTTGACTGCACAACTAAAAGCTCTAGAACAAAAAGAAGCAAATACACCCAGGACAAGTAGAAGGCAGGAAATAATCAAACTCAGGGCTGAAATCAACCTAATGGAAACATAAAGAACAATACAAAATATCAATAAAACCAGGAGCTGGTTCTTTGAGAAAACCAACAAGATAGATAAACCGTTAGCCAGATTAACCAGAGGGCACAGAGACAGTATCCAAATTAATAAAATCAGAATTGAAAAGGGAGACATAACAACAGAAACTGAAGAAATTAAAAAAATCATCAGATCTTACTACAAAGGCCTATACTCAACAAAACTGGAAAACCTGGATGAAATGGACAATTTCCTAGACAGATAGCAGGTCCCAAAGTTAAACCAGGAGCAAATAAACCATCTAAATAGTCCCATAACCCCTCAGGAAATAGCAGCAGTCATTAAAAGTCTCCCCACTAAAAAAAGCCCAGGACCAGATGGTTTTAGTGCTGAATTCTATCGGACCTTCAAGGAAGACCTAATACCAATTCTCTTCAAACTATTCCACAAAATAGAAACAGAAGGAACACTACCCAATTCGTTCTATGAAGCTACAATTACACTCATACCCAAACCCCACAAGGACCCGACAAAGAAAGAGAACTTCAGACCAATCTCCCTTATGAACATCGATGCAAAAATACTCAATAAAATTCTAGCAAACCGAATCCAAGACCACATCAAAACAATCATCCATCGTGATCAAGTAGGTTTTATCCCAGGAATGCAGGGATGGTTCAGTATTCGGAAATCCATCAATGTAATCCACTATATAAACAAACCACATATAAGAAAAAAACCACATGATCATCTCACTAGATGCTGAGAAAGCATTTGACAAAATTCAACATCCCGTCATGATAAAAGTCTTGGAAAGATCAGGAATTCAAGGCCCCTACCTAAACATAGTAAAAGCAATTTACAGCAAACCAGTAGCCAACATCAAGCTAAATGGAGAGAAACTTGAAGCAATCCCACTAAGAACAGGGACTAGACAAGGCTGCCCACTCTCCCCCTACCTATACAATATAGTACTGGAAGTCCTAGCCAGAGCAATTAGACAACAAAAAGAAGTCAAAGGGATACAAATAGGAAAGGAAGAAGTCAAAATATCGCTATTTGCAGATGATATGATAGTATACTTAAGTGACCCCCAAACTTCCACCAGAGAACTCCTAAACCTGATAAACAACTTCAGCAAAGTGGCTGGTTATAAAATCAACTCAAATAAATCAGTAGCCTTCCTCTACATGAATGATAAACAGACTGAAAAAGAAATTAGGGAAATGACACCCTTCACAATAGTTGCAAATAATATAAAATACCTTGGTGTGAATCTAACCAAGCAAGTGAAAGACCTATATGACAAGAACTTCAAGTCTCTGAAGAAAGAAATCGAAGAAGATCTCAGAAGATGGAAAGATCTCCCATGCTCATGGATTGGCAGGATTAATATAATAAAAATGGCCATCTTGCCAAAAGCAATCTACAGATTCAATGCAATCCCCATTAAAATCCCAACTCAATTCTTCACAGAATTAGAAAAGGAAATTCTCAAATTCATGTGGAATAACAAAAAACCCAGGATAGCGAAAACTACTCTCAACAATAAAAGAACTTCTGAAGGAATCACCATCCCTGACCTCAAGCTGTACTACAGAGCAATAGTGATAAAAACTACCTGGTATTGGTACAGAGACAGGCAGGAAGATCAATGGAATAGAATTGAAGACCCAGAAATGAACCCACACTCCTATGGTCACTTGATCTTTGACAAAGGAGCTAAAACTGTCCAGTGGAAAAAGGACAGCATTTTTAACAAATGGTGCTGTTTCAACTGGAGGACAACATGTAGAAGAATGAAAATTGATCCATTCTTATCCCCTTGTACAAAGCTCAAGTCTAAGTGGATAAAGGACCTCCACATAAAACCAGATACACTGAAACTAATAGAAGAGAAGGTGGGCACAGGGGAAAAGTTCCTGAACAGAACACCAATGACATATGCGCTAAGATCAAGAATTGAAAAATGGGACTTCTTAAAATTGCAAAGTTTCTGTAAGGCAAAGGACACTGTCAATAGGACAAAACGACAACCAACAAATTTGGAAAAGATCTTTACCAATCCTTCATCTGATAGAGGGCTAATATCCAATATATATAAAGAACTCAAGAAATTAGACTCCAGACAACCAAATTACCCTATTAAAAATGGGATATAGAGCTTAACAAAGAATTTTCAATGGAAGAAACTCGAATGGCCGAGAAGCACCTAAAGAAATGTTCAGCATCCTTAGTCATCAGGGAAATGCAAATCAAAACAACCCTGAGATTCCATCTCACACCAGTCAGAATGGCTAAGATTAAAAACTCAGATGATAGTAGATGCTGGCGAGGGTGTGGAGAAAGAGGAACACTCCTCCATTGTTGGTGGGACTGCAAGATGGTGCAACCACTTTGGAAATCAGTGTGGCGGTTCCTCAGAAAATTGGACATAGCATTACCTGAGGATCCAGCTATGCCACTCCTAGGCATATATCCAGAAGATGCTTGAACCTATAACAAGGACATATGCTCAACTATGTTCATAGCAGCCTTATTTATAATAGCCAGGAGCTGGAAAGAACCCAGATGTCCTTCAACTGAGGAATGGATTCAAAAAATGTGGTATATTTGCACAATGGAGTGTTACTCAGCTATTAAAAACAATGAATTTGAGAGGTTCCTAGGTAAATGGATGGAACTAGAAATTATCATCCTGAGTGAGGTAAGCCAATCACAAAAGAACACACATGGTATTCACTCACTAATTATTGGATATTAGCCCAGAACCTTGAAATGCCCAAGATGCAACTCACAGGCCACATGAAGCTCATAAAGAAGGAAGACCAATTGGGGGTGATTCGGTCCTTCTTAAAAGGAGCAACAAAATACTCAAGGGAGCAAATATGGAGACAAAGTGAGGGACAGAAACTGAAGGAGGGGCCGTCTGAAGACCACTCCACCTGAGTATCTATCCCATGTGCAGTCACCAAAGGTAGATGCTGATGTGGAAGTCAGGAAGTGTATGCTGATAAGAGCCTGATATGGATGTCTCCTCAGAGGTCTTCAAGAGTCTGACATATTCAGAGGCAGATGCTCACAACTAGCCATTGAACTGATCATGGGGTTCTCAATGGAGGAGTTAGAGTGAAGACTGAAGGAGCTGAAAGGATTTGCGGCACCATGAGGAGAGCAACAATACTAACCAACCACAGCTCCCAGTGTCTAAACCACCAGCCTGGGAGCACTTAGGGAGGGATCCAGGGCTTTAGCTGAATATGTAAGAGTGGAGGGCCCTGCTGGGCATAGGTGGAAGAAGAGAACCTTGACCTCATGAAGGCTGGACGCCCCAGGGGGTGGAAATTTTGAGGGTGGGGAGGTGGGAGTGGGGGGGTAGATAGAGGTTACATCCACAGAGAAGAAGGAGGAGGGGTGAGGGGATTGGGGGTTCCTTGGTGGGTGGTGGGATGGGGTAAGGGGACAACATATGAAATGTAAATAAAACATCCAATAAAAAAAAAGACCTCTCAAAAACAAAAATAAACAAAACCATTTTGTTGTATTTTACCTAGAAGGTTAAGATGAACATGTCAATAATATTATTGTTCAAATATTTCATCTAGCCAGGTAGTTATTAGGATTTGCTGGGGTTTCTGGAGGAAAAGGGACACAACAGCCAGAGGATGCTATGGAATATGCTATAGGGTGCCTCTGGAGGAGAAAAGGTATCAGCATTCCTACCTAGTTTTGAATCTTACAATCTACAATAACATCTGCCAGATAATATATGTCCACCTGCACAGTAGTGACACTATTATAAAACCAACTAATTATTCTCTGATTGGCCATGCGGTTTACTATGTAGAGGTAATTACATATGGATACTGTAAACTCAGAAAAGAGAAAGAAGGAGAGATAGATAGATAGATAGATAGATAGATAGATAGATAGATAGATAGGCAGACAGACGGGAAGAAAGGGGAAAGAAAGAGAAAGAAAGGGTGAGAGAGAAGGAAGGAAGGAAGGAAGGAAGGAAGGAAG
>NW_021620899.1:1423217-1435919 GCF_004785775.1 Grammomys surdaster | reverse complement strand
GGAGAGAGAGAGAGAGAGAGAGAGAGAGAGAGAGAGAGAGAGAGAGAGAGAAAGATGGTTGTGATGTCTAAGGCCCTAAATTCAATCCTGTCAATGTTGTTTACCAAGATTGCCATGGTAACAAACTACCTTCTAAATAGTTATGTTTATAGAAAAATAATGAAAATACAATTCTAAGCCTCAATCAGAGATTTCTCTATGTTCAATAAATGGCACTGGATGCAGAGATCCATAGCTGATCAAGATTCCAAAAATAAGTTATAGTTGAGCACTCAATCCTAAAATGCTATTTATACCTCTCAGATTGATTGTTGTAGGGCAGAGAGAACAAGAAGACAGGGAGAAGGTCTTTGAAATGCTGAGTTCTGTGCAAAACCAATGTATTCACGACTGCAGAGCAGCTTGGATGTCTGCAATGGGTCCACACAAGACTTGACCCATTCATAGTCATTTATGGATTGGAATCAGGCCCATGTTGTCCTACAACTGCCTGATGAAATATTGGCTTCTAGTGGATTCTGGGAAAGGGGCAGTTATTGTCTTCAACTGAACACCCACTGGGTTCCACGAGACTCCAGAGGATAGCCCCGAACCCATGCTCACACAGATGAACTTAGTTAAATTCAGTGAGTCCCAGAATCGAAAAAGAAATGAATGTTTGAATGAGAATTATGGAGAAGAGGAGTTAATAAGGGTAAAAGGAGGATTACAGAGGGGAAGAGTTCATAATACTCAGAATGCACTTTATATATGTATGAAATTGTCAAGGGACATATATAATAACACGTTTTGGAGCTACATTGCAGTATTCTAATCAGATGATTAAGGTGAACTGAAGTAGGAAGTTTGGAAAGTCAGTTATGTCATATGACACTTTGTTGCGGCACACGAGTGAAAGGATGTTTTGCTAAAGCAGACACGTGAAAGAGTGTCTTCCTGAATCAGACACAGTGAAGGGATGTTTTACTATAGCAAAGAACATGAAAGAACATGTGATGAGGAAGTATAAATATGACCCCCAGACAGTGGGAGAGCACTGAGCATTGGTTTGCTTTGCTCTGCCTCACTATTCTTTGCTAACACACCAGTATTGGTTCTGCCTGTGGTAATGCAGCCACTGAGAGAAACTCACCAAAGAACTGCTTGTGAGGCTCCTGGTGCTTCTTGTGGCTTCTGTGACCTTGGGCCAGCAGGTGAGCCTTGCAGTTTCTTCAGGATTAAACTACAGCTGCTGGTTCATGTACAGTGTCTGCCTGCCAGGAGGACTGGACTGTAGCTGTTGATTCATATTTGGTGCTGCTGACAAAGAAGACTGAGCTCACCCCTAAATAACTATTGCTAAATAGGTCCTTCCCCATATCCTAATAACTTTTCTATTCCACTACCTCTGCTGGGGAGTGGGCAGGAGGAGATGTTGAAAATTTATTGAAATAGGCTGCAAAAAAATTTATGCCTACAATGAATAGAATTAAAAGTGTTACTCAAACATTTCATGTATTCAGACATTGTTAGTCAAACTTCTTCCATGAAAAGCCAGATAATAAATATTTGGACTTTAAGAGTCATATTGGCTTTGTCTTAACTATTTAATGTGATGATTGTCTTGTGGAAATGTCCATAGATGGGGCCTGAAAATGGCTTATTGGACCAGGGTAATTGTAGATAAGCCTAATTGTCTGAGTCTAATCTCCAGAACCTATGTTTGCTGTGACATGAGTGTACACACACACACACACATACACACACACACACACACATCATGTACATAAATACAAATATATGACAAATAAATGTATAAAAGTAAAGAAAATAGCAATAGACAATATATAACTCATGCCCGTTGTGTTTCTATAAAACTTTATTTACAGTCAACAAAAATTAAATTTCATAAACATTCATTTTTAATTTTTGTTTCAAACTTATAAAAAATACTGAAAGTACATGAGAAAATACATACAGAATACATGAGTTCAATGTGACAGAAATCTAACATAAGTGAAATTTAATTTCTGAATGCTTATAGTAAATGATATTGAAGTCAAGTCATGTTTATAAAAAAAATTGAGGCACACTTAAAGTACTTCTTTAAAAGACTGTCCTTCATCAGTAATGTGTTTTATTGTTTTCTAAATCCAACAGAGAATTATAAATATATCAGTAAGCTCTAAAATGATTTTCAGTGTGTGTGATTTAAGATCATAAAACTGGACATGCTTGAAATAGTCTTAATAGAATGAAGATACCATTTAAGAACACATTCATGGTCATTTTTGTGGTGTAAAGCCCCCTCACCTGTACAGTATCAGAGGGGACATATGTTCTTTGAGCAAGAGTTGTGATTTCCCCTTTTCATAGATAATCACCTCAATTGAGTAGGCTATGTTCATACCAACGGGCGACAGACCCCAGTAAGTTTCCTAGTGATGGGAACTAAAATAATATAAAGAGTTTCTGTGAAGAAAAAGTTCATTACATCATTGTTCATCTTTTCCTAATGATTTACCCAAGCCTTCAAAAGCCTATGCTTGAAATCCTGCTGGGTATTTTTCCATGGCATCACAACGGTCTGAAAGATAGGAACTCTTCATTTCACAAATATTTACTGAGTTTCTTCTATAATCCAAGGTCTTCTCAGGTGGTGCTGGCAAAACAAGTAAATCTCCACTGTCATGGTCATTAAATTCTCATGAGAGAAGGCAGCATGCAGAGAAGAAACATTTTTGAGAAGGATGGGTACAATGAACAGGTCATTGTGGCATAGAATACCTGCAAGTCTAGTTAAACCAGGTGATGAGAGGGTGTCTCTTAGAGGAAATGACACTATGGTTAAGACTCAATTGGAAAGAAGACCCTGTTGTTATCAAGAGCATGGAAAGTTCATGTCAGACAGAAGCACAAACACCTACAGAGGGAATGGGTTTGTCTACACAAGGAACAAATACAACAGTAGCAGATTTTTGCCTTTGTAAAGCCCTGGAATGCATTTTGGATATTACCTCCTGCAGAAAGGACAAGACTTAAGGAGGAAAATCAGTCAAGTTTAATGAAACTAAACATCCCCAAAGGAACTATTTTCATAGAGTTCCCTAAGCAAACTCCAGATGGTGAGATGGTCTGCGTGAGAAAACACTAAGAGCTTGTGAAATAAGAGTTTAGAAAACAAGCCTTTGCTTTTGATCTTCTGTGTCTGATTTAACTTTCTTATGGTAAGTAAATAAAAGGATGTACACTTGACTTCCCCAAGCATCTTACTAAGAAACAGCAGGATATCCCAGAGGAGTCCTTGTGAGGATCCAGTATTGATGGTGTAGCAGAAGCCAGAAGTCTCAAAGCACACCAATGACTCACTGCAATGAACATTTGCAAGTAAAGCTATGTGGACAAAAGGCTATCCTGTGTGACACACTGTGACACACTGCAGCTTCTGTGACAAGATTTGTTGTTGTTGTTGTCTTTTGTTGTCTTTTTGTGGGAAGAACTTGCAAGGACAGGATGGATATGAAGGGATGGGTATTGGAGTGCATGATGGGAAATTCATAAAGAATCAACAAATTTTTTTTAAAACAAGAATGAAGCCCATCTGTGTAATACCCCATCTCAATGCACTTAATGAATGCACAAACGTATTATTGGTTACCTGTTTCCTGCCCATAATGTTCATCACTATTTGTTTTTCTTCAGAGAAATCTCTCAGCTCTTAGATATGCATCAAGGTCCTTATGTCACCCGTATTTGGCTCATAAGAAACCACCATTTTTAGTTTTTTTTTTTTTACCTAACAGAAGTATCTCCCATGAAGGCAAGACATCGAGTGTGGGGGTATTCGAGGGTGGGGAGGTGGGAGCGGGGGAGGGGTAGGTAGGGGCACATCCTCATAGAAGCAGGAGGAGGGGGGATGGGATAGGGGGTTCCTGGGTGGGGGGAAATAGGGTAAGGGAATAACATCTAAAATGTAAATATAGTATCCAACTTAAAAAAAGGTTGCTAGGTAAATATGTGTGTCATAAGTCAAATATATTTACATATTATTTATAAAATCTGGGAGGTTAGGGCTAGAGATGTAGCTCAGTGATAGAGTCCTTCCTGAACATGTTCAAGTTAAGGTTATGAGTGTTCACTATCCAATGTTTTTCAACTTTTCTGTATATTTGAAATATTTCATAATAAAGCATTAGAGAAAATTCACAAAAAGAAAACAAAAAAACAATAATAAAATAATAATAATAAAAATATCATAGTTGTCTAGGCCAGAGGTATGGCTATGAGCAGATCAATAACAATTGAGTGTAAAAGAGCTAGAAAGACAGCTCAGTGGGTAAGAGTGTTTGCTACAGAAACATGGGACTCCCAGTTCAAATCCCCAGCTCTCATATAAAAAGCTAGGAATGAGCATGTTCAGCACTGTTGGAGAGAGACAGGAAGACTGCTCGGATTCGCTGACCACCAACTGAGAAAAAAAAAATGATGAGTTCTAGATTCAGGGAAAGGTCTTATCTCAAGGGAGTAAATCAAAGAGTGATAGAGGAAGACACCTAACTTTTTCCTCTAACCCCTAAACATATGTACATGGTCGTGTGTGCATTGGAACATGGACCTTCACAGACATGGAAACACACACACAGAGAGAGAGAGAGAGAGAGAGAGAGAGAGAGAGAGAGAGAGAGAGAAATAGAGACAAACACAGAGAGTGCTAATGAACCTGTAATCATTCAGAGGAGAGGCAAGGGAAGAAAGACTCTAATTTTTATTTTTATTTCAGGGGCTGCAGATATGGCTCAAAATTCATGAGCACTCCCTATCCTTGGAGAGAATCCTATTCCCAGTACCTTTATTCAACTGCTCATAGATGTCCCTAACTCCAGCTCCAGAGAAGTCAGCACATCTGGGTCCCATGGGCACCTGCACTCATGTTCACATGCACATACACACAGAAACACAGACACAGACACAGACACAGACACACACACACACACACACACACACAGACACACACACACACACACACACATATATATATATATATATAATTTAACTTGAGCAATTAAGTAGATAAATTTTCCCTATTCTGGGAAAGTAAGAATGAAGGAAACTGAGATTTGAATGGAAACAAGTCAAGCATTCTATTTTGCTCATAAATTTTCCTCAGTGCCCACAGGACATTGGTCCCAGCACTCCTGTAGCATTTTCCATATCAGTCTGCATCTGCTCACCAGTTGAAAGCCAAGCTCAAGAGATGAGGATGATGTGGGGATGGAAGTCAAGTCTAGTCATCAACTAGCATGCAGATGAGCTAGAGAGGGAGCTGTTAGCCCCTGAATGTCTTTGTCATTGAGGGATATCATATGTGTTCTTTTCCTCCTACCAATCACTGCAACAGCCTGAGGTTAGATCCTATAAATCTTCAGATAAACATTACTTTCTGTAAATTAAGTAACAGCTTACAGATTCTTATATAGTCTGAAGGTCACAGATATCCGGGCTTTAGTAAATATAAAGAAAGAGTATTCAGCAGCTAAGCTCTCAATCATTTAGGATTGGCTTTTCTTTAGAACTAAGTATGGCAGGAAAATTGGAGGGAAGTAGCTCTGCAAAAGTCAACTCATAAAGGAGCACTGACTGTCACACAGATCCCCAAGTCTCTTGTATAAAATGATTTAGTTTTTACATAAAGTCTATACACATATTATCATGCCTTAAATGAGCTGTAGATTACTAAAATATCAAATACAATGTTGGCAGCTATGAAAGTAGTTGGCAAACACGAAAAGATCTTCAATTCACAAGTTAAAAAAAATTACCAGAAGAGCCCACAGATACGGGAGAGCAACTATATTAAATATAATTTAAATGAATAAATTTAAATAAATAAATATAAATTTTAAAGAATGAAGTACTGTTTTAGTTTCTTGGAGATGTTGTGATAAATGACCACAAACCATATAACTTCAAACAATGAAAGTTTGTTCTTTACAGTACTAGAGACCAGCAGTTCACAACCGAAGTATGAGCATGGTAGTGGATTCTAATAGGTTCATTCTAGCCCTTCATCTGTTGAAATCTGAAGTGAATTTGTCAAGTAAGAAAAAATAAATCTACAAAATGATTAAGAAAAGAAAAATTTTGCATGCAGAAAATGAAGGTAGCAAAATCAGCTGTCCTTCAAATGTGTGCTTTTACCAAAGGGTTTTTTTGGGGGTTCTCTTTGTTGTTAGTTTGGGGTTCTTTTAGTTGGTAAATTTTAACAACTGTAGACATGAAAGAAGCTTGATAAACAATATAGAAGTTACCTTTCATATATATAATGTATATACTCAGGTAATATATAACATGTATATTATTTATTTATATATTTGATACTTATGTATTATTAAATAGTTAAATTATTTTATTATAAGTTAACATATCAAATGAATTAAGTGATGCTTATATTGTTAATATTTAATATATAACAATATATTTAATACAAATATTCACTTATCAATTGTCTACTATTCTGGACAAAGACAAGAGACCAGGCAAAATCATGCCCATAGAGGACTTCTGACAGCTCTATATACAAAAACTTGTGCTTTCTTCCATACTTTTACTAGTCAGCTTCTCATAACTTCCTTGGACAAAATCCTCTCCCCTACATTGTTTCAATTGGCATCTGGCTTTGAATTCTAAGCCACCCAGAGATGTATTCCTGACCTTCAAATACATACAAAGTAGACAAACTTCAATATACTCTCAATTACAAGAATCCCAACCAAGAACTTAAAGTAATTGTCAACCAAACATACATTCATCCTACTTGGGAACAGGGAAACTTAAATTTATTTGTGGCTGATTAGGATTGTAGCCAGAAGAAACATAAATTCCAAAAACCTTAAAAATAAAGTCCAGAGTTTCACAAAATGAAAGTTGTTTGTAGCTTTAAACTTCAAGGCAAGTCGAAGATTATACAATTTTTAATCAACTGTTTCAATCAATGCTGACAAAAATTAAGTTCTCTTGTAACAACAGATTGAGGCTGTCTTGGGCTCTGGGGAGCTTGAGAGAAAGGATATACTGTGGGAAAGGTCAGCAAAGGCTAATACTGGAGGTTTGTGGATTCTATGTTTCCTTCAAGTCTAAAGCCAGCACACTTTTGGATAAGGAGGCCTGAAGCTTGCCTAAAGCCTCACATTCTTATTAGTCTGACTTCTTGTTAGCAATGACTTCATATTTCTCTTCCAACTTCCTTGACCAAAGTTACTCCTATTTTTGTTTGGTTTTTCCTTGACATAGTAAAGAGAAAATTATATTTTTCTTCGATTAAAATAACTGAGATTTTGAGATTTAATTCCTGATGTTTCCACTTGTTAGCTGAAAAACTGTAGACAAATTTGACCTCTGAATGGGAACAATCATTTAGGACAAACATGAGAGTTTGATGGAAGCAAGTCCGCAATGAAGGTTCCATCTTCCAAAATGGCTCCTGTTTATGTCAAGTTTACGAAGACTAACTAGCGCAATAACCAATGTATACTTTCCATTGTTATTACAAGTACTATCTAGGTCTTGAAAACCAATGCTACTGTCTTCCTTGAGTTTGTATTCTAGTAGGAAATTGAGACAATAAGCACATTTTAAATTAGGAGTTTTAATCATTTAGATTATATGATATGATAGATATAGGTAGATAGATAAGTGAGAGAGAGAGAGAGAGAGAGAGAGAGAGAGAGAATGGAGAGAGTATGAATAGAGCAGTTAAAAGTGTCTTCAATGTAGCATTGATGGTGAATTTAGAATGTAGGACTTCTGTGTCTACTGACCTATTCTTTACTTTATATATACCAATGTTTCTGCTACCCTGATATCTGCACACTTAGCCCTTTTTTGTCATCCAGTTTCCATATTAAACCAGACTGACTTATTTACAGTTGCCCACTTCTTATGTATGTCAAGATCAGTTCTAAATTTAATAATACCTAAAACCTAGTCAATTTTGAGTCAAATCATGTTTAAAACAAGTAAAGTACTAATATTAATGTTTTAAGGATTTTTGTCAGAAATGAGGTTAGAAAATTGTTCTGTGGGAAGAATATAGGAGCAATCGTGAGTGGTGATATGTGCTTATTAATCCTAGCAGTTGGAAAGCAGACAAGAAGATCATGACCAGTTTGGACTACATAAGGAGACTTTGTCTCAAAAACAAAAATCCAACAGTTGGGGGTGGGGAACAGGGACCAACTTCAGCAAGGAAGCCTCACAATCTTTTTCTTGAGACAGAAATATATTTTGAGAGTTTTTTTGTCATCCCTTAATTTTGAAACTTCAGATTTTAGTTATTACTAAATTCTTATCAAAGTTAGTTTGATATATGTCTTTCTTTATATTCCATTTAACTTTACATCATTTCTCTGTGGTGAATTCTCCTGGCTACAGATGCCCTTTTTATAGATAATTGAGTCTGTGAATGAAACCAAGACATTTGAAGGAAATACAGCTGATTCTTTTTCCAGCATAATATAACCCTGGCCTCCTTCCTAGAACCAGTAACATATGAGGCAAGTGACAGCCCTTGATTTCTATCAAAGACCCAAGACTACTCCCTGACAGTTGGGGGGCAGACTTCCACGCTGCTTCATCTACTCCACCATCTATTCAGGGCAAGCAGCCCTTGGATAATAAATGAGGAGCTGCCGAAGCCACTAACAAAGAAAGAATGGATTGATAACTTATCTTCACTTCACTAAAATCCAGGAGAAATATTCATTAAACCCTTTGTGAACAAAAGATACCTAGATCAAAGAAAGAAGGAAGGGACAGGAAGGAGGAGAAAAAGAGAACAAAGAGATAGACCCATCAGCAAAAAGGAGGATGCTTTCTCCTCTCAAGAAGTAGCACAAGAAGCACACAAACTCCTTAGCTAAAATCACAGAAAGGGTCGTGTGCAGCTTTATTACAGGAAAGCAGAGCTGTGCATTACACATCATTACGATCAGTGCTGTGTGAGGGAAGTACTGACACACACAATCAAACTGGCTACTGAGGCATGGGACCACGGTGCAGCAGCAATCACCATAGAAAGCAGGGCAGCGGCAATACTATTTTAAATCCGTCTGATAGACAAACTGTATCAGTTAAATTTTCTCGGGGTGAATGAGTTTAAAACTCGTTATCTACAGAGCAGCCTGTCCCAAGATGCCACTTTATTTATCCAGATGGAGATTGGAGACTATGGGTAAACATTACAGCTCCAGCCTCAACATGCTTTGTAGATAAAAAGCCAACACAATATTTGCTCTCTGTGCCTCTGCATAAGGTTTTTCTCCAATGCAGAAGAGAAGGATGGGGAGCCAGGAGAAACTGAATACCTTAAAAGATAAGGCACATGGATCTGGGAAATGGCAGATGTGTTTACTACGCAGACCACAGGATGTAGGAAGTCATTTTGTCATTTAATGTCCCTCTCTACGTTTTTAAACAGCTGGGCAGTATTCTAATCTCTCCATGCAGCCTTCTCGAAGAGTAAGATTTCTTGTGTATAAAGGTACCAGCTAGCCTAAACACATAGCAAGGTAACTTCACAAAATGCAGGTCATAAAATACATATTTGTTTTACGGTTGGATTTTCACGTTTTCTCCTTTCTCCTATTTGGAACTCTAGTTAGTTCCAGCTTAATGAAGTGAAGTGTCTGAAATGGAGCTAAGGGACAAATGTTTTTGCGGAGGTACAATAAAAATAACTCTTATGGGCTTAAAGGCTGCTGGAGAAAGTTGGAAATATTGTGTGTGGAGAAGATGAAAACCGGAATACAAAATTTAAGCATTCTATATAAAATTTTTACCAGAGCTCTTTTGAGCAGTTTGCAGATATTTGTTGTACTTATTGAAAGGAACAGCTGGATCTGAACAAAACAAAGGGCTCTGTCTTGAAAACTGCCCTAACTCTTCTAATGAAAGTGAAATTCTATTATCAGTCCAGACCATCTTACAGGAAATTTTCTATTTTACCTAGAAATGAGAACATTGTGATTGTGACTATTCCCCCCACCACACACACATACACACACACACACACACACACACACACACACACACATAGAAACACAGAAAAAGATTTCATTATCCTTCCTGATTTGAGTAGAGGGTACTGTATTAAAATTTGTCATAAACTGCATCTTTGTTGAATGTGACAAAGGCTTAGGCATTCTGAGGTCACAGTCACTGTGGGATCTTCATTATGTGGCTTTAATACTACCTCTTTTTGTCTGTTAAATGAGGAATGGGAATTAGTCTATTTTCCTTGCAATGCTCTCTGGTCTGAATCGTTTTTTTGAGGGCTGTAGAATGGTATACCTTTCTTTACTTTGGTTGATTAGATTGGTTTGGTTTTGGTTTTAGGCAAGAAATCTCAATCTAACTGAATAATTCTTTACATCTGCACTGTTGTGTTTAATTGTCGAAATAACCCTGTAACTTACTGTTGTTTTGAAGTAGTTTTAGGTTAAATAATAGTCAAGCCTAGCAAATTTAAATATAATTATGACAATTTCACAGGTGCAAAAGTAAAATTGGTCTAGCACATGCAAGTCTATGGGATCACAAAGACAATTTAACTACTCCCTAGAATATAATTGATCCCATGACTTCACTGCAGACTTACAGCTGAGAGCTAGACAAGGTCAACAAACTTGCAACAGGTCACAAAACTCAAAAGTATCAGTTTCAAAATCTGATCGAGTTTGGTTTCCATTCCAATTTGTGAATTAGTACCTTCAACCACAAAGCCTGCTTCCTGAAACTCCAAGACAAGCCGGAAGTGGGCATTCTCTATAATTCTCATTATCAAATTTAAAACTACTCATTCAAATAAGTAGAGATAGCTTAACTCAACAGAATAGATACATTTTCAAAAGAGCAAGAGAAAATAAAACAGGAACTAAAGATTCCATTACAGGGGCTTCAGTGTTACCCAATCCTTTGATCATGAATTTAGATACCAATGGTATCTAAATTGCCATTATTCCCTGTTCCTGGGAACCAGATTTAAAAAAAAAAAAAATGTCCTGAATCTACGATGCTTTGTGGGTTGTGGGGGTTGGAGTGGCTATTTAGCTTGCAATAGCTGCCTACAAAGCATGGAGCATAGTTACAATTAAAGAGGCCAGCTCAGTGTCCTGCAGAGGTCTCATCATTCAAAGCCCGGGTGGCTGAACATCTTTTGTCATGTGAATGGCTTGCTGCTTAAAACTTTCGCCCATCGTAAATAGTCATAGGCAAGCTGCAGTTGCCTTGCACAGGGAGAATGTACATATATTTTGTCCCATCAAAGATGACTTGAAGAGCTCTCCTCCAATTTGCTTGGAGAAAAATGACCTTTAAACTGAGATTAAGAAGGGAGAAACTTCCAATAAAAGGGAATATTTTTCAAAAACTTGCAAGTGACTGCAAAGCCAGTTAACACAGAAAACCTTGTCACCTTAAGTATGCCATTTGTTACCACATATGCCGGAATACATCTATTCATCTTCTTTTAATTGCTTCGCTGTGCAAGAAGCACAAAGCAGCTTCACTGATGCAGAGACTGTGAAAGAATATTTTGTCATGGAAACTTTGAAAACATTTCAAAGCAGGAGCTCTTCTCTGGCAAAATGAAACCTTCTAGCTGTTTGTTGAGCATTGTGTTTGGCTGATAAGAGTTCAGAATGAGAAGGCCTTTTCTTTGAATGACTTTATATCTTCTTTTGCTTGACATGGCAAGGGGAAAAAAATGCCTGCAATTTTTCAAGCAGAATTTAGGAGACTAGTGAATTATTTTTTTCTTTTTTCTTCCAAAAATAGAAAATAAGAGAAATTATCTCTAAGTCAGCAGGGAAGTACATCATTACTACTCTAAGTGTGTCTGATATTAATTTTAGAGTCATGTATCTGTGCTTAGTATGGTTATGCATATAATCTCTGCGTATATGTCTGTGTGTATAGGTATGTGTGTGTATGTATGTCTGTGTATGAATGAGTGTGTGTGTAGGCATGTGTGGTTTTGTATGCGTGAGTGAGTGTGTGTATGCATGTGTATGAGTGTGTGTGTATTCATGTGTGTGTATGTATGCATGTGTGGAGGCATGTGTGTGTGTGTGTGTTTGTGTGTGTGAGCAAGTGTACGAGTCTGTGTGTTCGTGCGTATGCATGTGTATGAGTATGTGTATTCTTGTGTGTGCGTTTGTGTGTGTGAGTGTGTGTGTATTCATGTGTGTGTGTGTGTGATTCAAATACTGGGTATGAATAGATTTTAAATTCGTTAATTTTAGGCATGTGTGTGAGTGAGTGTGTATGTGAGTCTGTGTGTGTGTAGATAGGTAGGTAGATAGGTATATACGCATGCACATGCTGTTGGAGACTGGAGGTTGACATCAGGTGTCTTTCTCAATCACTTTCCCCCTTGTTTCTAGAGACTGTCTCTCACTGAGCCCAGACTCATTGATTCAGCTAGTTTGTCCAGGAACCCAGACTCCACCTCTCCAGCACTATGATTACAGGCAGATGCTGGAGCACTCAGGTTGGTTTGGTTTGGTTGGTTTGGTTTGGTTTGGTTTGGTTTGGTTTGGTTTGGATTGGTTTGGTTGGGTTGGGTTGGGTTGGGTTGGGTTGGTTTGGTTTGGTTTGGTTTGGTTTGGTTTGGTTTGGTTTGGATTGGATTGGATTGGATTGGATTGGATTGGATTGGATTGGATT
>NW_021620899.1:1370717-1423207 GCF_004785775.1 Grammomys surdaster | reverse complement strand
GGTTTGGTTTGGTTTGGTTTGGTTTGGTTTGGTTTGGTTTGGTTTGGGTTTTGTTTTGTTTTGTTTTGTTTTGTTTTGTTTTGTTTTGTTTTGTTTTGTTTTGTTTTGTTTTACACGAATACTGGGGTACAAAACTAGGTTCTCATTCAGCCCTTTACCAATTCAACTGTCTCATTTTTTTCATCCTCTCCTTGGGCAGTTTTGAGCTCACTGTTTCTCCTAAGAATTGTGCTAAAAATATATATATATGTTTCAAACTTAGACAATTACACAGAAACAGTCAGCGTGCCTTGGGTTGTTACTAAAGCAGACAGGCGCCCAGCTTAGACTAGAAGGTTTTCTCTAGGGAGATCAGACAAGCTTCACTGACATGTACTGTCAACAGAGACTTTGCCCATCACAAATCTCTGACTGCCCTCTATGAGGACTCTCTACTTTATCCAATCAAATAATGTCTGTCTTTCTTCCATGAGCACATTAGAAAACTTTCACCTCACATCTTCTCAGGGGATGTGGAGTGGTATCGTGTTGCTGGATTCATAAATTATCATTCAAATAAACCCTTTAAAATGATAAAATGCCTAAATGTATCTTTTAACAAGAACAATGAGTATGTATATATTTTAAATTTTTGTTTAAGCCACTGGCGACTATAACCATCTATGTGCTTTAACTGTATTATTTCATCAATCGTTACATCAAGTAACTGTAGCATCAATATGTAGACTATCTCAACTTCACAATATGTAGATTTATCCCAATTTCACAGCACTGGCAACCTCACTGTTGACGAATAACAAAGATCAGCCAGCGAGAGCCAGGGTGTTCACAGCGTAACACAGCAACTGTTCTGGCTCTTGGGAAGACCAAGACCCTGTACCTAGAAGTGATAGAGAGCTTAAACGTGGGTATTTTTCCAGTCTTTTCCATTTGGCAATGTTCTACCAAAATACATGGGAGGGTTATTGATTTATTGACTTTCAGGATTCAAGATGATTGTTCAAAATAGAGAAATGGGTATGGAAACTTTCCAAGGACTGAACTTCTTCCTAATCATATCTCAGTTCCCACATGAAGTCTATTTACTTGGCATAGAGTCTGTGCTACTAGGCAGGCAGATGTGCCTGTGGCTGTATTGAGTTTTCCTCTCTCCCCTCACCTCTTTCACACATGTTCTTTTTCCATTTTATTAAAGAAAAATAAGCTTCCCACATCCCCCTAATATATATCGTGTCATGGATAATTTGGGCTTTCATTATCATTCTTAAGACAAATTCATTGTATAAATTAATAGAGGTCACTGCAGGATGTCCATTAGTATACACACAGTACACTGGCCCTGTCCCATACCCTTTCCTACTTCAGACACTACCTACTCCTGAGTATTCCCACTTCTAGTCTCAAATCAGCCTCTACATATGACACAGGATGCAGGACACTTGTCTCTCTGTGTCTGGGTCAGTTTACTCAACATTATGTCTATCAGCAAAGTCTCATTGGCAATTTGGTAACAATTAAATTAAGCTTTTAGATTTCTTAGGGACATGTGGACATTTTGAGAATATGAATTCTTCCAGCCCATGAGCATGGTATCATTGCACCTTATACTATATTCTTCAATTTCTTTCTTCAATATTTTGTAATTTTTCTTTCCTGTAGTTTCCTTAAGTTTGTCCCTAAAGGATAATCTGTCTATTCTAAACTGGGACCATTTTTCATGAGTTCTTTCTCAGAAAACCGTATCCTGCTACTTCAATGTATTTGTTTTTCAGTTCTACTAGTCATTTGATGACTCGTAGATTTTGCTATGTATAGAGTCATAGCATCTGACAATAGGAATAGCCTGGATTCCATCTTTCCTATTTGTATAAATTCCATTTCTTTTTCTTGCCCTACTGATCTTGCTAAAATGTGTATTTTAGTGCATTAAATAAGAACAATGACAGTGACTTACTATATTTGTCCAAACTTCAGACATTCCAGTTAGGAAAGATGTTGGCTATGTCTTTGTCATATATAGCTTTTATTGTGCTCAGTGATGGTTAGCCTGTACATATTTTGTCCAGAGCTAATATCATGAAGTGATCATTCATTAAATATTTCTTTATCATCTACTGCAATGATAAGATGATTTCCACACTGAATTCTATTAATATTTATATGATTGTTTGCTTATGTGAAAATATTTTGCATTCCAGAAATGAAACCAACTTGATTATAGTGTGAGGTAATTGTGAAATGCTACAGAATTTAATTCTGGAGTACTTTGTTGAGGTGTTTTGTTTTGTTTTGCATCTTCCTTATCAGGAATATCAGTCTATATCTTTTTTGTGTTTTGTTTTCTTTGTATATGCCTGTCTTGCTTTAGTAACATGGCAATGCTAGTCTTATAAGCTGAATTTAGAAGAATCATTTGTCTTTGAATTTTATGAATACTATGGATACTTTGAAAGACATTAGCACTGTTATTGTTTGTTTGTTTGTTTGTTTGTTTGTTTGATTGGTTGGTTAGTTGGCTCGTTTTGTTTTACTTTCTCCTGTTTTGGTGAAATCCAGCAATGAGTCTCTCTGTTCCCAGACTGTTCTTTGTTAGAGACATTTTACTATGGATCTGATCGCATTATTTGTTCTTGACTAGTCTAGCTTTTTCAGAACCTCCTGGTTCAGTTTCATTAGATCATATATACTCAGAAATGTCTTCTCTTCTAGATTTTTCCAATTCCTTAGCATACAGTCTCCCACACAACCTGGAATGTTTTTGCACTTCTCTGATACCAGTCCTAATAGCTCCTCATTTATTCTGTTTCTCTCTCTCTCTCTCTCTCTCTCTCTCTCTCTCTCTCTCTCTCTCTCCCTCTCTCTCTCTCTCTCTTTTCTTTTCTAACTCTTCCATCCCTCTTTCCCTCTCTCCCTCCCTTGTCCTTTCTTTCTCCATCTCTCTCCCTCCCTCCTCCCCTTCCTCCTTCTCTCACTCTCCACTCCTTCCTGTCTAGCTGAAGATTTTCCAAAGATACCAAGGTATATAAAATAGTTAACCAAGAAAAGCATGATTTCAAAAACCTTAACATACATTTATCCTATGATCTGGATTTTACATTTTCATACTTTTCCTTCATACTTCTCATCTTCACCCTTATTTCTGTGGTGGAGAAACTCACCCTTCCCTAGCAGTGGAGACAGAGCAGTGGGCACTAGAATATTTTCTTTCCTCTGCTTTGCTTGTGTCCCAGGTCTTTAGACGTTAAAATTTCCTTTCTTTCTACCGTTGAATTCCAATGGTCTTCTGTAATCACTACCTCAGTGTGTAGCATTACATCTGCTGCTTCAGTTCTTTCTGAGGAGCAGGTAAGGGCTGGATGCCACCATTCATCCATTTGCTTCTTACCCATACTTTAAAATATTTCTCTTCAAGAAGTAATCTATCCTCGAGTCAATCCAAATACTTCTTCCACAAAATTCTCAGAGATATACATTTTTCTTATCAATAACTTAACTAGTATTTTTCTATAATAATGCACAGGTATCTTAGTATGTTTGCTTGGTGTGACAGTTGAACTTGATTATCACATAGGATTAAGAGACTTAGAATCACCTAGCAGACACACCTTGAACATCTCTGTGAAGATGTCTCCAGACAGGATTAACTAAGAAGGAAAGATCCAGCCTCAAAGTTGGGGGAAGGGAGGGGCACCTTCCAGCAGGCATTTCATATCCAGAGAGGCACAAAAAAGAAGCAGTATTGATAGCCTGCCTTCATTTCTCTCTCTAGAGCGTATCTACTGGTGCAGGTTGCCATCTTCCACTAACATCAGACTCCAGCTTCTTCAGCCTTCTAACATGGATTCTCAAGTGCACTGCAGACCTTCATCTCTGAGTCAAGCCTGCTACAGTATCCAACTTTGTGGCCTGAGCCACGACCAGATTCTCAGCTTCACCTGCATGCAGAAAGTCATTGTTGAACTACCACATCTCTATTGTATAAACCAATCTAAGAAATACCACGTTATTATATGCTATAAATATGTATTTCATAGTTTACCATACATACATTCTATAGATTATATTTTGTAGCTGAACCCAAATAACACTACTCAAATCTATCCTGGAGGCTGTGTTGGCAGCACAGTTTCCTTCCTACCTGCTCCAATGTTGTGAGTTCCCAAATGAAATACATACACACAACCCTTATACTTTTATATGCGTTAAACAGCATGGCTCAAAGGCTGGGCCACTTCCTAACCTTCACAAGGCTGATGTACTCTCTTCTGATATTCCTGAGTTATTACTTACTAATATCTATATTCCATCATTGCTGCCCCAGACACAGTCTTGGCTGAGTTCCATGGTGGTTATCCCCCTTTCTCTCCTTCCTTGATTCTCTGTCCAGGTATTCTACAAGTCCCACCTCTGTCTCACTTCCCAGCCATTGACTATCAGAAACTTTATTTACCAATCAAAACCAACTGGAGGCAGGGTGCCTCAACATCTTATGTGCAGATGTGTGGATTCTAGTGTAATTTTGGCAACCAAGTTAACATAATACAAGTAGCATTAGACCAAACCCACAACAATGTTTCTTTAAAGAATCCTGTCTAATATATTTGGTCTATAATTCATAAGTTAAGAGAAATATCACAAATGAATAAAAAAAGCATTTTGATATTTAGAACATTACAAAATTGGGGGAAATTCTACTTACAAACATACTTTGATATCAGAGAAGTTGTTATCTAGATCAGTAAGAGGCTTTAGATAACATACGTACATATTTCATTGGGATAATTCTATAGAAGTGAGGAGAAAAGAACAATATAAAATTCTTCTGCACAGAGAATTTCCTCTGTTGTTCTTGGTGGATGAAGGCACTGTTTCAATAGGTCCTGCTGCAAACATTTACATATGATGAATATAATAGTTTTATTTTAAAAGGAAAAGGACCAGTTTAAAAACTCACAAATGTCATGTGGATTTGCTATTCTCAACAGAAACTAGAGTAAAAGCTAAGATCCTTAAGGATGAGTCCCAAAGGCCACTATGTAACTATCATGAAAGCAGGTTATCCTGTATAATGCCTGTTCTCCATTATGTTTGATTCATGAAAAAATGCTTTCATATCATTTCCTCTTCTTATCAGTATCATTGTCATATCTGCTTTTTAATGATTTAGTTTCTAAGCGCTGTGATGATTTCTGTCCTTTGAGTGACCCTACCACTCACCTCTTCCTCAGTTGCAGAAGAGAGGGTAGGAATTGCAGCAAATCAAGTAACAAAGCAATGGAAAGGTCATCGTGCCAGGAACTGCTATTATCTTTCTGACAAAAATTATAACAAGCTTGGAAAATGGTACAAGTTGAATTTTTTTAATAGCCTACAACTCAGAAATAAAGGATAGTACCAATGGTACAGATTTTAAAAATAACAGAGGTGGTTGATATTCAAAGAAATGCCATAATTCATGTGTAGAATTGATTTTCCTGGACTTTTTGCTGAGACTGTCAATAAATGAAATGACTGTTAAATTTCGCAGTGGTTGGAGTAATAGAATGCATGTCAACTAAGCAATTGAAAGATGTTTCATTGTTCACCAATATTTCAACTACTTGCCTCAGCACAACTTAATACAACCCATTGTGCCCTAAACTCTCAGCTTAATACAGCCCATAATGCCTTAAAGTTCTGTAATTGTTCAGTAAAGGTTTACATTATCCCTGGTAGATTTTTGTATAGCATGCAAACATATTATTGTATGTATACTTCTTCTTCCAAAGACTGACCTAAACATAAACACACTCACACACACACACTCACATATACACACACATACACATACACACGTACATACACATGCATATACATACATGCATACATAAACATGAATTCACATACACACACTCACACATACATATACACACACATAAACACATATGCATAGACATGCATGCGCACACACACACACTCATACGTACACACATAAACACTCACACATACATAGACAGATATACACAGAGACAGGAGATACACACACACACACACACACACACACACACATATATATATATATATATATACACATATATATATATATACACACACACACAAATATATACACATACCTACATACACACACAAATACACACATACATACAGACACACAGAATACATACATACACACATATACATAAACACACACACTCACACACATACACACACACTACTTTGAAGTAAGGTACCAACATTGAAGGTAAAACATTTTACTTTCTGGCATGTGTTTATGAATTTAGACTTTATGGATAAATGTTAAAGTAGTGTGACATTGTTGCCAGGAGATGTGAAGAAACCTCTCTTCACTCAAGATGGGGAACTGATGAGAGGACTAAAGTATGGATATCACTAAAGTCAAACTTGGTGAGTCAGTGAGGTTTGGTGGGGTTACTTCTAGAAAGGCAGAGATGACCCAAAGACAGCTGCATCACCAAAACCCTACTCTACCATGGGTGACAGATCATGAAAGCTAGAAACCTGGACAATATACTAAACAACTGATCCATTTATAAGTCGGAGACTATCTTTCTGGCAGCTCATCAGGATCCCTAGTTGTCTATGCTTTAGGTGCTTAGCTGGTCTCTGCTTCTTCCAGGCAACTTGGCTCATCTGAGGCCCTTCTTAAGCTCAGCTCATTTGAGGGTGTCTCTCTCAGTAGCTTTTACGGCTCAAATGTGCTTAGGGAGGCATGACCTAGTATATCTGGTCAGTTTTAGGGACTTCCTGAGCTTAAAAACCTTCCCTGTAGGATAGAATATCTCATCTACCTTGAGAGCATCTTGTTGTTTCATCTCCTTACTAGTATCCTGTGTCTTTACAAGCTTCCCTCCAAAATGGATGGTTTGCTCAGATGAAATTAAAACACAACAGTTATTAAGTGAAAAGTTGCTTCAAATATATAAATTGCCAGTTATCATAAAACATAGATTTTATGTTGTATTTATTGAGTGTTATCTACCACAATGCATGCATGATTTCTTTATATATATTACTGAAGAGCCATGAAAGCTTTCAAGGAAGATAGTTCTATTAATTTCATTTGAAACCAAGAAATCTAACTTAAAGAGTTAATTATATTGCCCAAGAACATTTTTTTATTCATATTTTCATCAGTCTACCAATATTTTTCCCAATAAAAAACATACATGTTTCCATTTTGAAAAAAAAATTACTTTGACAAAAATGTGCCAGTCATTCTTCAAGGTCCTTTCTTATGACACAACTTTGTAACAAAGATTAAAATGGCCATCTGTGTTACATTTATTTTTCACCTACTATTATACTATTGTAATGAGCATACTCACCCTTAGTAACCTCTGAGAGATGAGATATTCCTAACGTTTAGAGCTTTCTGAGTTGAACAGATCACTTGAGGTAATCAGCTAAGTGCAGCATATTCTTCTCTTGATCTCTGATAAGCTTCTGACATACTGACCAGGATTCTGATGGTTCTGAAAGAAACAGGAAAGATGGCTAAAGCAAAAAGCATGTTAAATTTCCAAATTGAAGCCCAATAATAATGCAAGAAGTTGTATTGACATTGCTTCTCTCTCTCTCTCTCTCTCTCTCTCTCTCTCTCTCTCTCTCTCTCTCTCTCTCTCTCTCCGTGTGTGTGTGTGTGTGTGTGTGTGTGTGTGTATACAGATGCATGTACACATGTAGGCACATGCATGTATGTTAGGGTCAAAAGTCAACATTCGATATCTTTCTAGGTGGCTTACCACCTTATTTTTTTGAGACAGGGTCTCTCACTGAACTTGGATCTCACCAAGGCTTGACCAGCAAGGCCCAGACATCCTCCTGTTTCTGCTCCTCAGTTCTGAGATTACAGGCCCATGATCCTTTCCCAGCATTTTTATGAGGATGCTGGGGATTGAATTCCAGTCTTCATGCTTATATGATTAAACACTTTACAAACTGGATGGACTGGAACCCACTGTGCAGATCAGGGTGACCTTGAACTCATAGAGCTCTGTCACCTCTGCCTCCTGAGTGCTTATCATTTTTGTTTTTTAGTTTTTCACCTCTTTGAATATAAATAAGGAATGTAAAAGTACAGAAATGTTGAGGTTTGGTCTGTTGCTATGTATTGTAATGCTGAGTGCTGGTCCCCAGAGACAAGAGACTCTGCACACAGACCCCAGTGATGCTATGTGACCTTGCCCCCATGGTACTTCTGATTGGCAAATAAAGATGCCTACAGTCTATAGCTGGGAAGTATTGAAATAGGTAGGGCCTGGTGTTCCTTGCTTTGGGGTTGGAAAAGACCATGAGGAGAAAGAGAAGAAAGTAGAGAGGAGAAAGATGCCATGGGTTAGGAGTCAAGACAGCATGCATATGAGAGGTAGCCAATTGGAGTTAAGAGTAGCCCAGATGAAACTTAATAAGTAAGAACTCTGGGTTATCCGTAGAAAAGTAGATTGAAATAGCATAGACAGTAGATATCTGCCCAGCTCTGGTGCTGATTAAAGCTTATTGTAAATAATAAAAGTTGCATGTCTTTTATCCAGGAACTGAATGATCAAAGGTGGGATAGAAGCCCAAATTGAGATTAAATATTTTCTACAACACAGAAAGGCAACAGATCTATGTGCAAAAATATACAGGTCTTCATATAAATGCTGATGAAGCTTGCAGGATTCACTTAGCAAGTTGTCAAATAACCAGAGAACCATCTGGGAGCTATAGTCCAAGATACTCTTGGGTAATAGGCCACTGAACAAGGATGACAGATTACTTAGAAAAGTTTTGATTCTGACGATTTCACATATCCCTCTCTGGTTCCAATCCAATAGTCCTGTCTGAAAGCTGTTGAATAATGAGGTTTAAATGATCTTAGACTCTTATCATACCTTCAGTAGCCATCCTTCAATGTAGTTCTTGCTCATTCCATTCCTATTATAATTTCTAGTGAAAGAAAATATCAAAAAGTCATTCGAATTCATAGACTAAAGATATATCTATACTGACAAAGTAAAATATAGGATAAAATTCATTACCTTGATAAAGTAATGAGCATGAAGAGTCACTGTGAAGAATCGTGCCAAAAGAACTTTTTCTCTCAGTGGTTGGTTACTTGGGGGCTGATTTATCCATGTAATTGCCAACGCTTTTCATTTTATTTTGCCCATGTCAACGCAAGGAAGTTTCTGCACTTCATTTTGAAAGCTTCACTATTTCATGTCACGTTAGCAAGTGAGACGCACATAGAAAATTCTGGATGGAGTTCTTGTGACAAATGACTTCTATGGTTTGCACGTGTCTCTTCAATGACAGCTGCTGGGAAGAAACATCACTTCCCAGCTGCACAACTTGACCCTTCTCTCCCTTGGGAATTAGGAGGAATTGAATGTTTAGCTTTAAAGTGGCACTTCACACACTCATTGAGTATCCTAATCATGCCCGGAAAAAAAGAGAAGCAACAACAACAACAAAAAAAAATCCCATCATTGGCAACTGATGGGGGAAAAAATAGTCCTCACATTGCAGAGATAATAAGCAGAATGTTTCCCTCGTCCTTGTTACTTAATTCTCCTATTGTATTTTATTAAATGATGAAGTTTGAAATTAAAGCTCTGGCAACCTTCTTGCCAGCATCAACAAGCCAAACAGAAACATAGTTAAAAGAACAGTATAAGCCCTTTCCAAAGGCCATCTCCTTTCTTCCTGTTATGAAACTCTAAATCATCAGCAAAACTCTAAAGACAATATTTATAGCACAAATATAAGCCATGTTCTGAAGCTGCTTCCAAGCAGGATTAGTGGAGCATTAGAAAACCTGGTTAGGTTTTGTTAATTAATAACTAATCCAAAGCTGATCATTGTACTCATTCAATTTTTCAAAATTTGGTCACTGTTCTCTTGAAAAAAAATTATTCAAGGCTCTCTGAGAGCCAGAGACAGTAGTAAGGTATTTCTACTTCCACATGATCAAAGAGGAAAGTGATTCTATCATCTCTATCTTACTGGTCTAGTTAGGTTGCTCAAAGTACTACCATAAAGTCTACAAGAAATTTAAATGTCTGTGCTTGGTGTCTACCAATAAGCAACCAGAGAAAAGTACATACTCATTCCCTATCCTATGCAAAAATAATGTAAACATGATTGTGTCTTAGATAAGAATTTGTATTTCTACTATCACAATTTTCTTTGCTAATTTTCACTGATAATTCTGATAAAACATTCTCCTGTTGTTTTTATCCTTTCAGAAGAGGGAAACCAATGACCATAGTGCTTTAAAAATGTCATTGTGGGTATTTGAGAAATGGCTCAATTGTTAAGAACATTGATTGCCTTAAGAGGATCAAGGTTCAATTCCCAGCACCCACACAAACTTCTTTAACTCCAGTTTGAGACACACACCCCCTTTTTGGCCTCCATGGGTACTGTGTGTATATACATCCACAGATAACATTCCAGGAAGACACTCATACAAATAAAATTAAATATAAAAGTCAAAATAAATTTAAAATTTGCTAGTAACCTAATGTCTTCTTGAACTTCTATTCCACTTTCCCCAATCTGATCTAACAATACCATTTAACCATGATCCACAGTGAAATAAGAAAGAATCACTGAGATTAATTTTGTGTAAACAAAGAAGAAAACTGCATTAAGGCTAACAAATGTGTTGGAATGGGGATATTTGTTTACACAGAGAATTCCAGCCTCTCCTAACAAATTCATAACTTATATCAAGATAAAAAGAGCAGGTGGTGGTGCCACATGACTTTAGTTCCAGCACTGGGAAGCAGAGGCAGGTGGATTTCTGCGTTTGAGGCCAGCCTGGTCAATAGAGTGGGTTCCAGTACAGCAAGGACTACAGAGAGAGAGAGAGAGGGAGGGAGGGAGGGAGGGAGGGAGGGAGGGAGAGAGAGAGAAGACAGAGACAGACAGAGTCAGACAGAGACACAGAGACACAGAGAATGTTATCATAAAGAAAACCTAAAATATATAGTGATAATTTAGCAATTAAATGCAAAGCAGAAGCCAGGCAGTGGTGGCTCACACCTTTCATTCCAGCACTTGGGAGGCAGAGGCAGGTGGATTTCTGAGTTCAAGTCCAGCCTGGTTTACAGAGTGAGTTCCAGGATAGCCAGAGATACACAGAGAAACCCTGCTTCAAAAAAACCAAAAATAAAATAAAATAATAATAATACAAAGTAGAAAGATATTCAATATTAGAAGCTAGAAAAATGATAATGTATTTTAAAGATTTATTTATTTATTATATATGAATACACTGTAGCTGTCTTCAGACACACCAGAAGAGGGCATCAGATCTCATTACAGATGGTTGTGAGCCACCATGTGGTTGCTGGGATTTGAACTCAGGACCTCTGGAAGTACAGTCAGTGCTCTTAACCACTGAGCCATCTCTCCAGCCCATGATAATGTATTTTAATGATATTTGGAAAATTGAAATCCTGATAATCTGAAATGCTTAGAATCCATGTGGCTTAGAAGAAAAGTATTTAAAAGCTAAGCTGGCTGTGTTTGAAAAATATTATAAAAATACATAAACTCAGGAAAACCTCAAGTAATTTGTAAATTGAAATAAAAGAGATATGACTAGTTCTGCTACTAGAAAACTTCCAAGTTAGAAAAGTGACACTGCTGGAGACTCCAAGCACTGAGACTTGTTGTATCAAAGAGTTTTGTCACCAATCATAACATGCCCATGGGGAGTGGGGGACTTAGGACAAAGATGAGGCTGAGTGTGTGACCTTTCCAAGACTTCCAGGAGCCATGCTAAAGTTTAGAAAGAAATACACGGAAGAGAGAAAGCCATCAAAGCTCACTTTATGTCTGTGTTTAGAGGGAAGTTCTGGGTGTGCTTGGTGCCCAGGAAATGTATTAAGAGTATATAGATCAGAAGCCTGCTGTTTTCATGGGACCTTCTTGTTAAAGAAACTATAAGCTTGAGTTTTAAAAAGATTGTCACTTACATTTGAAGACTTACCATATAGCTATTTTACTGAAGCAGGATATTGCTGAGAAAACCACAGCATCAAAAAAGAACTCAACTCACATTATATTGGAAAATTGCCATGTGTTGTTTGAGTTCATTGAGAGTCTGGCACTGAAAGCAAGGTTGCCACTCCCCCTGGGTTCTAGAGCCAAACAAAATTGTTCCTAAGTGTCCTAAAACCGAGTTAAGCACTGCTCCTACCTATGCTGTGACAGGAAGGGAAGAGAACAGCAAAAGAGCCCAAAAGTAATAGTAGCGTGTCCTTGAGAAGAACTAGAAGAAAAACCATTTCCAATAGAGTTATGTTTTTTTATCCCATGATATGGAAATGCCTGAGGTGTGAGTGGAGAGACAGAAACTCAGCCATCAGAAGCTCATGTATGGAGAACCCAGGCTGACATCCTCAACTTCTCCAGCTGATTGACGGATATTTGTAAGCACAAAATCCAATTAGGTTTCTCTCTCTCTCTCTCTCTCTCTCTCTCTCTCTCTCTCTCCCTCTCCCTCTCCCTCTCCATCTCCATCTCCATCTCTATCTCTATCTCTATCTCTATCTCTCTCCTCCACAATTGAAAGTTATAAACTCCTGACTTGATCATGTCTTTCTATCTGCTGCTCTACCCATCTGCTACTTGCTATTTATTCTTTTACTTTTTCTTGACATACACTTAATAAACTCACTCATTTAAAACTGAAAAGAGAACTGGTCAGAGAGGATTCTACATATCACACAGAACAGAGGACATATTCTCCACCATCCACTTTAATATGACTAGAGAGTAATAGAAAAGGAAGAACATCTTAGCAGGCATAGCTTGCTCCAAGAAAGTACAGTTGAAAAAAAAAAACTTCTTAGGGATTGAAACTATAAACTCATTGATAATCATTGACCTTGAGACCTTATCATGTCTGCTGTGTGATATTTCTATGCTGAGTGTCTCCAATCATTTTCTTCCCAAACAGGAATGTGTACCATGGCTTACAGAGTACAGCATGTGTCACCTGAATATCCAGAGGAGTGTGACATCAGTGCAGCTCCAGTTCATAATCCTTAAAGCAGAAGGGCGTTCCCCAGGCTTGACACAGAAGCCCATGTATACCAGCCTTCTTGAAGCAGCGGCTTGAGTACACATTAGGTTTCCTCCCTGAGGTTGAGAGATCATGTGAATGAAGAAAAAAGTCAGTTGAAATCTGGTGATTAGATGGATCACAGATGGCAGAAAATAGCAGTAACAACCTAATATGTACACCTTTCTCTATATATCCAAATCCCTTTGTACCTGTCAGAGAGGAATCACTCAACAGGATCAAGCCAAGAAAAGATGAACGTGACAGATGGTCTCCACATACCCTGCTCTGGTGACCTAGAAGGCCAGATTCTACATGAGAGAAGAAAACCTTTTAATTATGAAAAATTCACTGAGATTCCAAAATCACAGCATAGATGAGTAAAGATTAACTTCATGTATTTTAAAATGTAAATTTCATTTTCATTCTTCCCACAACGTGTTTTTTGTAAGGTCTGTGATGAGCCTCACAGATTCTGGTACTCATCAATAGAAAATGGAAGATCTCATCAATGCACACATTAAACTAGGATATCCTATCCTCGTCCTAGGCTAAGACTTGAATGCTTTTGGCTTTATCTCAGACAATGATGTAACAAACTTGCAAAAGTATGTTTCCTGCTTATACAGAGGAATCTCTTGCAAAGAATTAATCCTTAGAAGGAAAAGTTGAGTGCATGTCAAAAGTTTAGCCCACAGGAAACCTTAACCATAGAACTAAAGAGTGCTCCAGAGGTGGTATATCTTAATTCACTTTTTGTCTTGACTAATTATATACACCTTGGAAAGGCAAGAGTGTCAGAAAAACCAAAATTTATTGAACTGAAATTCCTCTAACTCTTCAGTAGGTCTGTGGCCTTCAGTAAGATGTGTCTGCTCCCTTCCTCAGTGGGAAAACGAATTTTTGAGTGGACCAAGATTGTGGTGTGGTTGCTTTCTGTCATATTCAGGGTTGTTTTGTTTGCTTTATTTTACCTCTTTTTTTTTTAATAATAGAACGTTGGTTACACTTGCCTAATTTCTGAAAAATCTAGGGTTGAGAGATCTTGCTACTCATTGTCTACTATACCATGTCAATTTCAGAAAAAAATTAATAATCTGAGGTCGGAAGAAGTTAAGTAATTTGATTACAGGCTCATAGGCAAAGTAGTATAAATTGTTTTTGATATGGCTTAGAGCTATTTTCATGCCATGTACTACCTTTCCCTCCAAGAACACTTATAAGTCTGAGCTAATTTGCTTTTGCTTTATATACTGTCATTCACCATATATGCTTGTAAGCCATTACCATATATGTCACCAAAAGTAGTCAATAAAGACCACTGTTTCTTAGGTATGGGTCCTTCACTGAGGCCTGCTCTACTCTGATTCTACCTTATGTATTTGGTTCATGAATATAAAAGCCTTCCTGGCACTGAACTTTCCCTCTGTGGGGTAATCATTCTCTATAGGACCAAGCTATGCAGAAAGTCCCAGCATTCACCCTATTTGTGGGAAAAGTGTTATTACAAACAACTCTTAGTAACTTCAATCTTCTGCTCACCTCTTATATTGTGCAATGATAGTCACCATTCTACCTTCTTCAATTGTGAATTGTCTCCCTCAGAATCTACGTTACAAACCAAAAATAAGATGTTGCAGTGTGCATTTTTTTAAAATACTTCAAAGACACAAAACCATTTTAACTGACAAGGCCATGGAAACAGAGCTATGTTTGTGTCTACCCGAATAACAGACAAAAGAAAGAGAAGATATAACATATTTTGGCAACATGATCTTTATCCTAAGAAGTCATACCTTGAGCATCAGGAACCATCATTAGAAGAGAAGCATATGTTGCAATGACTTGCTACTTGAGATCTCCACTTCTCAGACAATGAGCATAATAAAGGGAAGCAAAGCTTCAGATCTTAGGCTGCTTTTACAATTCATTGCTGTTTTTATGAACATCCCAGCACAGTTCACCTCATTAGCCATTATGGAGACTTTAATTCTTGAGTTAATCTGATGTTCATTCAGCAGAATGAATATTAATATCTTTCTAATGTAATTTTTAATTAAATATAGCATCACCATTATTATACCCAAAAGATCTAAATAGAGTTTGAAAGGGAAGACAGACACTATCACAATCAAAATCAGCAACTTCTGTTCAAATGCCTTTCAAAAGGCTGATCACCTATGAAGTAATGAGAATAAATTGTGAGATAATGTAGGGCAGATCTAATTAAGATAACGAGCTATGATTATGGACATGATTTTTCAGGGTTAAAGCTCTTAGCAAAAGACAATCTATGGATATATTTTAACCATCCTCTCTGCTCTATTCGCCTATATTAGCTGTGTTTCTTAAAACTGGAAGTATTCATCAACTGTAATGACCCTGACACTGAGCAGCTACAGGATTTCAACTATTTTGCTATCACTGATGCATTTAATAGTTTGACAGACTCCCCTTTTTTTGTAATTTTGTACATTCAATTAAAATAACATCTTTTCAAATCACACCATACGAGCAGAAAGAGAGACATTAGGATCAACATTCTCTCAATGCCTTGAAAAGTATATTATGGAAGATATTTTGATTTAGCTAGAACAGATTTGAATGGATATTTCTGGAATGAGCTAACTAATTAGCCTGGCTCCAATAACAGTAGCAGGTGAGACAACCAGAGGAAAGGAGTAATTAAACTTTGCAGGTATGCCTGGGTGCTGTCTCTGCTCCCTCTCAGAAGTAGCAACTTAGAGCAAGGAAGAAAAAAAAATCAGAAAACCATGTCTCCTTACCTCACCATGGTTAAAAACTCAAAAAAAAAAAAATTTCTGAGAACTGAAGAACTAAAAAAAAGTCATTAGAAGGTCCCACGGCTGCAATATTTCACAAAGATTTGGGGCTGCCCATCAAAAACTAAAACACTCACTAAATCTGATGAGAGGAAGCAACCATGCTCCAAGAGAAGCTACGAACAACTCTCCTCACATCCTGTGCCCAACCGTGCTGGTCCTCAAGAAGTATTTTCATCTGATCAGTGAGGCTGTGTGGAAGGAGATCCCAGACTGCACCCTGTGTGATTTGTGATTTACAGTCACATCAAGAAGCATCATACTGTGGGTCTGTTTGAGACCCTAGGGCAAACTCCAATAATTCCTAGCAAGGAAAGTGTGGTTTTGACATTGTGCCTGGCTGCAGCTACAGAACAGTTAGGGCTCCATTAATTCTCCAGTTTCCAGGACCTTTCTGATAGCCTTCAAGGCTGCATCCAGTAGCTATTCACTGAAGTTGAAAGACCATAAGAATCTTTGAAATCACAGGACAAAGCAAAAGGCCAGAGCCCAGGAAGATAGAATCAATGCCTTTGAAAGCTCATGAGTTGTTAGCTCCGTTTTTCCTGGATTTTTACTGAATTTATTTTGCCTTCTGTTTTTTCTATTATATTGCTCACCTATCTTCCCCCCCCTTAACCAATGTCTATGTGGTATCTTGGAAAAATATTGCTAATAATTCAAATTTGCATTTGCAGTACTATCTGAAACACCCCTGATCCCTCATTTCTTTCACTCAGAAAACTGTCATCTTATAAAATGGATGTGAGAGAGAAATGAGGTTGTAAAATGTAAGCTTATTGAAAATGATAAGCCTCTATGTAATTGCCAGAACTGGTCTTCCAGCGTGTGCTCCATGTCAGACAAGCTTGGAATGCAAAGCCATTGGTGGCAAATGCGTAACCAGTAATCGCTCGGTACCTTCAGGAAGGACAAGTATTATTTTCACATTTTTAGGGTTGTTTCAAATGCTGCTTTCAGGGCTGGTGAGAGACGTGAGATCTGATAAGAACTGGAGCATGGGTACCATGTCTTTGAGACCTGGGACTTATGCCCATCAAATATGCCTCAATATCATGACCCATTGCTTTCTCTTTAGCACCCTTGCTCAACCTCAGCATATCTATTTTCTTTCCTCTCTTTCCTAAGGACTCAGTAAGAGAGTAAAAGGAGTATTATGGGTTTTGTAACCAAAGAAATCGTGTGCTACAACTTACCAAATGAGCCCAGGCTTTCGAAACCTGGGGTTTTTTCCTCTGTAAAATGAACATATATGTATAACCCTGCCTACTTTAACTTAAAAGCACCTTGGGTGTGAACTTGTGAATTTTAAGCAAAGCTTCCTTCTATTCTAGCTCTACACTTTTATATACCTATCTGACGATGGCGTTACCAGACCAAAAAAAAAAAAAAAAAAAAAAAAAACCTGGTAAGGTCAAGCAGATTAAGGAACCCTAGCAATTCTCGTAATTGAGAAGGTTAGGGTTTAAATCTACTCTTGACCAGGTTCCTGTCCTGGAACACATGACCATGACACCCACTAAGAGGCTCGCTGAGCATAGAGCCTAGAGTTCTCCACGTTAATGGGGTACCCAGATGGCCCCAAGGGTTTAGTCAATAAGCTTCCCTTACTGGGTATCCCCTCCTGAAAAAGGTATTTAAACTATGTGCATCCTTTCCACCATGAATAAACAGTTTGGACAAGCAAGGACTGTCTCCTTCATCAAGCACCACCTGCGGGGCAGGGAAGCCTTTGTCATACAGAGCCAGTCTCCCCGCAGAAGACCCCTCCAAAAATCCCAGCATTCACCCTGACCTAAGCTGGATTTCCCCTACCTCTACCCTAGTCTCTGCCACACACACACACACACACACACACACACACACCATTCTCAACTCTTCAAGGTTCCCAGTGGTATCTGGGTGCCCAGGAGTTTAAGAACTGCAGCCTCCATCACAATTTCCACCATCTCTCTCACAGGCTGGGACCCCCCTCTTAGGCTGCATTTAGTCTTCACTGAGCAGCATGGCAATGTCCCATAAACCCGGCACCCCAACTAGGAGAAAGGAATGTGGCCTAGCATTGCTGTGCCTCCCCCCACCTCCAACCCGAGCAGCATTCTGATACCCCAGTGGTGAGGCAGAAACACAGAACCACATATACCAATAAAGACAGGCTGTATTTCACCATTTTTTTCCCAGAGTTATAAACCACTTACAGTTATCTGCATGTGCTTACAGTTCACACCACATGTACTCCCCTCCCTGCCTGGTGAACACTTGCAGAAACTGAAGAATTTAATGGAAGAAACACCTCCCTTTGGGCCCTCCTTGTTTCTTCTCGTCTCTCATCTCTACCTACCTCTTTCTCATCCCACATGTACCTGTTTCTGCAAATCTCTCCTGTGATGTCTAAAACAATAGTGTGCACACAACTGTTTCCTAACACAGTTTGCCTCCTAACTGGCCCATGGCACTGTGACAACAAGCATAATGCCTTGGCCATCCTTTTGTAATCACAGAGCTGTGGAACGTCATTACTATCAACCATGATAGACCCCCTTGCACCATCCTTCCCTATAACAACATACGTTAATGCATCCTTCGGGCAAACTCAGGAGATTTGGTGGTGAGAGAAACTCTGTTGTGATTCTCTAATTTAATTTTACTTTGTCCAGCTCTACTTACAGAAGCAAGAGTTTGTTGGAAGGCAGTGTGGAAAAGGGAAAATACTAGTTAGTTGGTGTGTGTCTAAAATTAAGATTTATAATCTTAAGTAGTATTGATACTCACACATGTCTTGGGGTTGTTGTTCAGTTCCTTATGTTCCTTCCAAGGCTGTTCTCAGCACTTAAAATCCAACCCTTGTCTTCTTTACTTTCGCCTTCCTTCTCATACAACCAATTTAATCATGCATTAAGGAAACAACCTTTTTTCTATATAATGCAATGACTGGAAACTTTGAACATCTGATTTCAATTAAACTGAATATTATGCCAACTGCCTGAAGCTATCCCAATAGAGCACAACAGTAATACTTGCCATGTTCTGACAACTGCATGCAGTGTTATTCCAGAGAATCTATAGTTTGATATTTTTACTACTATTTTGTGCCATATTCACATTTCTTTGGTGCTTTGATCTCAAGGTTACATGTTAGGACTTCTGATATTCTCACATCTGAGGCCCTTCAATTGCAAACCTTGTCTCTCTTCCTTCTTTGGCATTTGCTCAGCCTTCTGTGCTGACTTTTATTTGGAAATACGTTTGCAAGGAATAATAGCAAACACAAAGCACACGAAGGATTTAGCCAATGTTTATTGAAATTGCAAGTCAACAGCATAAAATAGCATATTTTATAGCATGGGGCTAGAAAATACGTTATTTTTTAAGCTAAAAAAATTGTATCATTTTTACACGAGGTGGGAATATAAATGCATTGTTTCTCCAGCCTGTCTTATAGGTATTCACCACCACATAAAACAGAGGGATTGTCTTGAGCAATAGAGTGTAGTATACAAAATCAATTTCACTTAAGGTTTTGCCCATTTAATTACATTAACTTCTAGGGTGGGTGTGGGAGAGGGAGGTCCTTTCACAAGCACAGGCTTTTTGATTACCTGAGACTTCTGTGCTCCTTGCCATTATTTTACTTAATTCCATAATGACTTTTATTAAAATTGTTCTTATAACCAAAATGAATGTTTTTACTCTAAATATGCTGTGTAACATATTGATAACTGCTTATTAAATATGCATGTCTAATATTTTAAATCAACAGATTCTAATCAAATGAACCCTTGCAGGAGGACAGTCTTCAGTTTGACTTCACTTAAGGAATTACTAGGCATATGATCCAAATAGTTTTTTTATATGGGATTAGTACTGACCTAAAGCCAACTGTTTACAACTTGATAACATTTGTCTATTGACATTTTCATTCAAACTAAAGTCCACAATACCAGAGCGAAGCACCATTTCATAGAAAATGTGCCTTTAGTTCCTTTTCAATGTTTCGCTAATAAATATGAATAGACAAAGCCCTACACTATTGAAAAGCAAAGATCTGCTCTGTGGCACCCAAGTGTCCCTGCATAAATGAACAGAAACGAAGGCTGGAACCAGGGACTCCCAAGAGACTCAGCCATCATCCTATGAAAGTTTAAATTGATTGCCCATTCTTCAGCCTTGCAAGCAGTGAAAAATGGATTTTATCTTTCATCTTTTTTCTGTAGGAACTGTTTGAAGGAATGATGCTTCTCAACAGAATCGAGGTTTGGGTGCTTTTGTTGCAGTTTTGGTTTAGGTTTGGTTTGGTTTGGTTTTTAATGGTGAGAAAGCAGAGGGCAGGGAGAAGAGAAACTTTTAAAGACAGCTCAGCAAATCCAAGGGAAGTTTCTTACCACAGGTCTTACAGTATTTTCAGATGGAATGGCACCAGAATCACAGATGGAAAGCATGGCCCAGAATTATACTAAATAACACCCTGATCTAGATCTATACAGAATAGCAGTATTTATGTTGACCGAACCATTTTTAGACTTGCCTTAGCAGGTCTTATAAAACAAAGAAATGAATTCCTAGTCCTAGAAACATAAAATGCCTTCCAGCTTGTGACAGTATCTACTTGTCTGAGCCATCAACTTAGACTCTGATCCATCACTGATACCTATGATACTGTAGTATCAACTTAGACTCTGATCCATCACTGATACCTAAGATACTGCAGTATTGACTTAAACTCTGATCCATCACTGATACCTATGATACTGTAGTATCAACTTAGACTCTGATCCATCACTGATACCTACAATACTGCAGTATCGACTCAGACTCTGTCCATCACTGATACACAATACTGCAGCATCGACTTAGACTCTGATCCATCACTGATACCTATAATACTGTAGTATCAACTTAGACTCTGATCCATAGCTGATTTCTACGCACTACTGTAGTTTTAAGTCTTGAAAATCACAGTGGTTGCTATTGCTTCAGGGAAGAGATGGTAATAAATAAATTGTGTTTACTACAAAATGCAATAAATCTCGGTTAGTATAAATAAGAGTTTTCTTGCACTCACAGGAGTATTTTTAAATTCTCATTGCCAGTGCAAACAGTTCTAGAATCTAGGCTTTGTCCATAAGCATCGAAAAGCCAGAACACAGGAAGAAAAAAAAAAAGCAATGATCACTCTGACCTGGCTTGCCAGATACTTTTACCCACAAGCCTTGTCTCTTCTCTCAATCAAACAAATGGAAGAGTTTAATCCTGCGGACTTGCATCTTTTCTCCCAAAGCTGCCTTGGGAATAGGTCAGGGAGCTCTGATTCCATACTAGCAGATGACGCAGTTGACACTGATCTTTCCATTGAACACAAATTGAGAAATGTGGGATGGATGAATTATCATTTTTAGGCATTCCAAATGCTTTAAGAATATCAAAAGCTGGGGCTGGAGTGCTGGCTCAGCTCAGCGGTTAAGAGCACTGATTGTTCTCTCCAGAGATCCTGAGTTCAATTCCCAGCAACCACATGGTGGCTCACAGCTATCTGTAATGAGATCTGATGCCCTCTTCTGGTGTGCCTGAAAACAACTACAGTGTACTCATACATAAAATAAATAAATAATTCTAAAAAAAAAATACCAAAAGCTAACGGGAGCAGGAGGGATAGCCAGGTCAAAGGCTGAAGCAGAAAGATCCCTAGAGAATGTGGGTTGGTTTCCCCTACTGACCTGTTTTGTTTTCAGTTGGTCATTTCTTTTGGTTTTTGAAATAAGGAGTTATGTATCTGAGGTGGGTCTCCAGCTTATAAAGCCAAATATAGCCTTGAATACCTGATCCTCCTGCCTCTACTGCCCAAGTACTGAAATTTCAGGTATGTGCTAACCTTTTCTATTGGAAGGGTCTTTTGAAGAGCTACACTGCAAAAATAGGAGCTAAGGAAACAAAAGTAGAGTCTCAGCTTGCCAAGGTTGGTAACTTGGCTGACTACAGAAGTCTCTGTCCTTAAAATATGGAGATACTGGAAGAAGCAAAGCTTTGCTCTCAACTCACCAGTGCAATCCTATACTTGGGGATGCTTTCTTTCTTATAACAGACTGTTCCTTTTCAAAAAAGTCTTCCTTACACAAAGTGATAAAAATAGCATTGCTGAAATAAACATAACAATAATAACAATTATTCCTAAACTCAGTTAAATTATGTTTTCAATGTAATCTCAAATTTCCAGCAGTCTCTTCTCTTTCAATATCTTCCCCTTTCCCTTTTCTTCTCCCTCTCTTTCTCCCTCTCTCTCTCTCCATCTTCCTTTCTCTTTCCCTCTCCTTCTTTCTCTCCCACTCTTGAAGTGGAAACATCTAGTTTCTTTGGAAAGTCAGTTATGTCAAATGATGTTTTGATGGGGCACACAGGTGAAAGGTTGTTTTGACATAGCAAACATATGAACGGACCCATGATGAAGGAGTATAAATGGTAACACCGCCATTGAAAGAAACTTGCCAAGAACCGGTTCCTGAGGCACCTTGCCACGACTTTACATCAGGCTAGTTGGTGAGCATAGAAGTTTCTTCAGGATTGAACTATGCAGCTGCTGGTTCACGTCTGGTGTCTACCTGCCTAGAGGACTGGTCTGCAGCTGTTGAGTCATATTTGATGTTTGCTATGGGACTGAACTTCTGAGAAAGAAGATCGAGTTTGCCCCCAAAGAACTATTATTGAACAGGTCCACTTCCCCTATATCCTAATAAGTTTTCTCTTTCACTATCTCTGCTGGGTGGTGGGCTAGAGGAGAGGTTGAACCCTTATTAAAAGTATGTTGCAAAAAATTTATGTCTATACCCTCCTTCTTCTCTTGCTCCTGTTCTTGTTCTCTACTCTCTCAAAACAAAGTTAGACAACTTGCCTTATCAATTGCCAAGACTTACAATAAAGTTTTAAGAATTAAGCCAAAATGTTACTGATATAACAATTGACAGATAGACCAAAAGAATAGAATCCAAAACAAAGGAACCTACGTATACATGTATGGTCATTTGATTTATAATAAATATGGTAAGGAAAGATTAGCTGCATTTTTAAATTAGCTGAAACACTTGGCTATCCATTTGGAAAACATGGAAACATGGCGGTACTTCACATTATGCAAAAAAGTCAATTACAGATGGATCTATAAGTCAGAGAGGTAAAGCAATCAAAATCCCAGAGATAACTTAAAGAAACAACTTGGTGACCTTGGTAGGCAAAGATTCATTCAACAGCATAAAACAACTAATCTTAAAGGAAAACCTGATATACTGAATCTCAATTATTTTAAAGTTCTCTGTTTATCAAAAGTCACCTCTTAACAGCATGAAAGGACAAGTCACACAGAAAGAGAACATGTTTACACTACCAAAAGCAGACAAGGATCCAGAATCTGGATTTTATTAAGAATGTCTGTCAATCATTACAAATGTGGCCTGGAAAGTGAACCAAAACTACCAATTAAAACTTTAACAGAAAGTATTTTATTAATATTAGTGAAAAGGGATAGTTCGTTTTACTCCAATATTAATATCTAAGTGATAAGATCCACAGGAAAAAAGTTTATTAGTGGAATACTGGAAGCTGTTTATATAAATAATAAGCAGGAATCTAAATGATAATAATTTGTATATAATGCAGTGTAACTAAACTTTCTTACATTCCTCTTTTCAACTCTCAGCATCCTTATCTATGACAACTTTTCAACACTGTCTCGTGAACACTGACGTTACAACCAAAGGAGTGCATGGAACATAGAACAGAAGAAGGGTAGGCTAAATGAGATCTCTTTGGAAGAGGAAGCAATGATGTGCATGTAACGAGCAAAAGAGCCACAGAAACACTACTTCATCCCTCTCATACGTACTTATAAAACAATGTGTATTCAAATAAATGTGGACCACAATTAGAATTTGTCTCCTGCAACATTCTTTGACCAAGAACAATTGTGCCAAAAATGTTGATAAATGAATCTGCTTAACCACCTCTGGTGGTGTGAATAAAAATGGCTCCCGTGGGTTCATACATTTCAATGCTTGTCACTAGGGAGTAACACTACTTGAGAGGGATTAGGAGGTGTGGCCTTGTAGGAGTAGGTGTGGCTTTGTTGGTGGAAATATGTCATCTTGGGGGGGGGGGGGCTTTGATCCTTTACACAGAAAAATTCTTGCTTCATTTAGAGTAGGAAAAGTCTCTGTATTTAATATCATACAATAGTTTTGACCATGGAGTATAAAACTTCACAAATATTAGTAACACAGAATTTCTAATGGAAAAGTCTGAAAACTGGACAGGATAGCACCAAAATGAACAACACAGATGAATCTTAAAGATATTTTACTGAGAAAATGCCAGTTTTTAAATATATACTGTAAACTTCCATTCATATAAAATTCAAAAACATGCAAAACCTATCAATAATCAGACATATACATAAAATAGCACATGCCTTTAGGGTGGATATCATTCAGAAAAACCTAAAGCTTCAATTTTAGATATGAAAGAGTAGGGAATGTGTGTCATTCATATTCTTGCTGGGATTGCTATTCCCCAAGGTAAAAGTCACCAGTGTCTGTGAAATATTTATAACCTCATTATTTTAAGGTTTCAAGTCAGCATCTTTTTACAAATTCAATTAAGAAAACTAAAAGAAAAAACAACTGTTAAACTCACCTGATCACATTTGAAATTCTGCACTGATTAAAAGTCAGCATGTACAAATTTCTGATCTCTCTCTGTGATGCCCCAGATCTATCATGGTTCCAAAAGAATGAGTCAGCCATACTATATTCCCTGCACATGCATTCTATTGCATGATATTCTTCCTAAACTTCCCACTCCAGGCTTGTTCTTCCTTGCTTACTAGGTTACTAGTGTTGACTGGTACTACTGGAGACCCCCAAACTACTCTTCTTGCTTATAGAGTCTGATCACCAGATGACTACCCTGTCTTCAAAGCACACCTCAATTGTGCTGTCTCCCACACCAGGAGAACTCCCCTTCCTCTACCATATCTTCAACTGATGCCCCTCTTTAGAATCCCAACTACTTTTCAGACTATGCACACCCTGAAAGTATTCATATTAAGAAACTGTACTATCTCTCTATTATGTAAATTCTTATAAATAAGATAGAATCCAGTTTTTTTTTTAATAGTTTTGGCTCAGTTTTGCACCTTCATATTGAGTGAAAATGTCTACCTAGGGACATAAATTTCTACCTTACACAACCCACCAGCCCCCACAAAGCCTACCGTAGGCTACAGACAAATTGCTTCCACATGACTTATCTATAAAAACTCAAAACATGTCCAAGGAAAAGCAAGAGAACATACTTAATACATGCATTTATGCCTTAGTCTTGCCTGCAGGGGACCTAAATTTTACATTACTGTATATTGTTGGTCTTTTCATCTTTTCTTATCTGGGAGATGAAAAGGATACTGTTACCTACCCTGTTCCAAGCTCTAGGAGGGAAGCCCATATGGTCTTTCTTCATCACCAGGCTTTTTTACCCACTAGGTTTTAGAATGTTCTAATATATGACATCATGAGAGTTGAGCGAGTCAGTGTATTTATCCCTCTGCCTTCCCTAAGGGGTAGGTTCTTTCAGCCTATCAAAGTCTCAGCGACACTTAGCACACAGCTTCACTGTGCTCAGGTCCTGGTAATTTCCTGGCCTCAGCTAAGACTTTGGAGTACTAACGCCATCTTATCATCCACTTTCTACCACCTTTGTCCAGTTATTTCCCTCTACAATGGCCACACAGCAACAACATTCTTCAAATTGCTTAATATGAACTGGCTGTTTCCTGCCAGCCCTCTGGGTGATACAAATGTTTTATTTATGATCTTAGAATTTTAATATTTATGATACTGATGGTGTGTTTCCTCTTTTTCCTTAAGCAAATGAGTGTCATATGATAGCGTGTTCTTGTAATGATTCAGGGTCATCAGAAGGACTCTTGGAGATAACGTAATTGTTTATCTGCTTCTTCCATCTACTGTCCTTTTGTGCTTTACAGACATTACTCCATCTAATCTTTCCTTTTATACTCGCATATATACACACGGGGCAGTGGGGTAGGGTGGGAGAGTAGGATAACTAAAACTGACTAGTAATCCATTGTATAAAATCAAAAAAGGATAGCTGCTGGGTAATAAATAGCAATAATTCTATTTCTACAGTCTAGAAAGATGGGTCCATAGGCAAAGTGCTTGTACACAAGTATAAGAACCTAAGTTCAGATCTCCAGTGTTCATGTGTGATCATGCTCTTACATGCACACACACACACACACACACACACACAAGCAAGCAAGCAAGACATAGCAGCATTTGTCTGGGTGTATGAGGGCAGAGACAAAAATTTGGGGATTGGTTGCCCAGTTAGCCTAGACAAAATAGTAAGGTTGGATGAGAAACCCTGTCTGGAATACTGAGAAGAAGAATAGTGGAAGGCATGCAACATAAATCTCTAGCTTGTGCATGTATGTGCAAGTACATGTATGTATACACAAGCACACATATACATATCCCACACATGCTAACACATACACACATGAAGAAATTAGAACAAAAAACCAAGAGTATCTCACTGTCAAAAGTGTGTCCTTACCCACTAGATGAAATGAAGACATGGCTTGATGACAAATATGTGGCCTTTGGGAAGGTGAAAGAAGGCATGAACATTGTGGAAGCCATGAAGCATTTTTGGGTCCCAGAATGGCAAAACCAGCAAGAAGATCACCATTTCTGCCTGTGGACAAGTCTAATTTCTCTTGACTGCCAAGCATTTTACCCATCAAACTTCTGGCTGAAGGGGTTTGGGGACCCATGGGGAGAGCAACAATACGAACCAACCAGAGCTTCCAGGGTTTAAACAGTCAGCCTGGGAACACACAGGGAGAGACCCATGGCTCCAGTTGTATATGTAGAGGAGAATGGCCTTGTTGGGCATCTGTGGGAGAGGAGGCTCTTGGTGCTGTGAAGGCTCAATGTCCCAGTGTGGGGGAATGCAAGGGCAGGGAGGTGGGAGTGGGTGGGTGGGTGGGTGGGTGAGTAAACACCCTCATAAAAGCAGGAGGAAGGAGGTTGCTATAGGGAGTATCTAGGGGGGGAAGGGGATAACATCTGAAATGTAGATAAATAAAATATCCAGTAAAAAAACAACAACAACAAAAAAAGACCATTTCTTCTGTAGCTCAGGAGAGCGCCCCTACCCCATATGCTTACAATACCCTGTAACCTCTGCTTTCATTGAAGTTCTTCAGGTTCCATATTTTCATTCCCCTTCAAATCTAGCTGGACTACAAAGTTAAGTTTATGATTATGAATAAAAACTAAAGAAGAAATAAAAAAGAAAGAAAGAAATCACGCTCCTCACCACCTCACTGTCTTGGAGAACTGGTCAGCTATGTAGGAGATATATTGATTACTATAGTCAGTTCTTCTAGCTTCACAGTAATGATCAATTTATCTCCTTTAATTGATTTCCCTAATGCAAATCAGACAGTTACTGGCCTCTATGTTCATATGCCTATAGCATCCAGCCTTGCTTGTCTAATCAACTTCTTCTTGTAATCTCCTATTGGCCAAGTAATAGGAAATATTTCCACAATGGAATTACATGTGAAAATAAGACTTGCTGTTTCCTAACTGAAGGCTGACAAGCTTTGGAACATGGACCTGTTTTCCTCAATTAGCAGCTATATTTTAGATAATACTTGTCTTAGTTACTTATATCATCATTCTGACAGACTGACAGAATGATGTACAGACAGATGGATTTATTCTAACTCACAGTTGAAAGAATATAGTCCACTATGGCAGGAAAAGTGTGGTAGAGCCAACAGGCAGAGAGAACTGGAACCCAGTCCTCAGTGATCCACTTCCTCCAGGAAAGCTCTGCCTCCTAAAGGTTCCCTAACTTATGAAAAATAGCTCTATTACCTGGGAATAAACACATCTGCGTGTGGGTAACATTTCACACTAAAACCATAACAGTACAGTACGACATTTTAAGATACAATGAAAATCATTGTTGTACCTTCCTGCACCCAGCCATGTAATGACGATCACATAGACTCTCTAGTTGTCAGGGTCCCAACTGAACCTGTCATCCAGGTATCCCATTTACCACAGCAGGAGCCTCTAGACAGTTCCAGTTCTTGACCATTCACTCATTTCTAGCCAATTCTTCATAGCTAGCATCCTAGACATAATGGAGCCAAGATCTAAATCTATCAATTTATGAATGTCTATCTAGCTCTCTCTCTCTCTCTCTCTCTCTCTCTCTCTCTCTCTCTCTCTCTCTCTTTCTGTGTGTGTGTGTGTGTGTGTGTGTGTGTGTGTGTGTATGTGTGTGTAGATTGTATATATACATTATTTGAGGTGGAGGTAATGAGGTTATCCAGATTATTCATTAGAAACGACACTAGAAAGCTAAATTGAACCATGTTCCTTTATTTCACCCAACCTAAACTCAAATAGTTGATCTTAATACTCCCCAAGATGGGAAACAAAAAAGTGCAAAACAGAAGGGGAGGAAAGTGACCTTTGAAAGAGGGGAGGGGATGAATGACAGAGTGTGTCACACATTCTTAGGGTAAGGAGCTGAGTTGAGAACCTCTCCTTCACTCTAAGCATCATTACTAACTCTAAGGAGTATATGTGTATGTGTATGTGTATGTGTATATGATGTATATGTATACCCACATTTTGTTATTTGCTCTTAGCATTAATTTAAGCTGCCTTCTTTTGCCAGTACTATTCACCTCTTGCCTCCTGCTGATGGGCACAGGTGAACTTAATGATGGTCTTCCATTAGAAATGCTCCCAGAATCAGAATCTAGAGTGGGTTGCACTTCCAAAGCATTGTGGGCATTCATCACAAAGAACACTCAAAGACCTATGCACAGAAGCCAAGGCATAAGCAAGGCAATTCCAGCAGGGGCATGGTGCATGGGTTGAGGGTGAGTTGAGAAGATCACTGGGAAAGTTGCCCTTTAGTGTCCTGCGTGGCACTTGATAGTATGGCAGGAGTAACGTGTAAAAGATGATAAGGCGGGTCCAATCCTCTGCTTGCCCTACCCTGTGATAGACTGTCCTCTCAACCCTATGCACACTCCACAAGAGATTTGGGCCTGAAAACTAGCACAACAAACACAAATGAGACAATTTCTAAACTCAGCAACAGGAGAAACAAAGGTCTTGCAGAAGATACCAAGTGTTCGAGGACCATCCACAGGCCACTCTGGCTGAGACATGGGCGGAGTCAATACTGGATAGGGCAGAGGACTTTGAAGGCCTGAGGCTTGTTTACTGTGGGTGTTTCTGTAAACTGCTGGAGGTTTCAGTGATGAAAGATATTATCTAACTTCCCTTTAGCAGGATTTCCCTGAATGATTTAGCAGATCAATTGAAAGCCAGACACTGAGGCAGGGGAACAATCTAGAGGAAGTTTTACTTTCCCTAGATCTATTTGTGTCCTTTTGTGTCCTGTGCAGAGGCATTGAAGAAAGTATGGATTCTGAGCATATTTTGAAAGTACAACTATCAAGACCAACAGAGTGGTTCAATAGGAAATGTCCATTTCTTCTACTATTTTTTCATAGTACTTATTACTTTCTGTTGTACCAAATATTTTTCAATGTTCTCTCTCTCTCTCTCTCTCCCTCCCTCCCTCCCTCCCTCTCTCTCTCTCTGTCTCCTAGAAAGCCCTGTGAAAGTAGAAATTTTTGTGCCCAGTACCTATCAGGCATTCGATAAGTGGTTGTTAACTGGGTGATTTATCTGAAGTATTTAAATTATGCTATTGTGGGTTTTTTTTTTAACCTTGTCGCATCCTCTTCCATTTGTAGACACTATTTATTACAGGTTTGATCTCATCGCTCTACCATGAGCCACTTCAGTAAACTCACTTTAAATTGATCTACACTGTTTAGAAAGTTCCATATAAATTATCTACACAGCTTGGCTGCCCTGTTCTGCTAACTGGGATCAACAAACAGCTTCGGACCTGTAAGCCATGGCATTAGGTCATGGCTGAGTTCTAATTGGTTTGATTTAATTAGCATGGATGTTGGGGATGCACAATTACAAGGGCAGACCATATAACGATCAGTCTTGTGCTGACGTAATGTTGTACCTGGGTTCTCTTTTGAGTGTACAAGCAACTGATGAAACTGCTTTGACAGAGCCAATCTGATGCCAAGAACAATATAATGAAGCCAGTTCAGGCAGGTGACCCTAAAGCAGCAACACTGGCAACATTAGCACAAAACTGCCCAGTTCTGTCTTTGGTCTTCTGTCACATAATAAGATTTATTTATTTTTCTCTGAAATTCACATGACGGAAGATGAGATGGGTCAGGAATGGGCTAAGAGTTGGAATGACATCTCCCTACAGAAGTGACTGTGAACTGGTCTGTCTCTTACAATAGTGGTTGGAGACCAGACTGCAGCAGCCATTCACCTGTCCTCCTAGTGTTTTCATGTGGTCCAGGCAGGGGAGGCGAGATCCCCGATGTCCTCTCTCCTGTGACCTCCCCTTTGATTCTCTATTCCTAAGAATGGTGAAATGACCAGCTGGTGTGGGACCCTGAAATTTGTAAAAGGATGACATTACTCTGAGTTTATTAAACGATCGAGTTGACTTTTATTGGCAACTGATGAATTGTAGCAGCAGCAACTATGATTCTTAGAAGCAGTTCTTCTCTGCACTGGAGAGAGAGAGGGCTGGAGTCTCCAGTTATAAAAGGGCTGAAGACAACAGACACCCTGACAAATGGACTGGGAATTGCCTAGTGTTAGGGTACTTCATGATGCTCTCTCCAAAAGAGGAGTTCCTTACACTGGCTACAATTTGTCTGCTTGGGGATTCATCTGTTCTCTCTCTATTCCCTTCCACTCCACTCCTTTTCCTTCTTTCCTTTCCTTTCCCTGACTTCTCAGACAGCTCATAGATAAGCTGACTATATTATATTTGACATCACAGAACTCATATATAATGCAGTTTGTATACACATGTCAAGAGAATGAATGCTTGTATTTGTATTCTATTGCTACATAATCAAATACAGCCGTCTACAAACATTGCCGGTGGGGCACTAAGCTGGTCCTCTGTAAAAAGATTGCAATCAAGGTGTTAGGTAGCTCTATTCTTTCTGGAGCTGATAATTCTCTGCCAAATTCACTTGGTGGGTAGCATTTAGAGCCATGTGAGCCTCTCAAGCCTGGTCATACTTTTTGAGTTTGCTATCTTAAGCAGATCTGGGAGGTGGTGATACATGCTTTTAATAGCAGCACTCAAGAGGCAGAGGCAGGTGAGTTTTAGGACAGCCTGGTCTGCTTAGCAAGTTCTAGGATACCCAGGGTTACCCAGAGAAACACTGTCTTGAAATTAAAACAAAATAAAATAAAATAAAAACAAAACAAAATATAACAAAAAAACAAAGCATACAAACACACAAATAAAGTGTAGCAAAATGCCTCATCTCAAGCTTACATTTAAGAGCTTTTACTGATGCAGTCTGGTCCACATGTGAATTATGTCATGTAATATTATAATACAGCATTGTCATAGGAGTGCCATCCTGTCACATTGGCAAATAAATCACACGTTTGACCTGCACTGAAGAGAGGGCTATTACCAAAACATACTGGACAAAAGGACGAAGAAATCCACTGGAAGGTACTTTAAACTGAATACAGCACCACTTAAGATTTGCTTAAATTAACTTCATACTTTGTCACAAGTATAAACTGTCTTTGTTTAAAATAAAACCCAGCCATTATAACAGTGAATAAAATGGAAACTCAAGCTTTCCAGTAATTGACTAAGGATCAGAAATAGAAAACAGATTTTGTACTCTGACAGGCTTGTCAAAATATCCTATTTTGTATTACACATTGTTCTAGGTAACGCACTAACCAGTTCCATGATTCAATAGAGGTTGTCTAAGCTCCACATGTCACTTTCTTAAAAGAAAAAATACTGACAAAAAAGCTTGTCCAAAGTCAGCTTGTAAGAATTAGAGGCTCATTTTAATGTAAAACCAAAGTGTACTTAGTATAGGAAAGAAATGATAGAAGATGTTTATATTACTCCATTGATAACCTAAAATGTCAGAAACCCTTTTGCATATCAAAAAGAGTTGATATGCAACTTTTGTTATATCTTGCCAAAGAGACATCTCTAACAAAAGCCTGGCTACACAGGCCAATAGAGTGCATTTACAGAACCAACCCACAGCAGTGTTTAAGTGTTTTTTTTTTTTTCTGGTGGTCTGTAATCTGCTATTTTAACTGTAAAGGACTTTGAAGATGTGCTTTTCTGGTCATGGCTTCTTTGAGCTATAATACCTCTTGTGTGCGGATGTCAACTTCTTTACCTAGATTTGAGGTTTTTCTAATATTATTTTATCAAACATGTTTTCTATTCCTTTAATGTGTATCTTACATCCTTTTTCTAGTCCTTGTTTTCATAGGTTTGATTTCTTGATCACTTCCCAGACTCCTTAAAAGTTGTAACTGTGTTAGTCAATTTTTTTGTTTGTTTGTTTGTTTGATTGATTATAGTTTTTCTTTGATTTTGCTTCCTATCCCTGATTCTTTCTTTTGCTTGATCTAATCTATTAATGATTTCCTCCAATTTGGTTTTTATTTAATTTCTTGAGTTTTTATTTCTAGCATTTCTGTTTGGTTTTATTTTCAAAAGTAGTCTATTTCCTTCCTATTCTAATCCATCTAATGTATTATTTCATCCAGTTTCTGAATTGACTTCCCGATGAATACCCCTATGCTTCCCGTTGAATCTTTTATTATTTTGCCAATTAAACATTTAAATTCTTTGGCAGTTCAGCCACTTCAGTATCTTTGAATTTGATTATGGAGGGTTGTGATCTTTTGGAGGAGGCATGTTGCTTTCTTGTGTTTCTTGTGTTTCTATGTTGTGATCTGTGATCTGTTGGGATAAATTTCTCTTTTAGCTTAATCTGAGGGTCTTTATGGTGAGCAACCTTTTCTTGGGGGCTCAATTCCCAGTAAGAAAGGAAAAAGAAAACTCCTTGTGGAAGAGTTCTTGCTTCTGCTAGTCTTTTGAGGTCTAGCCCCAGCTAGACCTGAGGATGCAGATTGTTTCCTCATTTTTGAGGCATAGCTTTGTCTCTGTCTATCTATCTATCTATCTATCTATCTATCTATCTATCTATCTATCTATCTCTCCTCTATAGCAATCTTACCACCTATTTGTGATGTCTGATCCTCTTCTCATTCTTCCTTTCTTTGAACTACAATCCATTCTTTGTTATTTTAACTCCTCATTCACTGTGATCAATGGAAGCAGCTTCTAACATACCATTTTATTCCAAATGTCTTCGTTCTTGAAAAACTGACCAAATGTGTTATGAATCAGAGCATACATCCTTGAAAGGATATAACTTTTATTGGATATTTTATTTAGTTAAATTTCAATTGTTATCCCCTTTCCCAGTTTCCCCTCTGTAAATCCCCTATCCTACCCCCTTCCCTCTGCTTCTTTGAGGGTGCTCCCCACCCAACCACCCACTCCCACCTCACTGCCCTGGCATTCCCCTACACTGGGGCATTGAGTCTTTAGGATATAATTCTTGAGAATACACCCAAAATATTTTCGTGTTCATTTTTAAAATATGTTTGCTTGTTTACTGTAGAAGAGTGTTTTGACTGCATGTATGCCCTCATATCATGTGCATGCCTAGTGCCCATGAAAGTCAGAAGACCATACAGGATACCTTCAGATTGGAGTTATTGACAGTTGTAAGTTGCCATGTGAGTACTGGAAATTGGACCCAAGTGCTCTGAAGGAATAGCTTCTGCTGTGAACCACTGAGCCACCTCTGTAGACTTTCTTTGTTTTTTATAAAAATTATTGACTATTCCAAAGAATTTAAATTGCACCTATTACTAGGAACAACTTTTTATAGAATGTTTTAATGAATTTGGTAGTGATTGAAAATGTCACACTTTGGGGTTCTTTAAATAACTCAGCAACCTGAAAACACAAACAATCCATACTCTGAAATGTGATACCATGAGATTATTCTATACCTTGTACTATACTCAAGTAAATCCAAAATTACTTCAATCAAGCCCTTACATACGATACATTTTCAGAAGGAATAAAATCCATACAATCATGTCCTACACTGAAGTGCACTTATAAGACTCTTCTGTGATTTCCACAACAGATATTTATGGAGCGCCCACTGGAGTTCAGGCAGTGCTCATCTCCTGAGGATATGACAGTAAGCCAAAAACAATGCAGAAAAAGCATGCTTTAAGTTCTGACAACCAAAGTGAGGTCAGGATGAGTATACAGTAAGTCAAAAGAAGAGCTGCAGATACTAGATTTTAAGAGGTAGCCATAGGCCAGCATGGCATAGGGCCTTAACTATCAATGATAGGAGGTAGTCTGGGTTCTAAGTGTAATGAGAAGCAATTGAAGTTTGAGTTAATATATATATGTATTATATCATCCTGACTATTTTACTATGACTATCTTTAAATTACTTGAACATGCAAAGTCATTGAATTATCCCACGAGTCTATGAGGGAGGTAACATTTCTTTTCTATTATACAAATAAGAAAACCGAGCCCAAAGAGATTTAGTAGCATATCATAACAACGTTTGTTTATATATACTGTAACCAGAGTTGCAATGCAGACAGACTAATTTATTTGGTTTTGAAAGTCACTTTGGCCACATTGCAGAGTAAAATCATAAGATAGTATTTCATGTCAGAGATGAAGGTGGTTTAGATCTGGGGGTGGGCAATGAAAGGGGAGAATGGCTGGATTCCAAATATATAGACAAGGTAGAGCCAAAAGGACAGCTAATGAACTGGAGAGGCAGAGCGTGTGGAAACGAAGGGAGACATGGGCAAAATATGATAGTTGAATATGAAATGGGAACTGGGAAGTCAGATAAACACTGAGGCACATGTTACATGTTTGCACAGGGGTATTAAGTGAGCAATAGGCAGATTGTTTATGCAGATACAGAATTCAGACAAATAGTATGTCTACATGTGTGGATTTATTATTCATCAGCTTACAGATGATTTTAAAGTAATAACACTGAATGAGATGACTGATAACATGATGAGACAATGATGAGAGATAAACGGTAGACACCCAAGACATAAGTCACAGTCACCCAATTTACCCCTAACTTAGCAAGGCCCACACTTAGGAAAAGTAGCTAACAAAAGGATGCTGAGAAAATACTAGTAAAAAATTATAAAGTATTGGGGGCCCCCAAGTTCAAATGATACCCTTTCAAGAAGGATTCAGAAACTCACTGCCAAGTGCCTCAGAAAGGAGAATTCGACTGCAGTTAAGACTTAACATTTGGATTTGCCAAGATCAAGATAACCAACAACTTTCACAAGACCAGTCTAGATAAAATGCAGAGACAAAAATCCTGATTAGGACAGAATTCAGAAATACTACGTGTTAAGCAAGTAGTGACAGAAATGTCTGAAGATCTTTATAAGAATTCCAGTGTTAAGGAAAGGAGAGAAATAGGCAAATCTGCACAAGGTCCTGAGAGCCAGGGAAATCCAGATAACATGTCTTTATGCTGATTGAAATGATCCAGTAGAAAAGGAAAATTAAAGATGCAAGATAGAAAGGTGATCTGGTGTCTGTGCCTCATGTTCCCACAGAAGGTCATGTAGATGTCCACGGTCTGTACTATAGCCAGGGGCCATACTCATCTGAGTGACCTGCACCACCACCAGGGACCATGTTGATGTCTGTGGTCCATACTGCCACTGAAGGTCTTGTCTGGGTCTGAGATCCTACTGCAGCCACCAGAAACCCTGTGAAGGCTCATGATCCTTGCTTCTGCTGACTGTGAAGAGCAAAGAGGTTAATTTTGCTGTGGCATAACTGCCTGCAGAGTCACAGTTGAAAGGAAGAGACATAGAAGGCTACTTTGAAAACTCCTACTCTCAACCCAACCATTTCCTCCTTCAAAAAAGGAACAGCCTAAGCAAGAAGCCACCAAAGAAAACTCTTTAAAAAATGTGATATGGATGCTGAAGAAGAGTTCTCCACAACTGATGACTTCTGGCCAGAGGCTTCAGGTGGGGAAGGGCTCAGTTCTATTCAAGGTGCAGACCACTGAGAGTCTGACCATGCTCCAGTGAGTGTATAGATAATACAAACTGGACTTGGTTGTTTCTTTCTTCCTTTCCTTTTTTCTCTTTTTCTTTCTTACTTTCTTCCTTATTTTTATTTTTAACTTTTTGGGGGGTTGGAGGAGGTCACAAAGCAGGGACAGAAATGGAAGGACTGGGAAATGAATGTGATCAGGGCGCATGATGTGACATTCCCAGAGAATCAACAAATATGTTATGTTGTGGGGGAAAAAACTAGAAAGGTAAGTAGAATGCTCAGGGAAGAGGTAATAGAAGGAAAAGTCCTCAAAAGAAACAAGACCTTCATAATAAGATCCAAGATAAGAAATCACATATCAGTATTATACGTAAAAGTTGTTCAAAATGGTGGCAAAAAAAATCAGCATTTTCTAAATGAATCAAGATGTTCTATCAAAAGCTAAGAGCACAAAGAAAGGACGAACCCGGAGTTGAAAGTTTAGAGATTGAGATCCACTTGTGTGGTATAGCGATACACAAAAGTGAGAAACTGGATAAATACCAAGGAAGTCAAATTTAATTTCATGTTTTATTCTTTCTAAGGAATTTCTAAGGAGAAAACAGCTTCTCCTTACTGGTCCTCAACAAATCCCTGATGTCTGTCCTCGATGGTCCCCAAGGCTGCTGTAACAAAACTACCTAGAAGACATGTATCTGGCCTTGTCTTTGAGGGTGTTTCCAGAGAAGTTTATCTGAGAAAGAAAGACACATCCTAAGGTAGGTAGTAGGATCTTATGTGCAATAACCCAAACTGAAAAAGGGAGAGAGAGAGAGAGAGAGAGAGAGAGAGAGAGAGAGAGAGAGAGAGAGAGAGAGAATACCTGATGAATGTCAGCATTCCTCACTCTGCTCTTGGTCAGGTTAGAGAGTGAACAAGGGGATGAGTCATAACACGCTACCTTGGGACTACCCATCCTCAAATCTTTTCTATCATGATAGACCATATAACCTCAAACTGAGTCAAGAAAAACTTCTCCTTATTTGTTCACAGCAATGGAAAAGGGGGAAGTAACACGGTGAGATGCCCTGAAGAGTGGTGACATAAATGAAATAAAATTCCAATCAAGTTTTTAAATTATGGACATCGTATGTTGGAATTGATGAGTGGACAATTTGGGGGATATGTAAGCGTACAGTCATTATTTCAGAGGCTGTAGAGTAGTTATGACCGAGCCTAGGATATGACAAAAAAAAGAAGAAGAAGAAATAGTTGAGAATGAGGACATCAAGGGATCAGGGTCAGGGCACTGGAGGTGTGACTTATGTTTCATTACTGAAGCAAATGAGAATAGAAATAAAAACAGTGCTGGACAAGGGAAACCCACTGCCATGTCCAAAATTAAAACAAACAAACAAAATCTGATGGAGGAGCAGTTCTTTCAGAATATAAATGCTTGTGCTTCAGAGAAAAGGTGCTTTTGAGGATAAAATGGACTGGAGACAGCAGTTGGAACAAGGACATGTATCTCTACCTTAGAGGTACTCATAAAGCATCATACACTTCACATGCCTTTAGATTACGAACTGGAAGGATGCATTGAGAAATGTTGGCCTGTGTTCCAGGAGACATCTCTAAAAGGTCTAGAAAGTCAAATATCAAGGTTATTAGCCCAAACAGGGAGAAGTGCTAAGCCTTATATGGACAAAAGTAGTGATGATAAAGACCTGGGAGGTTGCTGAGGATGACCGGGGTAGGTGAGACATCATGCCCAAACCTCCAGCTCCAATGGCTCTAAACAAGGTAGATCCTTGCTTCTACATGGTACCTCCTTCCTAAGGTTATTCCCTTTGATGCCTCCCCTGCCACACCCTGCAGAACACACAGAATTCTGGAACCCTCCCTCTCACTGTTCTTCTTTATCTTGTAGATTCTGAAGACTAATCAAGAAATCAATCACCCATAAAGCCAGAAAGTGGCCTTCACCACAAAAGATTCCATGCCTACAAAAAATAAAGCTCTCTTATTCTTCCACCTAACTGAAGGGTTCACTCACTCAGTAATAAGGCTGACTCAGAGTGTGAGACATGAGGATTCTATCCTCCTGGCTCAATCCCCAGTGTTGATTATATCTAGTACCTAGGAGATACTCAGGAAATACTTAATGAAAGTATTAACATAACACTAGCATGGCATGTTTTCTTCTACAAAGTGAAGAAAGGCTACCAGTAAACATGTAACCAAAATTACGTGACCTACAGATGTAAAAACATGTTTTTTGACCCTATCAGTAAAAAGGCCTGCTGGGTTTTATAGTGGATACGGGGGAACTGTGTTGTTTTCAGATTCTCTTTAGGCGTCTGAAAAGATGCACAGCAAATTCATTATGGTTGTTGTCTTAGTTAGGGTTTCTATTGCTGTGAAGAGACACCATGGCAACTCTTACAAAGAAAAGTATTTAATCAGGGCTGCTGTACAGTTTCAAAGGTTAAGTTTAATATTGTCATGTCAGGGAGCATGACCTTGTGCAGGCAGACATGGTGCTAGAGAAGGAGCTGAGAGTTCTGTACCTAGATCAACAGGCAGCAGGAAACAAGAGACTAGGTCTGGTTGGAGAATTTGAAACCTCAAAACCCACCCCCCAGTGACACACTTTCTCCAACCAGGACACACCTAGTTCAACAAGGCCACATCTCCCAATAGTGCCACTCCCAGGGAGCCTATGGAGACCATTTCGGTTGTGTGTGTGCCCATGTAAATGAGTTTATTGATGAATACACAAGGTATTCATACCCCACCTTCCCCAACAACAGACCCCAACAAGAACAGGAAAATAAGCATTCTTGGAACAGCTTTTAGCCTCCCACACCTGGTTCCAGCATGCCAAACTTCACAAGTTGGACCAGACTTGGCTGGGGACAAACCCTTGAGGAATCTTACCAGAAAGAGCTTTGGTGTGTGTGTGTGCTTCCCTGCCCTCTGTACTTCAGCTTTTGACAGAGACACACTTAGGCCAAGGAGAGCAGATACAGGGTAAACTGACTCCCAATCTAGTCAAGGACAAAATGGGCCTTAAGGGAAGCCAAGTGAAGGCAACAGAGTCTCTTCAGGAGAGGTCCTTGCATCTTCCTAACTCTCCCAGGGGTAAAATGAGAGGGGGCCTCCCAAGGAGTCAGACAGCATGGATCACCTCAGGCCAGCAGAGAACTGCAGCTGTTAGCTGTCACTGGTAGAGGGGCTGAGAGAGGCCTCAGTTTCTGGGGTGGACACATTCTGGTATATTTTTTTTTTCTGCTTGCCCTGACACATCTTCTTTTGGAACATACAGTTTGCTCTGGGATGAGAACACTGCATTTGTAGTGGGAATCCCTTACACTCCACATGTACAACTGGCTCCAGGAATCAGCATCAACCAAAGAACTTGGTCAACTTGCTTTTTCATCCGACAAACCACCAACCTACCTGCCTCCCACACAACCCTGCATGGTGAGGGAAGAAGGGAGGGATGGGTTTTGTTGTTGTTGTTTTGTTTTGTTTTGTTTTTTCCGACAGCCAGCAATCCTCTTTAAGATTCTCAAGGCTTAAGGACTTTGAGAGAAGCTTTGCAACTGGGAGGAAACAGGATCACTCCAGACACACTTTTAAAGGAAGTCGGGTTCTACTCTGATTTTTCCAGTTTCTCCTGGAGATCCAACTGGTCAGGTCTGAGTCCTGCCTGAGGTCTTTGGACCCTGGCATGCTTCTGACTTGAACCATTCTTATTCAAACTACCTCAGTCACTAACTCCGTTGACGCCACATTGTCCATTAGTATCTTCTATGGGCAGATCTTGGGCTAGAGGCCTGGAAAACAAGGACTAATAGTGACTTCTTAAAATATGCTAAGCCATAATACAGTTTAGAACAAACACTACAAAGCCAGTAAACCAAGTAGTAAGAGAAACTACCTAAAGAAGGCAACCAGGAAAAGTCTGTCCAAGAAGATGACATTTTTAACTGAGACTTGAGGAAGAACAGAAGAAAAACACAAAACTTACCCCCCCCCAAAAAAAATCTAACAGAAGAAAACAGCATGAGAGAAATCTTGGGTAAGATAGCATTTTAAAACTCTGGTATAGATAGAACTGTATGGATGAGGTTAGAAAGAAAGCAAAGGTTGAAGGTCACAGAGTCAGGAGACTTCATCACTGTGTTTCAGGAGGCTCTTAGAAGATCTTCAACCCCATAGCCAGTAAACAGCAATTCTATACAAACTATGTACTACATGACAGATGCTAAGAGAGTTGACTCACACATGTCCTTGATTGGGGACCAACAGCTATCACTGTCCCTTCTGCCCTGCCTGTGTGTCTAAATTCATCTTCCTATTCCTACATAGAGGAAGATGATTTGGGAACAATATTTTAGAAAGACAGGTATAGCAATTGAATTTACTTTATGCCTAGTATTTAAGAAAGAACCTACTGGTTATTCCAGTACGTCTGCTGACTTAAGTGTCTCTGACTCAGTGGAGAAATGAATAGATGATAGCAAAGCTAACTGCTGCTCTAAATAGCAAAGACTATAAATGATTCATGCAGAAAATGGTTAGTGTTCCCAGAGTAAATATTTCCCCACAGTCATTTATAAATAATTGAGACTTCTGTTTGAGCCACCTGTCTGCCTGTGTTCCTAAGGAAACTGAAGTGAATACAGAGCTGACTGTAACTCTACTTCCTGCTTCAAAAGCCACAGGGCACAAAGATGAAGAGGTTTTTCGCACATTCTCCCTAGTTGAATCTTTTTTCTCGCAAACATTCCAGAAGCCATAGACAGAGCTCAAAAAAGAGTTGCTGAAGAGGAGTTAGACAGTGGGCACTGAGTGGGTTGTAAAAAATGAATGCTACAGAGTCTAAGGAGCCGGTGGGTTCAGTGTGTGTGTGTGTGTGTGTGTGTGTGTGTGTGTGTGTGTGCCAGCAACATGGCATGGAGTATATGCAGAGGTTCAAGGACAAACTCAGGTGTTATTCCATACCTTGTTAGCAGCAAGGCCTCTTTGATTGTTTTTCTGCTGTACACATCAGGTTGGCTGAAGTGATTTCCTAGTGACTCCCCTGTCTCCCATTCCAGTTCCTCACAGGGGCACTGGCATGATAGATGCCTGTGCTATGAGTCCAGCTTCTGTGTGGGTTCTGGGGATTTGAACTCATGTTTCTATACCTTCAGAGTAAGCATTTTTACTCATTGAGCTGTTGTTCCAGCCAAGAAACTAGATTCAGTCCCTTTGGTGCTTATTAGAGTCTCAGAAAAATTCTTGTACACACTAAATCCTGATTTTTCATATATATATATATATATATATATATATATATATATATATATATATATATTCATACATATAATTATATATATATATGAAAAAAAAACAGCAAATGACCAAAATAAATTTTTAAATGACCTCATAAAGACTGGGAATAATGTAATTCTGAGTCAACAGTTGGGAGAAAGACTAAGGCGAGGGAGATGATCTTTGGAAGCTACAGGGAGCATTAACATTGCACATGGAATAAATTGTGACCGTTAAATGTGAGGTCAAACACTAAACATTCCAGAAAGTTATGGTCACTCACACTCAAGTACAAAATCTACAGACATGGTCTAAAAGAATCAGAGCCAGGATTGAAAGCAGGGCTGTACACCCGCTATAGTAGAAGGAACTAAAAACTTAGGATAAATAAAAGAAACAAAAACCGAACTTCACCCTGCTTCTCTCTACAAAAGGAAGGCTCAAACTGCAGGTGGTACATGGTCAGCTGGTGAACTCCAAGCCAGGCCTGCAACAACTCAAACCTTTGTGTCTAAACCCCAATTTTATATTCAATCCTGCTGCCCAGTATGGAGGCTGGCAGAGAATAGGTCTTGGGTGAATGACAGAATAAAACCAATTAACTTACTTGAAAATGTAAATTGGCACAAATCCCAGCAATTCCGGGGCGGGGCAATCTGTTAGCAAGAAGTAGCTACAAAGACAAAACAACGTAGAGTCTTATGTTCTGTGTTATTTAAAAGGGGGAGTGGATTTTCCAAAGGACCATTCACGTTTTTTAATTCATACATAAACAAAAAAGATCAGTAAGATCAGTAAGATTTCCACCTGGCCCTTGACACTTTACAGTATCACATGGGAAAGGCAGCCATTTTAAGACTTAATACAGTGCTATTGGGGAAGCCTGAAGGATGCTAATGCAGCCACCAGATGTCACTATTGGTTTAAACAAATATGCCAAACCTAGCTCCAGGCTTTTGTATGACTTTTTTTCTTTGTTTGTTTGTTTGTTTGTTTGTTCATATCCTAGCAGTGCATCCTAAGCTAGGCATGTCAAGAAACAAGGATCTAATTACTTCCTGTCTGAAAAATCAGAACTGTGTCTAGAACCCCAAACACTTTCTAGCCCTTTTCCTTCTTTCATGTTTTTGTTTTGTTTTTCCATGCTTTTCAATTAAACAAGCCCAATGATTCCCTTAGGCTAGGGTGACGCAGCTGTAAAGAACTATATCAAAATAATTGCCTGGATCAAGTGTCAGTGTTTGCTCATTTGCCTTTTTAAAACTTCTGCTGTATGCATTGGCAAAAAAAGACCTTCACAAAGAACTTGCTCATCAAAGTCTATTTAAAACTAATTTTTTTCATATAGGTGACATCTAAACAGTGGCCCATAAATGCAGTTCATACTTGTGAAATCTCAGATGAATTTCTCATCGAATGAGCATACCTGAGATTAGTTTTTATTTTCTCTATTACTATAAAATAGTTTCTCTATTCTCTATTTAAAAAAGAGCTGCTGTACTCTGTTCCCAACCTTTCATTTCCCCTATAGACCAGGAATTTACACAGATTCGTATTATCTCCAACAGATCTCTTGTATCAGGGACCTCCCTTAAGTATTTCAACAAGAATTTCTCTCTGTCCGTCCCACCTTCAGGAGTCTTTGCAACAAAATGTCTAATACCTTTCTATTCCCCAAAGCGATACATCTTGGAAGTTGCTTGCCACATGGAAACCCTCAGCATTGTGTTCTGGACTATGAAAACCTCACATCAACTGTGCAGGATAAGTGTTGGGACTCAAACACCAAAAACAAGGAGAAAACAGAGAACAGCATGCACCCGGAACACAGAGAAAGAGACCACCAATGAAGCATTTGCTGCTGCCTTGTTTGGGTGAAATCATGTGACTCCAGTACTGTGACATTTTTTTATGGCCATGTGCTTTTGCTTTTGTTTTATTTGACAGGAGAACGATGCTCATATTCAAAGTGACAAAGAGGTGTAAGTCAAGATGAAGCAAACCACATCGTTGGTTTGCTTTCTCCTAGGGAGTCACCATCGTTGTCTGAATATCAAGTGTACCTACAAGCAGTGCACTAAAGATCATTTAAGTGTGCTCAGTGCTGTCACTGTCTAGGTTCCTGTGTGTCTTGCTGCTTTTTATCTGTAAGATGCCACATGTGGGCCTCTCAGACATTCAGTGTTCTGTCATGACACATTTCTGGCCAATGAGTAATTCATCAAAGCTTATAAAATCATGTAGTGCCATTCCTTTGCAAATGAGGTGCATATTACAACCATTAACGTAACTGTATCAATCTGATTTCATATTTTCAATGGAGTGGAGAATAGAAATATAAAACTGGCAAATAGGAGCCAGATGAGGACATGGGGTTTTCATGAGGGGTCATCAATCACAGCACCTCAATGAGGCACAGCCTAGATAATTGCCCTGATCTGCAAAGAGTAAGTGATGCACATTTCATGAATATTCTTTTTTTTTCTTTAACAGAAAATCTTGCACGTCTTATCCAGACTGAATCTTTTCCTGGTCGTTCCTTTGATCTCTTTTTAAAGAAGTGATTTGAAGTCGGTCATTTGTCACATAAACCCTGATAGGTATCAACCACAGCCTTGGATCTTCATCCTCCAATCCTACCCCAGAGATTTAGATTTAATTGGCCTGGGTATGCTGGAGTTGTCAGATGTTTAAAAGCTTCCCAAGAAAGTCTAATGGGAGGCAGAGATGAGAAACACTACTCTGAACTTCATATTGCATGCTTGCATGTGTTAATGCATTGCTGCTTCTCGAGTCTCAGTGTTATTGTAAATGGGTTTATCTCTCAGTTAGGTTAAACTTGTACATTGGGGAGGGGCTAAAAACACCTCACAACCAAACAAAAGAAAAATCACAATAAATAAATGTACTTGTACCCATCTTTGAATTCATGAGTTTCACTGAAAAACTTCTTTTTTTTTTTTTTTTTGGCTTTTTTTTTTCCGAGACAGGGTTTCTCTGTATAGTCCTGGCTGTCCTGGAACTCACTCTGTAGACCAGGCTGGCCTCGAACTCAGAAATCCGCCTGCCTCTGTCTCCCAAGTGCTGGGATTAAAGGCATGTGCCACCACCGCCTGGCTTTTTTTTTTTTTTTCTGAAAAACTTCTAAAAGTGATTTTTTTCCATTATTTATAATTTTACCTTTTAATGACTATACATTATTTTCACAGAATATATCCTGGTAACGATTTTGCCTCCCCTAACTACTCCCAAACCCATTCAAATCTAAATCGTTTTCTCTCTCTCATTAGAAAACAAACAGGCAGCAACAAAAATCGACAGAATGGGACAAAACAAACAAGCAAAAAGGAGCCAAATGAAAAAGAATACAAGAAACACATACAATCACACACTCGCATATACAGAAATCCCATAAAAACACAAACTCAGAAGCCATAATATATAAGGAGAAGACCTTATAAGGTATAAAAATGACCAGACCAAAAATTATGAGAGAAGCACTCTTCAAAGACACTTCCGAGTTTGCCATCAACTGCTGGGCATGGATCCTGCCCTTACTGCATACCCAGTAAGACTCTGATGAAGAAAACTAAAATTTCCTTTGCAAGGGTTGTCAATTGGAAGTATCTTCTGTGTTAAGTATGGTGACTTATCTTGCCTTTCAGTGCTGGCAACCATGCTGCTTGAACTTATGCAGGCCCAGTGCACACTGCCTTAGTGTTTGAGGTTTTATATGCATCAGCCCTTCAATATCTAGAAGGCCTTATTTCCTCGGTGTTTTCCACCCCCACTAATTTTTTCTGTCTCCTCTTTTGTATAGTTCCCAGAGCTCTGAAGGGAGGAATTTGACCTAGAGTCTTCACCTCTGCTGACTAGTGTTCACAGAACTGAAAGATACTCAGCACACTAACAGAGGAGAAAGGTAAACACCAACCCATATAACCTTTGATATACAGTGGTGAGCTGTCTGCTTGATATGTTGGTTCAGTAGTGGTACAAAAGTTGTGCAAATAACCAAACACTATCTGATTGGGTTCAAGACCCACTCCAAGAGATGGAACCCATGCTTGCTACTGCTCAGATGGCCAAGAACATGAGACTGGATAGGCTATGGGTCAAATACTACTGTCCTGCTAAAGGAAAATAGCAATGCAGTGGCTCCTGATTACATTCTGCCATATTCATAGATTAATATCTTGCTAAGACAACATCATAAAAGTTTTTTTTTTCCTTCAGTAGATGAGAACTAATGCAGAGACACATGGTTAGACAATGTAGAGATCTTCTTACATTTAGTCCTGAATGGCATGTCTCCACCAAAAGTGAATTCTAAAGAAGAGCCAAAGAATACCATTGAGGATGAGTGGAGATGGGAAACCCAATAGAAAACAATTTGCTATTGAATATACTTTCGCTTTTTCCATGATTTCTTAGAATATGTTTTATGCTAGTAAATTGTAACTCTTACAGATTTCCCATGAGACCTAGAAAGCATTTATGTTGAGGGATGCAAAAACCTCAGACTCGAGCTTCCCCTCAGTTTCTTAGTCTATAATATTCATCAAATGAATAAAGACAATATCTGAGAAGTGTAGTGTAGAACAGAGTTTAGTGTCAAATAATAATAAAGCATTCTGGGTGGTAAAGGTGGGTACAGCCTGAGGACAGCCATTATACCAAACTCTTTGTGTTAATAAACGGTATTGATTCTGAAAAATCTCTGGGACAGGTTTCTTGAAGGGCATTTTCCTGTTCAAGAGATTGACAGGCCCATTTGGATTAACTGTTAAGAAAGGGGACAATAATATATCTTTGATTCTTACCAGAAAGTGTCCTGCTGGATTGTAATCTTACAATATTTCTTTAAGTTCACAAAGTCTGCCTCTACCCAATAGCAGAGATACATATAAGCTCCCATTCTTTGAGTAGTAATCAGCTCACATTCCTGACTTTACAAGATTGCCAATTATGAGGGAGGGATCCATCCTCAATGACCTTCAAGGATGTCTGTTTCTAACTAGTTACCAAACATACATGACAACACATGTTAAGAAATGTTAATTCAAAGGTGTGTCTTTTGAGGCATTTAATGAATAGCACCTGGAACAAGCATGTTATCCAAAGATTTCTCTCTGCAGTTCTGATATACCACTTGCTATTAGGCATTCCCTCTGGATATATCACTAAAGTATCTTGAGATAGTTGGAACTTATTATGCTTTGCATCTAAACGATACTCCAAATGCTGGAGGCTTGCTTCCCACATGGTTGCACTATTGATCAAAAGGACACTAACTTCACCAATGAGCCAACCATTATTGACATATCCTACTGAATGGGCTACTAGGAAGTGTGTCCAGTATGGATGATGTGGGTCCGCCATTGCGGTTGGAGGGCATGTGTAGCATACAGTTCCTACTAACCCACTTTAAGCTCCGGGAGGACCATGCTACCAGCCCCCACCCAAGATCCACCCAGGATCCTCAGATGAAACACACATACAGACTTTTTTTTTTTTTTTGGTGTCTAGTGATGGGATGGATCTCTAGGTGGATCACTCTTTGTCCCTGCATTTCCTTTTGGCACACGAGAAATACTGGATTAATATCTTTGAGGTGGGTGGGTGGTTGGGCTCTTCTTCTAAGCCTTCCTTGGCTATCATGCCCTTCTTTTCACTCCCAGCTCAACATCTCTAAATCTTCCCTCAAGTTACCCAGTTACCGTTAGTTCTAGCTCAGCACCCGATATCTTGCCCTCAGCTTAGTTGTGTTTCTAATCTCCTGCCTACTACCCCAAACCCAGAAAGAGAAGCGGCCAATGCCCTCTCTACCCTAGCTCTCACATAGCTGGTGGCTCTTTCTCCCTCAGAAGCATGGTGAATCTTTTCTCCTCTCTTGTGTCTGCTAGCCTGCCTGCAGAGAAACTGGAAGTCCCTCCTCTTCCAACCAGCCAATTAGCCACTAGCACCTTTACTGATTGATCAAGAACCAATTGAGGAACAGGACCTTTAGGGTTCCCACCCAGATTTCCAATCAGCATCAGAACCACCTCCTAGAGGCATGCCTTGTCCCTGGCCCCTATCTCTCTTTGCCTACTTCCTGGCTGCCATACAGTGAACAGCTTTTCTCTACTCTGCCCTTCCACTTGATGGTTCTCCCCTGACATAAGTCTAAAAGTAATAAAACTATCTAAAACTTAAAGTTTTAAAATGACCAGAATAAATTTTACTCATGTATATAATGTGATTTGATCAACTCTATCTTCTCCCACTTCCCTCACATTCAAATCCTTCCTTATTGGTATAACACTTTTCCTCCCACTGAGTCCTTTAGTATTGCAAGAATGTATATAAGTATAGGACTACTCACTATAGCATTGGTAGCCTAACAAGAACTGCATCCTCCAAAATACTGACTCTCACTCCCCGGCAATCATCAGTTGAAAGTAGCTCCTCAGCTAGGGGTGGGCCTCAAAAGCACCCCTCCTAACCATCCTCATATTTTTTTACTTAATCTTTGGCACTTCTATTTTTTTCCACACCTGTAAAAGAGGAGATATATGGTCTCCTCTCTCATGATATCAGACTTGCTACGCTTAGGTTATAATAATAATTGTTATATATAAGAGAACATCAAAGAATATTTAAAGGGAGGCAAAACCTGGCAACATAAATAATGTCAAAGAAAATTTTTGAGAATATCTCCTATAACTTCCAAACCCTCTGACCCAACTTGAGAATAAGAAAAGTTTGAAGAGGAGAGAAAGGCTGCCTCTGAAGAGAGCACTGGGGGACGAAGATTGACTATTCATAGCTTTCCACCATCACACATAGTAGAGCAGGAGTTCTCAGCCTTCCTAATGCTACAGGCCTTTAATACAGTTCCTCATGTTGTAGTGACCCCTAAACATAAAAGTATTTTCATTGCTACTTCAGAACTGTAACATTTGCTACTTTTATGAATAATTAAACAAATATCTGTGTTTTCCAATAGTCTTTTGGGGATCGTGACCCACAGGATAGAGGACTCTAACAGGCTCATTTGGAGACCCAGATGCTGCACTTTTGAGATTCTGGATCTGATTTCTACCTTCAGCCCATAAAATCCAGGGAGTCAATATGGTTCAATAACTGATCTCAGGAAAGATCCGCCTATCATTTCAGAGTTTTCCAGAGGAAAACACATCATTGTGTTTCTTAAGGACCAGAAGAGAAAGCAGAGGGGAGAGCAAGTGTGATTGTGGAACACACAGGGGACAGCACAAGATGGTGAGAGTGAAGCCAGACTCCTGGGATCCAAATCAAGAAAAGCAAGTGTTCATTGGAACTGTAATCGCTCTTTCAGCCAAGAATGAGAAACAGCAGGAAGGGGGTCCTCGGGGAAGAGAATGACAAAAAATTCCCAAAACAGCCCAAGAAGAAAGAAGTTCTACTTTAAATAAAAGAATCCAAAAAGAGGAAACAGAGAAAGCTAATGAAAGTCCCTTTACAAGGCCAGCCTGCAGGGAAAGGAGGCCCAGGCTGGGCCACATGAGGCTTCCATATTAAATTAAGATCAGAGCTTGGTTAGTGTCTTGGGCCTGCAATCTAATTAGTGAATGGGTTCTTGTGTTCATGATCTTAATTGACAGTAAGATGATCTATTACATACATTTGAGCAGAAAGGTATAGTATCTGGGAGAAATCTTTAACCAGTACCATGTAATAATGACTGTAAATAGTTTTGTTTGTGTGTGTGTGTGTGTGTGTGTGTGTGTGTGTGTGTTTAGTGCTCCAAAGAAATAAAGGTGATTTGGTGATACTCCCAGAATCCTGAGATGAACACACCAGAAATATGTGCATGTGTACATACATGTGTGTGTATTTATAAACGAACATCTTGTGAATCCCCAGAACTAAGGAGTAATATTCTCAAGTTTTACATCTATGTCACTTGAAGACTAGTGCATGACTCACAGACATGGACATGATCTGAGAGCTTTGGGACAATACTTTCTCAAGCCAGCTCCAGACCTGCTGACTCAGAACCTGTCTTTTAACAATATTCCAGAGGGAGCCATTCTATGGGAAATTTGAAGAAGCATTGCTTTCTGGGCTGTTCCAGTCCCAGCCTTCCTAAAAAATTTTTGTGGGATCTGAGTACTGTGATTTTTTTCCTGTCCATTACAGCTGACACCATAAAGGACTCACAAAAAAACAGCTCATTGTAGCACTTTGGTGTTACCCTGCTCTTAGCCAGTTCCCTCTAGTCTCTCTTCTCTTCCTAGGTAACTAGGTAACTCTTAGTCTGGCTTAGGTATTATATGTCATCTCTTGCATTAAGCTTGTGTGTTTGGTAAGGAAAGTAAACACAAAAACTGATCTCTAACATCTGGTATTCCCAGGCCACCCAGTAGCTTGTTTTTTCACTGTGGCTACTGGTTTTCAAAGTCACAAGATACCAAATGAAGGACAGCTTTACAAATCATCATAGCCTCAGGAAAATGTGGTGGAGTGGTTCTATCTGGAGAAGTGGAGACAAATCGTCTCCTTGAGCTCTTCTTGCTCTCCATTTCAACCTCTCTGACTAACTGGAAATCCCCTGGCTGCAGATGTAGAAGCAAATTACCATCTAAACTTAAGTAAGTAGGCACAAACATCAACATATAAACAAGTCTCATGTTGGAAAGCCAAATAAAACAGAACACAGCACCAGAAAGTCTCCCAAGTCCACACCAAGTCTGAGAATCCTGAGCTCATGGTGTGTAGAAAATACCAAATCAATTTTGAATAGGTAAGTCATAAATGCACAAATGGAACAAACTGCCCTGGAATTCCTGTCCTTGAATCACTTCACTTCTTTAAGTCACTATGTTTCCCTAAAGTCTTCATGTAATGTTGCTTCTCAAACTTGATCTCATTTAGCAACTTAAAAATTCTATAGTATTTCAATAAAACAATACTGAAGTCCAAACAGGGCCACTGTCTCAAGATCTCTACCAACAAACTAGAACAAATTCAGGTACTACCATGTTGGTACTACATCATTCTGAGCAACTGCTGAATTCTTGGAACCCATATATTCTTCCCAGTAAAACAGAGCTACAGCATTTTCTATATGGGATTCTTGTGTGATTTAACTAGACTAATATCTACGGAAGAACACAGGCCAGTATGAAATGCATGTTAAGTTCTCGACAGCTCACTGTGCATTTTCTATTACCTCACCAACCTCAACACATTGCTCCCACATCCCTGTTTATACCAGATTCGAACATGACTTGACGCCTGACAGGATAATTTTAAAGTATTTTAGTTTACTTTTTAAAGTATACATATTGGGTACCACATCATATTTCTCTATGTGTATGGCTTGTAAAAATATTCAAATCGAAATAAACCCATCTATCTCCTCCATTGTGCTACGACAATATATTCAAAATGCTTTCTCCTGGCTTCTCCAAGATATACAGACCTGATCATCTGCAGTCATGCTTGATACAAGAGCAGACTTGAACTTTCTCCCAACTAACTTAGTACATAACGGCCAACTTTCTCCCTTCCCCTTTATAATCCTAAGCCTCTTGTAATCCCCACATGTAATGCCTGGTTTCTCATTCAGCATAACGTCCTCCACAGCCAAGCATTCCTGCAAGTAGCAGTTTCATCTTGTCACAACTGGAGTATTCCTGTGTGTTTACGTCTCACAGGATATCTACTCACCAGTTAATAGAGAACTCATTTCCATTTCTTAGGTGTTTTGCACGGGGCTGCAATTTAATTGGGAGTGCAGACATTCCTTACTTCTTCCACATACACTCACTTCCTTTAGCTCTGCATTCAGTGCTAGGATGGCAGGATCATGTGATGGCTCTATTCCCTCCCCTTTTTTTCTTCTAAATTCCCACGTGCCCCTGATGAACGAAGTCTGAAATGTGTTCTATTGCTTTATTCCTGCACTTTGATACCAATGCTTTGCTGTTGTGATCGGTAGCTTTGTAGTATATTTTGAAGTCAGTTAACGTAATTGTGCATTGCCTTATCTTTTTTGTTGTTGTTCAAGATTGCCCTGATTAGTCAAGGTTGCTTCTTAGGAAAAAAATGACTTTTTTTTCCAATCTCTATGAAGAATATCATTTTTATTTTGATAGAGAATGCCTAGAATCTGTAGATTACTTTGTGATACGTGGACTGTCTAATACCATTAATTTTTCAACTCGTGAGTAAGGAATATATTTTCCTTGTTAATGTCATTCTCAGTATCTTTTGCAAATATTTTACAGTTTTTATTGTATTGTCTTGCTTTTTATTAAGTTTTCCTTTCTGTAGCTGTTACAAGTGGGGCATTTTTTCAGATAACTCTCCATTGGTATATAGAATTGTTGTTTATGTTTTATGGTAATTTGTGTATTTAAACCTTGCTAAGTTCATTTGGTAGTATTAGTAATTTTGTGGTAGAATCTGGAGTTTTCTTTAATTAGGACCCTGTCATCTGTAAACGGTGACAGTTTGTTCTTATCTTTTTTCATTTGGATATTCTTTATTTCTCTGGCTTAATTGCGGTGGCCAAGACTTCTAATACTATGGAATGAACAGGTAATGGCTAGCATCTTGTTTGCTCCACATCTGGTACCTTCTTCCATGTGATGTTGGCTCTGGGCTAGTTTCATATGGCCTTTATCACGCTATGGTGCAGCAAATGAAATTGTCTAATCCTATAAATTATTATAAGAAGCATAATATTTAATTAGATTCTCTCTTTATAATTTCAAAATCATTTGTTAATTCATTTATTCTCATTTAAAATATTTATTGACTATTTCATAAGCATCAAGCATAATTCAAATACATCCAACTAGAAATAAGCCTCATTAAGAGAAAATTCCAGAGATTTTGTTGGTACAAAGTTTGCCTAACACAGACACAGCTCAAGGTTCAAACCCCAGCATAGCATAAACCAGGTAGTGTGAAGCATACTTACAATCCAGCATTAAGGAGGTAGAAACAAGAGGATCCGTAGTTCAAGGTCATCTTCGACTACCCATTGAGCTGGAGCCCATCCTGAGGCAGGCGCTCTCTCTCTCTCTCTCTCTCTCTCTCTCTCTCTCTCTCTCTCTCTC
>NW_021620899.1:1344811-1370707 GCF_004785775.1 Grammomys surdaster | reverse complement strand
CTCTCTCTCTCTCTCTCTCTCTCTCTCTCTCTCTCTCTCTCTCTCTCTCTCAGACACACACAGAGCAAGAGACAGAGATAAAGACAGAGACAGACAGACAGACAGACAGATAGAGACAGATTTATAAAAAGTGTGTGCTATTATAAAGTTGATTGCTTTTTTTCTGTTCTATATCAAGATCCATCTACAAAGTAGTTCATGTACACATATGCCAGTGGAAATGTTAACAACAAATATCTCAGGACTAATTATTAAATATAAATACTCACATAGAGGTCTTTTTCTATAAACTCATATTAAAGCTATGCTATTAAAAATATCTGACATTTATATTTATATAAGATATATAAACATAAAACATTTATATTTATATAAAATGTCAGGTATTATTTGCAAACAATATTTCATCATTTTGTCACCTAGGGAGAAAAAGGTCAAATATTGGACTATCTGAATCATAATGGAACAACTGCTACTGTCTTTCATCTCCATTTGATGAGAAAAGTCATTGTTAGAATGCGTAAACTCTCCAGAACAGTAAGCTATAGCAGCCATAATTCTTCCTGGAACTAACCGTTAAGTAAGCACAGCACGTTCTACTTAACCTCGCTCATTAATGAGTTGCTTTCATTAGTGTTCCTGTTTAGTTCTCTGTTGCTGTGATTTAAATCACTCTGACAATGAGCAATTCAAGGGGCCAATGTGTTTATTTCATCATATAGGTTACAGTCCATCACTGGGGGAAATAAGGACAAAACCTCAAGCAAGAACTTGAAGCAAAAACCATGAAGAGATGCTGCTTGTTAGCTGGTTCCCTCAGTGGTAGCCCTATGCTCAACTAGCTTCTAATATAGGCCAGAACTACCTGCCAATGGAAGGATGCCATCCACAGAGGGCTGAACCCTGCTGCATCAATTATCAGTCAAGATAATCTCACACAAACACATCCACAAGCCAATCCGACCTAGGCAATTCCTCAAATAACGTTTCTCCTCTCAGGTGATTCTAGGGTGTGATAAATTAGTAGTTAAAGCTAACTGGGACAATTAAGTATTGTTATATCTTCAGATACTTCAGAATCTATTAAACCAAGCCATATGACTCAGACTAAAATGATTCTACAGGAAATTACAATACCGTTTTATGTCTTCCACATAGGTTTCTTTCATGTGATTTTATAACCTTTATTTCCAGGGGTGTGAATAAACCTTTAAAAAATGTAAAGTATGGAGGCAGAGGCAGGCGGATTTCTGAGTTCGAGGCCAGCCTGGTCTACAGAGTGTGCTCCAGGACAGCCAGGACTACACAGAGAAACCCTGTCTTAAAAAACCAAAAAAGAAAAAAAAAGAAAAAGAAAAGAAAGAAAGGAAAAAATGTAAAGTATAATTTTGACATTACATATATGTGTAAAATTATGAAAGACTAAATTTAAAAAGTATAGGTATATTCAAAGATGTAACTAGGAAATGTAACAGAAAAAAAAAATCTGAGAAAGAACATATACTTTCAAAGATACAATGTGAAGTTCCAAGAACATCTGTAACCACAGGAAGAAAAAGCTAGTTCTGGTAGACATAGGGGGAAAAATGGAAAGTCTGATTAGAACAGTGAGTTGCAAAATATTTACCAGGCAGAAAGCTACTGGCACCCAAGGGTGGGGCACAGGAGTGGCACCTCCTGCTTTTGTTTTGGTTTGTTCTGGGCCTCTCTCTGGGTTTGAGGAAATAGACTGTCAAGTGTTTTAAACAACGTTGCAAAAATACTCAATGATCTGGCAACAAAGTTTCCCATTACTTTCGCAGAGCGTTCCACACCTAAATGCAGGCAAAGGGATCATCTATATATGCTCATGATGCCGATAAGCAATCACTTGACTTCAGCATTTCCTCTGGCCTCGAGCCTGTGTTCTGTACATTTTCATTCAATAAAAGATACTGAACTAATGAGAAATTTGTTTAAATAGGTCCGTTTACTTGAATTTGAGAATTTCTTGTAACCTTTTGATGTATGTATGTTATACTCTCACTAATAGAAATTAAACTATTAACTAGGCTTTATTTCGTTACAAATACTAAGTTGGTAATATTTTCTGCATTACTAAAACAGATGATCAAATATGCAAATAACTAAGTAGTTCCAAAGCACTTTCTTTAGAATACCGAAATGAAACCTAGCTGGAATGCTAAGATGTCATACATCTCTCCATTAGTCAGTGTTCCCTACCCAGAGACTAAACATTCAAGTACAGATAGGAGGTAGAATACGTCCTGATAAAGCTTAACAAACAGCCAATACTCTCCAAGATAGCTTTTAAGAAAGCATAGGCTTAGTCTCACAAAGTATTATTGCTCTTGTTTCTTTCACTCTGGGCTACTCCCTGATCCACTTGTTATTCCAGGAGATCAGCTGTTCTCACAGCAGCAAGGGAAGGAATCAATATAAAATCCATCCTTAGTGTCAAGCTACAGCAAGGAGGCCAACAACAAGAAGGCTCATGTTTACCCCTTGCTTAAAGTTGTCTTTCCCTTTGTTATCCTTATATGCCAGCCACCTAAGCCAAGCTATTGTATACTTTGTATATACAAGGAAGATGGCTGGGCCACTTCTCACACAGGGCAGAACATTCTAGCTATCTTACCACATACTAGTCAGGATTAAGGAAACAGGAAAGCCTACAGAAGAAGAGACAGGAAGCGTGTAAGAGCCAGAAGGAATGGAGGACCAAGAAACAAGACTCTCTAAATCAAATACGATCAAAGCACATAGGAACTCACAGAGACCAAGACAGCATGCACGGGGCCTGAATGGGTCTGGACTATGTGGGGCCCTAGAGCTGAAAGGAGAAGTGGACACAAGTCCCAGTCCCTAACCGAAAAGCAATCTCCAGTTAATAACCACTTACAAATGAAATCTGAGTTTCTTTTAAAGGAGTCTCACAGGGAGAACCCACGGTATTAAGGGTAGGCTGCTTGCTTAGCAGTAGATGGCCAAGAAAAGCAAACTCAATAGCATCTTCGGATGTTCCTTGTCTTACCATGTAGACACATCTTATTTCTTTTCTCTTCTTTTCTTTTCTTTTCTTTCTTTCTCTTTTTGTATTAATTTCATCTTATTTTTTATTTTTTATTGATATATTTTCCTTCTCCCTTTAAGGCATAGAGATCCTTTGAAAATATATTATAGCTTTCAACCGGTGGTCAGTTGTTTGTCTAAAGGTAGATAAATCCATGGATTGAACTCACCACTCACATGTGTACTCACAGTCTTTATCTTTGTGTTACATCACAGAAGTGAGTTTCTTTTTGTTTCAGGTTGAATTTTTTTCTCGGTCCTTCTGCATAAAACAGGCTTGCTTGCTTCAGTGGGTGACCTTTTTGCTGGGATATCCTTAACTGAAATCATGCTTCAGATGAAATGTGAATGTTGTAGTATTTACTTTGGGTTTTTTTCTTGTGTGTGTGTGTGTGTGTGTGTGTGTGTGTGTGTGTGTGTGTGAGAGAGAGAGAGAGAGAGAGAGAGAGAGAGAGAGAGAGAGAGAACTATTCTCATTACCTTAGTAAACTCTGTCATGAACATTAAAAAGTAAACAGGAAAGTGAGTATGAGTGGATGTATACCAAACCTTAACTATGGCCCACCACATAGTCTACCCAGTTGGCCTATGAATAAAAATATGACACACCCAATTTGTTTGAGGTTCTACAGAAACTAAGGGAATAGTCAAAAGTGAGCATGCCCCTCAGCAGGCCCCTTTACAGAAAGAAATCACCAGAATTCTTCCCTGGAAGGATGGAGAGAGACTACAGTTCCCTTTGTGTGACATTAAAAGTGGTAATTAAAATTCTACCTAGAAGTTATCATTGGTCTTTCAAGTTCCTGGAATAGAATTGACTTAAAGAAGAGAAAACGGAGACTCTCCAGAAATAAAGGTTAATGGCAAGTTCTCTCTAGACGGTCAAAAGCTAAGTCGTCCCTGACAAGTCAGGTGTGTTTTCTTTCTATCTCTCATACTTTCTTGTTTCTCTTCCTTATGCATGAGCTGGCTTCATCTCTCACTCGCTTCATCTCTCACTCCAGTCCACTTCCAGCTGACTTCTTCCGTTAACCCAGACACTTTTCTTCTTACATAGACATGTAATATTCTAAGTGGAGACTCAGCCTGACCTTTAAATACAGCATCAACCATTCACTGACTTTTCTTGTGTGACATTTAGTTTATTAGGTTCTAAATAGTGGTCTTGCCCTTGAGTACACTAACCCCTCAAGGCTTCCTATAAATGAGCCTTTTATTTCACACAAGAAAGAAAACATTTGGGACCCACTTTTCTGAACCTGGTTTATTTTATTCAACATAGTGGGTTTTACTACTATCCATTCTCCTGCAAATGGCATGATCCTATTTTTTCTTTATGGATAGACAAAATTGCATGATGTGATTACCATGTTTCTTTGTCCATTTATCTGTTGATGGTCACGTAGGCTGGTTCCCTTCCCTAGTAACTGTGCGTGCTAACTTTTTTTTAAAAGGAGAGGATGGGCCTTTTAAATATACAATTCATAAATGGCTGTCTAGCGAGCAGCTGAGGCCTATCAGTTGGCCAAAATGTACGTGCTGTGAGCACAAGAAGCCAAAGTCAAGAATGTCCTGGCAGCTGCTCCAGGATGCCTGCTGTACTGATTAGCTCAATATCTTCCTTCCTCCTGATCTTGCCCAAACACAGCTGACTGAGAGCAGTGATTTCCAGTTGATTAAATCATGTGTGAAAATTTTCCATTTTTGATTTATTTCCTACTTCTTTCACCAATTTTCTCATAGTGTAATCTATAAGGATCTAAAAACAAAAACTTGATTTGAAAACAGTCCATTTTTCAGTGAATGGAATAATTTTAACATGGCTGCCAAGAGGCTTTCATGATTTAGTCCATTTTTGCTACTAAATGAAATCAATGATTTGAACAAGTTGGTGCTTAACTGAATATCACATTACAGCTTACATTCACTTATGTTTACATTGCCATCTTAAATAAAAGTATTGCCAGTAAAACTAGCCAAGTTTCCTGTAACTTTTTTCATTAACATCAGTGAAATATATATATATATATGATATATATATTATGTGATATATTTATATATATCACATAAATTATTTCAATATGTACTTTTAGTATTACAAGAACTACCAGTGTATTTGCTTGGTAACTATGTTTCTTAGCGATAAGCATGATGCAGTTTACATTTGTAATAAGATTCTAATCAGAGTAAGAGGGTTTTAAGGTGTGTGTGTGTGTCTGTGTGTGTGTGTGTGTGTGTGTGTGTGTGTGTGTGTGCCCTCACAGCATTAAAAAGGTAACCTGAAATTTGCAATTAGAAACCATGGGACTGTGAGATAGTTAAGTCAGTAAAGTACTTGCCATATGAACACGACAGCATGAGTTCAGTATTGAGATTTTGTCTTTCATTGTCTATTGCCTAAGTGTTGGCCTCCAAGATTTGAACTCTATGTGAGGTCTCTTGGACCCAGCCCCCAAATTAATTTTGATTGGTGAATAAAGATGTCAATAGCTGGTAACTGGGTAAAAGAGATATAGCCAGAATTTAGGTTTCCAAACCTTGATACCAGGAGGAGAGAGAAAACCAAGCTGCCATAGAAGAGCAAGACCTACAGGAGGGAGGAGACCCACAATGAAATAGCTTAGCCATAAAAGCATGACCATATGGGCTGCTCATTGGGTTAAGAGAAGCCAAGATAAAACATAGTAAATAATAATAGATAATTTGGGGTTACTGATGGGAAAGTAGAGTCTAACAACGTGAAGGATAGGCATCTGCTCAACTATTGTGCTACCTAATGCATATTTAAAAATATGAAGACTAGTCTTCTGGTCTGCACCTGCGCCTAGAGCAGCCCTAAGGATTTAGCTTTGCACCCAATCCCCAAAAACCCAGAGAAGGTTGGACTCCCAGGAGCTCTAACATGCCCAGTAGTGTAGGTTGCTGAAGGAGCATGGTGGCTGCCAGAACGATGGGTGAGACATGGACAAAGAAGGATGCTGACCTGTGAGCTTGCTGAGTGCCCTGACAATGATGACTGGGAAGCTGTACTGGACATATGTTCCCAACCCACCATTGCTTACCTATACCTCTGATGGGACAGGCTGCCTTGCCTCAAGTTTTTAAAGCTTGTAGAACAGAGAATCAAAAGGAGAAGTTATAATGACTCTTGTATTGTTCTTAAATGTGACAAGTTATTCAGACTCAATCATGGACTGGTCTAGAAATCAATCCAATATTGGAAGTAACAGTCTTCATTTGAAAGTCTGGTTCTGGACATTTTCAGAGACATATTTGGAAGTTAGTTGCAGTTCTCTATGATATTATGTTAGTAAGAGATAAAAGTTAGGGCAGGATCTAGATTTCAAACAGGTGTTAGTACATAGGTTAAGGCTCTTTTAATTGTCAAGTTAAAATTACTTTTGTTTCTTCTACAGTATTTAATGTAAGTTTCATTGATTGTGCACCTTCTAATTGTTTTAGTGTTTTGAAATCTGGCATGTCAGTTATGGAAGGCTATTAAGCTTTTGTTTTAGTGCCCTGAGTATCACAGAACCTTGGTATTCTAAAAACAGCTTGCAAGTACTGGAAGAAATGAGTCAGGCTTTAAGCAGAAGCAAGAGGGTAGTAGGCTTAATTATTGCTGGTATAACAGCTTTAATTACATTAATTGCTAGCATACTACTTCTGAAATTGTTTTGACACAAGAAGTTAAGACAGCTACTTTTATTAATCATTTAGCAAAAGATGTTACTAACATGTTGAATATACAAGAGGATTTAGATAGGAATTTGGAAGAATGGATTGATGCTCTTTATCCTATTCAAATTATTGGAAGGAGGTCTAGAATTTAAGAGTAAGGAGCCATCTTGAGTGTCATGCTAAATATCATTGGATTCCTGTTAGCTCTAAAATTTACAGTGGTGGTCATTATAATTAGGAAAAAGATTAGACACTTGCAGTGTATTTGGCATAATTCTAACACCTCTCTGGATGTTTTAACTTTACATAGTGAGCTTATGAATTTCAAGAATGCTGCTCTGCTGAGTGATGATGCTGTAGATACTGCTGATAAAATTACCCATGGCCTGGGGCAGTATTTCTATTTTGGTCAAGCTTTAAGAATGGTATATATAGCTTGATCATGTCTGCCCTTTTTGTCCTGGGAATATTTTTATTCCTACCCATCATGTTAAAGCCTGTCTTTAACAACATCAACATCTTGGCAGCCAAAGTACATGGCTTGAACCTGAAAATGGACCCCCAGACAGAGTTTTTAAGTTAACAGGCTGGCAATCCAAGGACGGGTAAGATTTTACACAGAGCCTTACCAACCTAAGACATAAGTGCATTGCTTTGGATAATGCATATTCCATGATGGGTAAGGAAAGCATTCTTGTCAGAATGACCTAAGACAGGCTCAGTCTTGCTAATGAAATAAAAAAGGGGGAGAGGCAGAGAGGTTTTGGGGCTGCTTGGCAAGAATCTGATATGGACTAAGGACAAGGAAATGAGCTGCTTGGCAGGAATATGACATAGGACAAGGAAGTAGGCTTCAGGCAGGAATCTGACATTAGGCTAGAACGAAGAAGTAATTTCAGGGAGGAATCTAAATATTAGGCTAGAACAAAAAAGTAATTTCAGGCAAGAATCTAAATCTTAGGCTAGAACAAGGAAGTAGGCTTCAGGCATGAAAATTACTTTGGGCTAGGACAGGGAAGTTGGCTCAGATATTTTGGTTATCCTGATAAGCCCTTAGAAACGGTGATCATGGGAGTGTTCAGGTAATTGGGTTTAATGCCTGGCTTGTTTCTTGACTATTTGTATCTATTGTATTGCTAGACCCTCAACCTAGAACTGACCTTAATACTTGCATGTAATTAAAATGCAAATATTTTGCAAGTAAGATGCATTTATATCCATCTGGGAACATAATGGTCAAAGGGAAGTTAAACATATCACACCATGATTTTTGTTTCAAGATTTCAAGTCCCCATTAGCCACATAAACGGCTAGTATTGTAGTGCATGGCGATGATCCTAGCACTAGCATGGAGGAAAAGGAGAAAGGAGGATCCCTGGACCATGCTGGCCAGTCAGCCTAGCCAAGTCAGTGAGCTCCAGGTTCACTGAGAGGCCTTGTTTCAAATATAGAGTGGGCAGTTGTTAAAATTAGACATCATTCTGTGACCTCATAAGTACATGTACACACACACACACACACACACACACACACACACAAAGAAACAAAGCAGATCAATATAACATTGTGCAAAAATAACAAGGATTCAGTAACTGCATGTATGGATAAGTGGACAGAGAAAAGTAAAACAAACATGGAATATGTGTGAAAAAATCATAAAATATAGCGTAGAGAGCAAGGATACAGTCTTTCACTCAAAGCATCCCAAAGATAAGATAACATGAAGCTTCTCAAATGACAGTGGAAAATCATTTTGATCACATTGTTTGCATTCTCCTTTTTAGTTTAAAGTTGTGGCAAATACAGGAATATAAGGACAATTAGAAGTTTAATGTATTGAAGAATGAATTTTGATAAAATCTTATAAACAGAATAAATCTCATTTAACTAAGAATAGTCCTTCCATCCTGTGAAGGCTTGATGCTGCAGTGTAGAGGAATGCTAGGATGGTGAGGTGGGAGTGGATAGGTGGGGGAGCACCCTCACAGAAGCAGGGAAGGGGGAAAGGGATAGGGCATTTGTAGAGGGGAAACTGGGAAAGGGGATAACATTTGAAATGTAAATAAATAAAATATCTGATTTTAAAAACAGTCATTCACTTAATAATGTAAAACAACAACAAAAGCATGTTCCTTCTAATTGAGAAAGACATCCCAACACCAGCCTCTGGACTCCACATACACCCACACAGGCAAGCAATCCTGCACACACATGCATATAAATAAATCAAATAAATTCATAATTTTAATTCATTAAATTTTAAAAGAATTATTCTTTAGAAAGTAATTGATAATAAAAAAGCTTACAAAAAATCAGTAACATTGGGAAAACTAAGAAGAGCAAGACAAAAATCAATTTATGAAGGAAATTACAGCAGAATAAATACAAGTAATGGAATAGCATAGTAACGTGGCAGGAAGGAAGTAGTTTCCATAACAGAATAACAAAATTGGAAAAAAAAGAATCATTAGGAAGTTTTCTTACACAATGTGGACTGACAGAAGCTGAATTGACATTTATTTCCCAGGACATGCACATACACAGCACAACCTGTACATAGAGCTGTTTGCTTCGATCTGACATTTCCACCATGTTATTTCTTAGTGAAAGCTAAGTCTGAAGAATGTCAGCTTATGATTTGTAAATCGTGCTCACACTAAGTCACATATGGAAGAGCGGAGGTCAAGAAAAATAGAATAACTTGTTTAGAAAATTTGTCTCTCTCCATTAAAGTGCCTCATGTTGTCCCAGCTCCTCTGAGACATGAATAAAATGTCAGTTCATCAAGGAGGATATCAGAGAGATGTTATCGTCTTCTCAAAGAAATTCCTTTCCTATGATAGAGAAAGAACAAGCAAACAGCACAAGGCTCTTCCACCTCATATAACTCTTAACTTCAAAACACAAGAGAGAAGCATCATTTTCTCTAAGGCAAATAATTTCAACATCAGCTCTTCCAAGGAAATGCTAATTCTTTCATGTCACTATGAACGTAATTCTCAGATTTATTATGTACAGAGAACATTAATGCTTTTTCTTATCTGTGGCCTGAAAAGCTTTCTGACACATGTCATATGTCCTCTACAGTGCAGACCTCTTAGTAAAGAAAGAAATGAACAAAGCAAAGTCTTACTAATTTGCACTGAGCATTTTGACAACCAGGACGGACCAAAGAGATGTAACTTTGTATTTGCATCTACCTGTTGCTTCAAAAATATTTCAAAGTGATTAGTCCCTTAGACATTCAAGGTTGAGTTGCAAAATGAGGATTAAACTAAAACATATGCTTTCTTTTTGGTTCTGTTTTATTTTTAATGATGTTGAGCCAATCTGACCCAATCAGCAGCAAATCATAAGAGGCAGGAGCTGGGTGGTCTCCAAATTTTATGACTATTAACAGAAATAACAGTCTATTCTTGTATGTTCTCGGTCTTTCGTTTTGTCTCTTCAGGATTAGTCAAGGAGGATGCACTAGATCAATTGATGCAAGAGAAGGAACTAGGAAGAGGGAAAGGAAAGAGAGAGAAAGGAAGTTTTGTGACATGAAAGTGTCTGCAAGATGTCAAAAATCAACCAGGAGAACAATCCTAACCAGGTGATGGGGGTCTCCCAAGGCCTGGACAGCAGTTCCTCATTGTAAAGCAAAACAAACAAAAAGTTACTTTGGTATTCTTAAGGCCTAAAATCTCTCACTTAACAAACACATACCGTATCAGCTTGAATATGGGCAGTCCAACTTGTTATACATGGACTTTAACTTGGCAGATAAATTTGACCAGTCATTAAGTCCAGACTTGACAGAGCTAGTTTGCACTGTTTTCTCAGGGCACTGTGAGTCTTAATCTACCTCTTTCTTTTAATTGCCCTAGTGTTGAAAATAATTTCTAAGACAAAAGAGTGTGTACATTCCAAGGCACTGGTTCTTATCAAAACCCAGCGGGGCTCCCCGGATCATACCTTGAAACTAACAAATGAGAACCTTTGAATGCCAAGCCCAGAAATACATATTTTTAATTAATCGTTTTATTTATTTACATTCCAAATATTGCACCCCATTCCTCCCTCCAGAGTTCTTCACTCATCCCCCCTCCCCTGCCTCTGAGAGGGTACCCTCCCCCCACAGGCATCTCCCTTCCCTGGGACATCAAGTCTCTCAACGGTCAAGCGCATCCTCTCCTACTGAGGCCAAACAAGGCAGTCCTCGGCTACAGGCCTCAGACCAGCCCATGTATGCTCTTTGGTTGGTGGCTCAGTCTCTGGGAGTTCCCTGGGGTCTGGGTTAGTTGAGACTTCTTGTCTTCCTATGGGCTCTCCACCCTCTTCAGCTCCTTCAGTCCTTCCCCTAACTCTTCCATAGGGGAGGTCCCTGACCTCTCAGTCCAGTGGTTGGATGTTAAGTATCTGCATCTGTCTCAGTCAGCTGCTGGTAGAGCCTCTCAGAGTACAGCCATGTTAGGCTCCTGTCTGCAAGCACAACATAGCATCAGTAATAGTGTCAAAGTTTGGTGCCTACCCATGGGATGGATCCCAAGTTCGGCCAGCCACTGGATGGCCTTTCCTTCAGTCTTTGCCCCATTTTTGTCCCCGCATTTCTTTTAGACAGGAACAATTCTGGGTCAACAATTTTGAAGGTGGGTTAGTGTTACTGGGAACCCTGTCTGACTACTAGAGGTAGTCTCTTCAGGTTCCATCTCCCCACTGTTGGACATTTTGGCTAAGGTCACCCTCATTGAGTCCTGGGAGCCTTTCATGTCCCAGATCTCTGGAACTTTCTAAAGTTTCCCCCTAACCTCCACCTAACCTTACCCCTGGCAGCCTCATATTTCCATTCATTCTCCTGGCCCTCTGGGCTTCTCTCTTGCCCCCCCCATACCTGATCCTGCCCCCTTTTTCCCCTCTCCCTTCCCTCTCCTACCCAGATACCTCCCTGCCTCTGCTTCCCATGATTATTTTGTTCTCATTTCTAAGTGAGATTGCAAACTGGTACAACCACTGTGGAAATCAATCGGGTGATTCCTCAAAAAATTGGAACTAGTTCTACCTGAACACTGTTCCACTCCTGAGCATATAGCCAAAAGATGTTCTGCCATACCACAAGGTCATGTGATCTACTATGCTCATAGCAGCCTTATTCATAATGGCCAAAAAACTGGAAGCAACCCAGATGACCCTCAACCAAACAATGAATACAAAAAAGTGTGGGTCGTTTACACAACGGAATAGCATTTAACTATTAAAAATGAGAACATCATTAATTTTGCAGGCAAGTAAATGGAACTAGAAAATATCATCCTGAGTGAGCTAACCCAGACCCAAAAAGACATTCACGGTATGTCCTCACTGATAAGTGGATATTATCCAAAAAGTCTAGACTACCCATGATACACCCCATAGACCCTAAGAAGTTAAACAAGAAGGAAGGCCCATGTGAGGATACTTCAATCCCAGAAATACATATTTTTAACAAGCCTTTCCATCTCCCAGGTAATTATCAGTTTAAGTCTCAAGTTTAAGAATGTGTATTAGTGGACAATGAAGAAGGTTAGAATTCAGTAATGAGCATATTGTGGAGGCCTACTTCTTCTTTTCCTCATCTGTATCTATTGATCATGTGCAGTCTCTCTATGGACCACCAGAGGGAAAAGGCACAGACAGCATGCCATAAAAGAACTTACGGTCCAGTCCAGGAGAGTAACAAATAAACAGAAAATCAGCATATACTTTGAGAAATCCTAAGACAGAATTCACAGCAAGAAGCTTTGGCACTGGAAATTAGGAAAGTACCTAAAGCAAGTACCATCTAGGCAGAGAGCGACAGTAGGGTAGGAGACATCCCGATGAAGAGGCCATAAACAGAAGTGAAGGCAGTGTGTTCGGGTGCAGCCCAAGTTGCGTGCAGTGATATGGCAGCCAGGGAAGAATGGCATTGGGGATAGCAACAACGCTGCTGGTCCTTATTTTGGGAGTGGCAGTTATAGAGGCGGGTGGAGAGTAGAAGGATGGAGAAAGTAAGAAGGAAACAGGAATGCAGCCGACACTGCTCCTTACCTTCACTAGAACTGGCTTTCCCTCTGTCTGCCTGCACCTCAGGGAAAGGGAAGGCTTTTCTTCCTTTAAGAACAGAAAGAGAATAAAACTAGGCATGTTAGGGACCAGAGAGATAGCTCTACGATTAACAACACTTCTTGTTCTTGCAGAGGCACAGGTTTGAGTCCCAGAACCCCCATTACAACTAACAACCGTCTTCACCTCTTTTCCAGAGGATCTGATGTTGGGCTCCTTGGGCACTTGCACTCATGTGACACAAAGAAAAACCATCATATGCATAAAATGAAATAAAAGAATCTTTTATAAAAAAGAAAGAAAACTAACAATATTTTCTTCTTCATAATCATGAGTCTAGAGATGGACACGTGACCCAGGTCTGGCTAAAGATCTAAGAAGTCCCCCAGGCTTTTCACGAAGCTAAAATAAATGCTCAGAAGGCAAAGCTACCATTCTTTCTTGAGCAGCAGAAAACTGGAGCTGCTACTGCATCCTAGAATCATGAAGAAGACTCTTCCCTTCTAAGCTGGGTGTGAAAAGGTGGTTCAGAAGGTTAAGACACTTGCTTTAAAAGCAAGAAGACCTGAGTTAAGGCCTTAGTATATAATAAAATACCTGACCATGTTTGCCATTGCTGGCCAGAATGAAGAATGTCACTGAGGTGGGAGTCTTTGTGGTTTTAAAATCCTTCATGGGCCCTGTCTCTGTCTCTGTCTCTGTCTCTGTCTCTGTCTCTATCTGTCTGTCTCTGTCTGTGTGTGTGTTTCTTCTCTTTTTCTCTGTGTATGTCTGTCTCTCTGTGTGTGTTTCTGTCTCCCTGTCTTGCTCTCCCTGTGTTGCTCTCCCCAATCGTGCCCCCCTCTCTGTTTGTATGTGTGTTTGTGTGTGTTTTTCGTGTGTGTGTGTGTGTGTGTGTGTGTGTGTGTGTGTGTTGCCTGCAGATCAGGATATAGCTTTCAGTTATTTCTCCATCAACATGCCTGTCTGGCTGCCTGTTGCCATGTGCCCATCATTATGATGATGGACTAACTCTCTGAAACTGTAACTGAGCCCTCAATTAAGTGCTTTGTCTTATAGAGTTGCTTGGTCATGGTGTCTCTTCACAGCAATAGAACCTTCGTGAAGACAGAGATGAAGAAAAAGACATCTGATTTACTCTTTGACCTCAATATACATGTACACGACTATAGATATCCATGTTCATACATGCAGAGAAAAAATAAAACACGCAAATTGCAAATTACTGACCTAGCCCCTGTCGTTTAGTTGACAAAACATCCTTGGAATTGTCCTTTTCTTAGTCTATATTTCTTGAAATTGGAGAAAAGAAACGGCTTTATTATTTAAGCATTGTTTGTTGTACAGTCCTTTATACTGGTAACTGAACAAATTCCTAAGGATTTCATGAAGACTGAATTGATAAAATAGGTCCAAATTACAAAGAGATTTGCAATCTGTTTGAATCAATATTTTTTAAAACTTTGTTTCCTCCTGATTGTGACTATGCTAGGCAAATGTTCTGCCTCTCAGCTGTACCTCAAACTCAACTCTTTCTTTGTAGTACAGAAACATATTGCTACAACTCACACTCTCTACTAAAGCTCAGGGAACATACTGAAAGAGGAGGCAAAAAGAATGTAATAGTTGGAGAGCAGAGGTGAACCGCTGTCTTCTAGATATGACATGAATATTGAACTCATGAACTCATAAAAGCTGTGGTCACCTGCACAACATCAAGCCTAAGTCCTGCATAAATGGGCAGGTGCTTCCTAGTTCCCACCCCTTCCTGAGGAAGTATTGGAAATTAATAGCTGTTGGGGGGAGAAGAATCTTTCTTTTTTTTGAGGATGTAGTCATTGATAGGTTTCCCATGCTCCAGTAGATGGTCCCACCCATGCTCATACACATATGAACAGAATTAATTTGGCTTAGTGGATTATTAAAAAGCATTTTTTAAAGAGCAGCTACATTGTGAGGGGCACATAGCGGGGAGGATATGGGCAGAGTTGGAGGAGGAACATAATGGGAAGATATGATCATACTCATTGTATATATGTATGAAATTCTCAAGAATAAACAAAATTAAGATTTACTTTACTTTTTATTTATGACTATGTATTTAAGGGTGTGTACAATAAGTGTATGCATGCATACACACACACACACACACACACACACAAACACATATACACAGAGAGAGAGAGAGATGGAGAGAAAGGAAGAGAGAGAGGGAGAAAGAGGAGAGGGATTCCAGAAAAGGTCGTTGTGTTGAATACCTTGAACCTTGAAGCTAGAGCTATAGCCTCTTGTGAGCTATCTGGTGCAGTAATAGAAACAGAAGTCACACCTCTGATAGAGCAGCAAGTGTTCTTAACCACTGAATCCACCCCCAAAATAAATTAAAATAATACCTATCTGCTAAATATTTACTTACAGTCATTGACTAGCGCTCCTCTCAGTCTTGGTCAGCCACAGTTCTTTATGCAATCACTGATAATTAATACGGAGACTTAAAACTGGTCAAAGCACTAAGAATAAGTGTCTTAGCACTAAACAAGACATTCACATCACCCCTCCTAAGGTCCAGCAAACATCCCCGAAAAAGTGAGGCAGAATTTTAAGAGCCGGAAGATGGGGAGGGTTACCATGAAATTGTATTCTGAGTCCAATGACCTGCTGATGTAGTCACATACACACAGCGGCTGCGCAAAGGCCGTCTAAACAAAGCAGTCAGACACAAGACCTGAACAACGACGAAGACACGACAGTAGGAAGGGGATGGTTGCGAAGGACAAGGGGGTCTTAAGGAACGTGAAGAGAATAAGAGAGAGCAACGAGGGACAGTATGCTCACAATACATTGTATGCATGTATGGAATTGTAAAAAATTAAATTTTAATCATGTTTTAAAGAGATACCTCGTCTTTAAAAAATGAATAAATAAATAAAGCCCTCGTTTCATTTCCATGGAGAAAGAAGGAGCTCTGTGTGGTCACAGCAGGAGATAACATCCCACAAGGAGCCACCAGATGACTTTAAGCAAAAGAAAGAGAAATAATTAAATTTGTATTTTAGAATGATCAGTGTAGCTTTTAGCTGGAGGATGAATACAGGCCCAGGAGGAGGAGGGAGAGCTGCCAGGACTGTGTAAGAAGCTTGGGTGCTGATTTCAGTCGGGGCAGGCAGGGCTGGTGGGGTGAGGGTAGGGAATGCAGGGGAAGGCGTTGGTCCAGGTAAGATGAAAGCTCCCATTTAAATAGCTCGAATCTAACCCTCTGTGCTGAGTCCTTGGTTGCAAATTTCAAGAAACACAGATTGCCTATGCGTCTACTGTGCGGGAAGAAAGAATGGAATTCATAATTGGAGCTTTAAGTAAAGTCTTTGGAAAGAGATAATTCAACCTGCTAGCTTTTACATAATCTAGCTTCCATTATAGTCTAGACTATAGAATCTATAGGCTTCATGTGGTGCCAAGGCTAATACTTACTCAATGCTAATTTAGCACAAAGCTTATTAATTTTTTTCAGGTTTCTGTAGGGCATGAAACATAAGCTATGAGTCAGTAGTCAGCCCTTATAATATGTCTCTATCAATACAACAGAGCGTGGTGGAAAATCACTTACTACATGTTTTCCAGAAAGAATAGAGTGTATCTGAGATCAAAGGCAGATGAAGCCTCAGGCTGAAGTAAGAATCCAGCAAACGAAAACGAACTACAGTAACAAAATTGCTCGGGAAACCAAAGAATGATCAAATGCAGTTATGTATGAAACTGAGACTAATTAGCCCAACTGAATTGTTAAATTTTCTACTCCTGTAACAGAAAGGCAAAGTAGGTGCTTTAATTATTATTGGTATATATATTTTTAGATATACAAAACTTTTTTCTGAACTCTGATCTGTTCCAAGTGGGTGTTTCATTTCTTTTCTTTCTTTTTATTTAAGGTAAACCAACATATCACAGGGGGGGAAAGATGGTAGGAACCCAGGGTGAGAGACAAAAGGCAAAAAGAAAGGGACAGGAGGATGGGAAGGAGGAAGCAGTTTCCTCTGTACAGAGAAAGACTGCTTCCTGTGGTTCAGTGTTGGAACTGATGAGGCAGGTAGCCCATACCACTGCCAACTTAGCCACCAGTGCCTGGAAACTATCCTCAAGGTCACTGGAGCAGATGTAACCTGAATAACAAACTTGTCGATGATGCAAATTGAGAAGGCAAGTTTCTTACACAATCATCCTTCTCCTGACCAAAGATAAGAATTTTTAGTGCTGCTAAAAGTGAAACTATACATTAGGCTTGTATAGAGCTGTATCGTTTATGATTTTACAGCATTTACATGCATTCTCAGATAAATTCATAATGGCGTTTTTGAGGTGTGATTTACACAAAGAATTTTTTAAATTTTAAATATGTCAATTATTAGTTTTCAGTAAATGTACCACATTATACACCTGTTTTTTTAAAAAAGGCAAAAAAAAAAAAACCCTTTTATTGATTCTTCATGAGTTTCACACCATGTCCCCCAAGCCCATTCATTTGTCAGTCCTTCCATATCTATCCTTCACCTTTGCAACCTATCCAGCAAAATAAAATAAAATAAAAAATCCAATCAAATCAAATCGATCTCACTGTGGATGCTGTGGTATGTCACACAGTATACTCCTTTGTCCAAACAGCTTACAAGTCAATGTTCATTGAAATGAGTCATTGGTCTGGTTCGAGGCCTCTTGATTTCTGCAACACCATCAATGCTGGGCCCTCACCAAGATGCCTTTGGCGTATCCTGCTACTTCCCTGAGTCATGGAGATCCTGCAGCCTTAGTTCTGTAAGACTGGCCCCTTCATCCCAGCAGCTCATAGATGTGCTTGATGTTGGGGTGAGCCAGCTCAAAGCTCAGGATCTGGGCCTGGGTGGTAAGTAGCTGAGCTTATCACCCTGCTAGCTCTCCTGCATCCTCGACAGTAGGGCCAGCTCCCCTATGCTGCCCAGGAAAGAGGAAGGGCCAGCTCCCAGCAATCCAGATTGCTGCAGTCGGTGAAGGGCAAGGTATGCGTAACAACACTTTAGAATAAGAATGACAATATTTTTTATATAAGCAGATGGGCGTTGAAGCAATAAATAATAGTTAGTGGCTCCCAGGCTTGGCTACATGAAGAAATCACTTTATTTAGGGATATAGATGGATAGACAGGTAGATGAGGGAAGAAGAAAGGGAGGGAGAGAGGGAAGGAGGGAAGGGAAGGAGGGAGGGAGGGAGGGAGGGAGGGAGGGAGGGAGGGAGGGAGGAAGAGATCTTTACTGACCTTTACTACCTCTATAGAGATTGAGACTTAATTGTCCTTTAGATAAACTAAATAATAGTTAGTTAGTTAGTTAGTTAGTTAGTTAGTTAGTTAGTAGTTATTTTGAGATAAATTCTCACCATGTAGTACAAGGTGGCCTAGGATTCCTAGTCTTCCTGTCTCAGCCTCCTGAGTGCTGGGATAACAGATATGGGCCATCATGCATAGTCAGGTTTGCATAACTTTAAATGTTATGTCTACAAGAAGTTTGAGTGCAACTCAACTTTGCAAACAAGTTTGTGAGATTCTAGATTAGTTTCAGGTCACCAAAGTGTTAATTCTGTGGAATTAGATCTCAAAGATTTTACTGTCAAGTCTATGCATGGGCAATTATATTTGGTTTAAAGCTCTAGATAACAATTATTCCAGTTAATATATGCTGAGATTTACAGGAATAAGGGTTTTCAAATTCTTCTCCATGAGTTACCTGAGATCATTGTTAGGATTTAGGAGCCTTCTCTAAAAGTTTCCAATAACAGAGGCCCTACAAAATATAAGTATTTTACAAGTGTGTAACTGATTTGTTGTGACAGAAGCATTTGTAAAGAATATCAGATTATGTGGGACAAGAAAGAAGAGAGCAAAGATCAGTTACAAGGAGAGGTAGCAGGGCATCTATAAGAGGAACAGGGAGAAAGGGAAATCTACCAAAACATTCATTGTTCAAAAATGTCCTTATGACATCTAATACCTTGTATGCTCATCTTAAAAATAGTATCAGACCATACAAATACTGTGACTGGAACATGGAAGTCTGGTATGAAACACTGTGAAGAATTAATGCAGACTTTATCAAAACAAAGGCAAGAGAATTCACTTGATAATCTGCCTTCAAAGAGTGTTGCTAAATGTAAAACTTCCTTCATTGACAACAGACTTTTGAATCAAACTTGTATTAAGCACCAAATTCTAAACACTGTGGGGGATATGTTAGAGGCCATAGGTAGATAGTAAAGAGTCCTTGCCCTGAATGACTGTGGTGCATATATAAATTTCTTTGTTGAAATTTTTTTAAGTACTGGAGCAAAGTCTGGCTTAACATCTCTTTGTTCTTATTTTTGAATTTTGAAAGTTTTCATTTAGTATAGCTTTGGAAAGCACTCTGAGAACTCCAATAAGAATCTGGGAGATGGGCTGGAGAGATGGCTCAGTGGTTAAGAGCACTGACTGCATTTCCAGAGGTCCTGAGTTCAAATCCCAGCAACCACATGGTGGCTCACAACCATCTGTAATGAGATCTGATGCCCTCTTCTGGTGTGTCTGAAGACAGCTACAGTGTATTCATATATAATAAATAAATAAATCTTTAAAAAAAAAAAGAATCTGGGAGAAACATCAAAAGCTGCCAAAGCATGGTATTAAGGAGTGGGGTATAAGTTTCTGGAGGTCTCTAGAAATTGAAAGACATATGCAGGGAAAACTGGCCTTGGCAATTAGAGATGTGAATCAGTCTGTATGGATGCGTCAAGAGGGAGGAGGGTGACTGTGGGGGACAATGAGCAAGAGGAGACAAGCAGAAGTCAGTGTTGCATGGCCCAAAAAGCAACTAAGGGGACTGATAAAGGTTTGGAATGTCTTGATTAGGTTGTTGGTTTTGATGTAAGCTTTGGGAAACTTTAAAGTTGGGACTGAAGCCAATCAAAATAATATGTAATTAACTTCATTCTTGAATAACTCCAAGACATTGCCTCTGTCTTCTAATTTCCTATACCCTGCCCCCATCCCACCACAACTCATCATAATAAGACTCAAAATACATTTTATCTTGGGTGGAAAGAAGCTTTTTAAAATTCTAGGTAACAAACAGTCCAGACAAGGAAATGGGCTGCTTGGCAGGAATATGACATAGGACAAGGACAAGGAAGTAGGCTTCAGGCAGGAATCTGGCATTAGGCTAGAACAAAGAAGTAATTTCAGGCAGGAATCTAAATATTAGGTTAGAACAAGGAAGTAGGCTTCAGACATGAAAATGACCTTGGGCTAGGATGGGGAAATTTGCTCAGATTCTTTGGTCATCCTGATAAGCCCTTAGAAACAGTGATCACGGGAGTGTTCACGTAATTTTGTTTATTGCCTTGCTTGTCTTTGACTATTTGTGTTTATTGTTTTGCTTGTTCCTTGACTATTTGCATCTATTGTATTGCTAGACCCTCAACCTAGAACTGACCTTAATACATGCATATAATCAAAATGGTATAAAATCATAAAGGAGGTGTGGGGATGGGATAGGGGGTTCTAGGGTGGGGAGATGGGGAAAAGGGATGACATCTGTATTGTAAATAAATAAAATATCCAATTTAAAAAAACAAAACAGACAAACAAACAAAAGAAACAGTCCAGAGGGAAAGAAAGTGAAAAAAATGGAGGGGAACTGCACAGACGAGCTCAGCAACCTGAAGACAATTGTAATTTCCTTAGACGAGTCACTACGGAACTCATTATCAGGACTAGAGGGCTTTAGTTCTGTTGTTTTTGAGACAGGATTACATGTACCCAGGCTAGCCTTAAACTCTCTCTGTAGTCAAAGATAACTTGAATTCTTAACTCACCTGCCTACACTTCTCCAGTGATCATAGATATGTGCCACCATGTCCAGCTTCTGCAGTGCTAGGGATTGACCCAGGGCCTTGTGCAAGCTGCACACACTCTCCTCTGACTGAGACTAAGTGTTAAAAAGAAACTCACTCTGCACTGGAGTAATGGGAAATGTGCATTGATGGCCAGACCCCACCTATTAGAGGCTCCAATTTGTGAAAATATAAATTCAGTTGAAAGAAGGGAACTTAAACTGAATTTGCCTCTTGAAGACAGTTGATGAGAGAGGTGTTTCCCTTGGGTCAGTAGCCAGAGGTTAGGCTCCATCCGAAGTTGTCAGGAGAAGTTAGCAGTGTTACCCACATAGTACAAATTTTGCAGACATAAACAGTGAAAGACTCAATGGATTGTTGAGGTTAGGACAATGGTCCCAGAGCTGATGAGGTCGGTAACTGTGTATCAGGGACTGAGTCCCTATAAGGAAGCCATGAGATGCCACTGAATGAAGTTCTGCAGGTAAAATGGAAATCCACAGATTTGAGCATGCTAGAGACACTATATGATAGTGAATAATGCTGAAGAGGGCTGTGTGCTTCTAGTGGTACCTGATCAAGAGAAAGGCTGTGTTTGCTACAGACAGCAGAACCTCCTATGTCCTTTGTAGGCCAGATGATTCCATCATGAGCCTCAAAGGCCACACACAGAGTTGTAATATTTGGGTTTTGCCCTGTGGTGTTTTGATCTTCCTTTTATCTGATCATTAGTTGCTATGGCCTCATTCTTCTCTTTTGGAATGGTAATGTTTATTCTGTAACATCATATATTGTAAGCATGTAATTAGTCATTGATTTTATAGGTAATCACAGTTAAGAAATTGCCTGTAGTCTCAGCTAAAACTTGTTCTTCAGGATTTTAAATAGTGTTGGAATTGTTAAGTGCTATAGAACTTTTGAAGTTAGACTCGACATATCTTGAATATGAGTTAGCAAAGCTGAAAACCCTACGGGGTTAGGGTCAAAAGGGTATGGTTTAAAAGTAATGTGCTTCAGTATCAAGTTGACAAGGGTGAAGTTGTGATAGTTTTTAGTGCAATGGAACCAGCTGCTTCAAGTTTTTGTCCACTGTATCCTTGCCATAATGGTTTATATCCTTAAACTATGAACCAAAAAAAAATGCCTCCTTCCTTGCATCCTATATTAGATATTGTGTTGAGGCAGTGAAACAAGTAACTAATACAGCAACCAATTGCAACCATGAAGTAAACTATGAAAAAAGAATTCTGTGGGGAAGTAGTCTGGGCTGTGAGAGACAGCTGGATACCTGATTGAGCTGGCTTTGAACCCTGGAGACCCTCAGGGAGGGTAGGAGTTTGGCCTTGCTCCTGGTCCCCCAGATTCCTTTCACATAGCCACAGCTCTCTACAGTCCCTCCCAAAGAGAAGTTTGTGGCCATCAGTCATGTAGCACAGGTAGAGGGCATGACACAGGCCACAGAGCCTCAATACATCTCCATATTCATGAGATACCTAAAGGCCGGAGGGCATAGCCAATTAAGCATTCCTTCCCAGACCCTCCTCCTTTCAAAAGGTATTTAACCTCAGGCCCACCCTGAGAATACAGGTATAGCTTCACCCATTTTCTTCCATGACAATAAACATTTTAAGAGCATGGACTACCTCTCCACTTTGGGGCACACTGTGGGGAACTGTGGAGAAGGTCTTCAACTACTGAGCCACCTTCTAACCTCCCTCTGACAACCCCCTCTACCCTCCAGCCACAGAGGCCACTAACTCAATCGAGCTAGCCAAGCCAGCCATGACCCAGCCAAGCAAGTTGCCATGATCCCAAGAGTCTCATTCCCTGTGTGACTCCCCCCTTGCCCCTTCGGCTGCAGGTAGATCCAGCCTATATGCCTCCCATCTCAGTCCTTCTGCGGCCTCTCGGCACGCCTGAGAGCCCAAGGGTCTGAGACCAGTCAGTTCCCGGCTGCCTTGGCCCAGAGATCCCCAACTCAAGAGCTCTGGCCCCCGTGGGACCCCAGACCGTGTTCTCTCCACCTCAGAGTAGAGCCCTTCAGCTTCTCACAGCATCCAGCATGTGTCCATCCAGCATGGGCATGGAGTGAACTTAGTCAAATTCCTGCATCTCTGCCTCCCTGAGCCATGGCCCCAGCCCCTTGGGGCAGCACATAGGTGATACCCACAATTCAGCCCAACAGGAACCATCCCCACTCGTGTGCCACAGGCCAACAGAATTCAACATAATTTTGACCTTTTCAGCCTTGCCAAGATAACAAAGAAGCATAGGAAGGAAAAGATTGCTCAGTCTTACATAAGTCTGAGAGGAGACAAGCTTCTTCTTGAATGAACACTAAAACGTCTAACTACCTAGTGATGTCTTAAACTCTGGCAATGTGTTTTAAACTCTAGCTTTATATGTAAAAATATGTACATACACAAAGATGTACATAGCAAAGATTAGTGAAAAAAAGAGGCATGAAACAGAAACAGAATAAGGAAGTGTGTAAGGGAGAGTTTGGAAGAGGAAGAGAAATGGGGTAATGTATGATATTATAATCTCAAAATAATAAAAGAATAAAAATAAAATAATATGGAAGGAAAAAGGCCAATTTATGGATCTTCCTTGTGTGTTCCTTTCTGGAAAATTTCAGCCCATGAAAGAGATAATGAGATTCCTGTGATTGCTTGTAGCTTTTCCACCCAAATCTCCCATACCCTCAAAAGATTGCAGAGAAGGAACAAGATCACTTGAAAGTAGTGGGAAAACAGTAAGAACTTGAGCTGATGTAAAGGTGTCTCCAATAGAGAGTGTCCAAGGTTCACACTAAGCAACTCATATTCCTGCTGCAGCAGCAGAGGGGGAGGACATCACACGGACTTTTAGCATTGGACACTCAGCACTAGACTGACTAATGCTATTCCAGCCCCTAAAAGTACCGAACAGCACTCAGTGAAGAATTTTGGAGATCACATTTCCCAATCAAATGTGAGTATTTCATATTTGTTGGCTGGTGTCAATCTTTAAAATATTCTTTTTACCAATTATAAACTATTTTTATTCCATAACTAAAAATGTCAAAGATTTCCACAGAGTATATATGAAAGTGTAACATTCCCTCCCATCCAAAACTTGCCAAAGAGCTTCAATTAACATTTTAAATGGATATGATTATAAGATTTTAGTGTTAAATGTGAAATACCTATATAAACAGAATCATATTTTCAATAGTGTTGTACAAGTGGTGATGTCACTTTTTAAAGGAAAAATGTCTTAATCTCATTAATAGTCATAATGTCTCAACATAACATAATTCCATAATTTAGTTAACCCGACCTCCTGTTAGATGGACTACTTTCAGACTTTGGTTGCTTATCCTCAAACATTCATACTGTTTCTTTATGTGCTATTTCTTCAAGCAAAACAGTTTAAGTAGACATGTCATTCAACAGATATGCACAATTAACAGTTTAGAATACTGCCTGATTGATTTCTATTAAAACATGTAAAAATCTTTGCTTCAGTCCTCAGTTTATGAAAATATGACATGCCAGTTTCCCAAACTTTTACCAGTCTGATGCATCACAGTTTTCATGTCTGAGCTGGGCAATGGCGATACACGTCTTTAGTCCCAGCACTTGCTAGGTAGAGGCAGGGAGCTCTCTGAGTTCAAGGTCAGCCTGGTCCATATAGTGAGTTCCACGATAGCCAGGGCTACACAGAGAAACCCTGTCTCGAAAATAAAAAACATATTTTCATGCCTGTCCATTTCACAGGTTTTTCCAAACATTATTTATAGAATTTTTAGTCTTTTTTAATATTTTAAATTTTCAATTTTTTCTTTTATGAATCTGTTCCTGCTATTTTCTCATTCTTTAGGTGGGGTGTCCATGATATAAAGTCATTTTTTATATCAAAATAATGTTCCAGAACCAGATAGTGCCTCTAACGTTAAAATGTGAAGGTCTGCACTTAGACTCATATATTGGAACACTTAACCCCTCAGCTGGTAGTATTGTCTGGGGGAACTTCTGAGATCTTCAGAATGTGGAACCTAGCTGGTAAAGGCAGATTGTTGTGGAGCAAGTCTTGGGGTTGACAGTCCAGCTGGCCTCTGTGCTCTCTTTTTGCATCCAGGTCCCAACATCAGGGAATAAGTAGCTTCCTCTACTGTCAACACGGCCTAGGCTGCACTGTCATGACTGCTCCTTCATTCCCTGAGCCAAAATGAAGCTTTATCGCCTTAGGTTGCTTCTTATCAGGTATTCAGCCACAGAGATAGGAAAGTAACATAGTAATGGTACATAGAGTACATATTTTTAAAAATATGATCAGAACTCATTCATGGAGATCAAAATGGAGTAAGATTTTTTTTTAAAAAAATCCAGTCTGAAGTAATTAAAATAGACTCCATGTTACTCAAAATGTTGGCCATTAGGTAAAAGAGAGCAGGGCTCCTTAGGAGATGAATGAGGTAAGCATTACGTGGGAGCCTTAAATCAAGTCTCTACACGGAGTAAGTTTCCAGGGCATGATGGGAGAAGAGCCCAGCAATCTGCCTGAGTAGAATGTGGATGCGGGAGTGTGGGATTTCTAAAAGGCAGGAGACTAGTGAGGAGAGAGTAGCACACAGAGAGAGCTGAAGGGTCTGCAGAGCTCCCTGCTAAGCCACGTAATGATCCGCTCATTCATATGAAGAATCACTACTGTCAAGTCTGAGCTACATTAATATTTAAAACGTAGAATGGCTTAAACTATATCAAACGTGTGTGTTAGTGTTCTGTTGCTGGGACAAAAAAAAAAAGATAAAGAATTTGAAGGATGAAAAATCTCTTTTGTGTCATGGTTTCAGTCTATGCTCATTTAGCGCTGTTACTCTGGGTTCTATGGAGAAGCAGAATACATAACGGAAAGTATGTGGAGGACCAAACTTGCTCATTTTACAGGAACTGAGAAGCAAAGACAGAAACAGTGGTATTCCTCTCAACGACACAACCCTCTGATCCAACTTCCTTCCACTATGCCCCACCCACAAGAGATTGCGTCACTTCCCCACGCATGGCCTTGGAAAACCGGGTAAGAGCTCAACCTTAACAAGTGTCTTACCACAAAGCAGTTCAGCTGGCTACATGAGACTGTCTTCCCCTTCCATATTCTTTCTCTCTCTCTCTCTCTCTCTCTCTCTCTCTCTCTCTCTCTCTCTCT